>NC_138292.1:55365000-55965000 GCF_965601325.2 Salmo salar | reverse complement strand
CCTTCATTGTTGATTGATTTGAAATGTTTATTGGTGTGAATCATCTAGAAACCACCATAGATAGTGCTGCCACAGAGGAGGAGTCAAAGATATTCAGTTATATGCCAGAGACACCAAAGCTCATGAAAATACATTTCTACCCTTGTCTGACTCTCTCCATTTCAGGACATGCATTGAAAGCAAAGAGGAACAAAGGGGATGCAACCGTTCCAAAGCATGATGTGTACTCCTCTATGATAAGTTGCTGTTTGACATTCTGGAGAGGTGTAATCATATAAAGAAAAAGATGTCTTCCAAGAGTTACACTCCAATAAAGGATGATGATAAGTCAAACAGAGACCAGAGTTTACAGTCTGGCCTTCTCTGGTCCAAGAGGCTAGAGACCAATTCTTCCCTCACGCAATCCTCCCCTCAATTAAATAAACTTGTGATTTATCTGAGCTTCTCTCTGTTGTATCTTTGTCTGAAAATGTTGGAAATCTGCCAGTGGAAACAGAACACACATATCAGTCTGTAAACCTGCAGACCACTTGACTAAGTATCCATTTGAGAAGTTATTGATTCTATTGGAGGCTCTGTGGCATAGGAGGGAATGGGACTGTGTGGTTGGTAGTTGAATGATTTCTTGGAAGCAGATATGATTTGGTGTCTATATATAGGGTCTCAACAGACGGAGCAGTGCGACCTGTACTGTGTCAGCTGACTTCCTGGTCCCAAGTCTCCTTGGCCCCCAAATGAGATCCAAGACGCCATGCTTCCTGGCTGATTAAATAATTTATTGAATCCTTGTTGTTGCTGTTGATTTTCTCCTGTTGTCCTGGGCATTTCATTGGCTTGTTTGTTTTCGTCTGTCAGGGGCACAAAGGGAAGGCAAGTTTCTTTTAACGAAAAAGTACAAAATGCATTGCCATAAAGGGATTTGGGCGGCATTGGATCCACTCTATTAAAGGGACATTTTCACAATCATCTCCAGTAAGTCGGACCCCAGTAAGACTACCTGTCGCCATTGGCGTCGGCTAATGGGGATTCTAATAAATAAAAAAATATAAGCACCACCCCAACATTAACATATGTGAAAATGGCTGGCTTCTATGTTTTGTAGTAAAAAATATAGGGGAAAGTAAGTGTTTCCAATGACATCATCAACCAATTAGTAGACAATTACTAGGCAATTATTAGGTAATGCCTACTTATAATTGCTTAAAATCACACTAGCTTCTGTCCTCCTCTGGGTAATTTGACTTCAATACAAAACCTAGGAGGCTTATGGTTCTCACCCCGTTCCATAGACTTACACAGTAATTATGACAACGTCCGGAGGACGTCTTCAAACTTATCAGAGCTCTTGCAGCATGAACTGATGTTGTCCACCCAGTCAACGGACTAGGGAATGAATCGAGTACTGAAAGCATAAGCTACAGCTAGCTAGCACTGCAGTGCAGTGCATAACATGTGGTGAGTAGTTGACTCAAAGAGAGAGAAAGACAATAGTTGAAAAAGTTCATTTCTTCCTAAATTAAGGAGAAGCAAGAGAGAGAGAGAGAGAGCTATATTTGGTTGTATTTTTTAAATTTTAACTTTCACTTAGCTGGCAAATGCAGCAAGCTAGTTTAGCCTACTCAAACACCCGGGTAAAACAGAGAGTGATGCTATGTTAGCTAGCTGGCTGTGGCTATCCAACACTCTTCCAAGTCAAGGAAACTTTTGATTTGATGAATTTATTACTGCTAAACTGCTTTCTGACTGTACACTGTACTGCATGATTGTAGCGGGTTTTCTAACCCATTGGATTTAGTAGTTCCAGTTGACTATGACATGACAACGATGTAGGCTGTGTGTAGCGGTTAGTGGTCCTAATATGAAGGTTCAGCTTAGACGTTTTTTTTCCACCTGGTCACAGGGAAAGGGTGAGAGGAGTAGAGTGCATAGATAGATAGTTGCGAGAAGGAATTATATATACAATGAGTAAAGTGATCATGCTGTTTTTATGTGGCTGCTATAAAAGTGAGCTGTTTTTGTGTGATCAGGGGTGCATTCATTCCGCCGATTCTGTTGAAAATGGTTTCTTAAACAGAAGCAAACGGAACGAAATGCCCTAGATCAGCTAGATGCAGGCAAGAGTGTGCAAGGCGGTATTGAATGTGTCACTGTCTGTCACCTTGATTACTGAAAATTCTCTCAACCTGTGCATCTACATTTTAGGCTAGGTTGTAGCAACCTCATGATGGGTACAGGGGAAATTAGAGTATCATGTAGTACTGACTGGACAAACTACCAACTCCCAACCGTACATGGCACAGTGTCAGCCGCACCCAGCAGAAAATCATGGGGATAATATGTACCCTGTGCATGTCCCGCCCGCCTGCCAAGCGCACACTCTTAATCCGCCTCTGTAATCAAGAGGATGCAGGACATGCATATCAGGCGGAGAGTGGCGATAGCACTGGATGGCACATCTCTCTATCTTGCTGCCGGCACAATGCTCCCTAGTGTCTCAAATTAAGAGGTGAAAGCGAGGAGCTTTTGTGCAGTGAGTGGAGCAGAGGCTCCTGTGGGTAATGAGCATGGCCTTCCTGCTTGCCTCTCTCTGGCTGGCAGACCTGGAGAGCTAATTTAATGGCCAGAACTGAGGACAGGGCCATGCTGCTCTAATGGAACCTGATAGAGAGGGGCCAGGGGACATAGAGATAGTTAGGGCCTATTATACTGTAAACTGGGTTATCCGAGGCCTGAATGCTGATTGTTATAACAGACCGTATACCATGGGTATGACACAACATTTATTTTTACTGCTCTAATTGTGTTGGTAACCAGTTTATAATAACAATAAGGCACCTTGGGGTTTGTGGTATAGGGCCAATATATCACGGCTAAGGGCTGTGTCCAGGCACTCCGCATTGCGTCATTCATAAGAACAGCCCTTAGCCATGGTATATTGGCCATATACCACACCCCTCATGCCTCATTGCTTAAACAGAGTCTGCACAGCAACTCTCAAATCAATGTATACCCAGGTACTGGAGCCCATTGCTGGTCACACGTCTCATTAGCCTACTATTTGCATGGGTCCAAGCCCAAACATTGATAAACACAAACAGAGATGGAGACAGAGAGTTAGGTAGAGACTGGGGGAAAGAGAGAGAAAGGGATTAACTGATTGACCAGTAGGAGTTTTAAGTTCCCGAGAGAATTGTCTCACCATGCACACTATGTAGTTGCTTTTTAACATTAATAAGGCAAGTGCAGAGCACATGAAGGCACTTGCACACATCCCTCAGCCTCCTACTCATCCCCCTTTCCTCCGGTCCACCTGGCCCCCAGGTTCCTCTCCTCTTCCCCCTTTTCCATTCCTCTATTCCTTTAACTCCTACTCCATTCCCTATTCTTCCTACCCCCAATTTCCTCTCCTCTATCCCCTCTCCACCCATCTGTCCCCCATTACTCCTGTCATTGTAACCCACATGTTTTTCCTCCCCTACCCTCCATCCCTCCAGAGGGATTAAGGCCTGTGGATAACCCATCTCCTGAGGTAATCCTCACAGAGTGGGGCAGCATAATGAACCCTGGGCTGATACAGCAGCCTCCTGCAGCAACCCTCAAACAACTGACAAGAGGCTCTGCAGGCAATTACATCTGGCTTGAGGGCACTCAAAACCCTCAGCCGCCGTCCACTCCGCAGGGGTCACAGGGTCAGGTGTGAGGGACTCATCCTTCTTCTGTCCACAATAGCAAGGTATCCTTTCGAATTTGGCTTTTCTTCATTCTCTCACTCATAGTTGCCACTTCAGGCACGAGGCAACACTCAGGGGCGCTGAGGAGCTGCATCTAATTGGCCTTGCATTAGCATAGAGAAATAACCCTCTGTGTTTGGCGGTGGAGGGGTTGAAGAAGCCTAGCTAACAACAAACGTTCCAACAACTTTACAGAATGTTCCCTTGAGAGTCTCATTAGGTCATTACCTAATGTTTTCCTAGGAACTTTCAAGTGACGTGCAAGGACTGTTTCCAAGAGACCATTCCCTAAATGTCAAACAGAATTTACCCAGAATGTGGTTACCATGTTCTCAGAATATTCAGTATTAATCTTCTAGACATGTTTCATTGGAACGTTGCTAATGGTGGATAAAGTACCCAATTGTCATACTTGTCATACTTGAGTAATAGTAAAGATACCTTAATAGAAAAAAATATTGAAGTAAAAGTGAAAGTAACCCAGTAAAATACCCAAGAACCTAAGATGGCGCTGAAGAACGTGGCTGACGTTTTATATTCTCCCAACAAATTGTGCTATTTTGTTCGTTTTCTTGTGTTTTGTGTAGCTTATTTTTTAACTTATTGTGTACATAATGTTGCTGCTACCGTCTCTTATGACCGACAATAACTTCTGGACATCAAACTGCGATTACTCACAGCGGACTTTTTCCTTTAATGAGTCCGGTGAGAAGGATATCCTGCTTTTACTGGAACAGACCCAGATCCACGCAGATCGGGCGCCTTCTGAGAATCTGTAGGCGAGCGAGTAAACTCCCACTGCCATCCGTTCTTCTTGCTAACGTGCAATCATTGGAAAATAAAATTGAAGACTTATGATTAAGATTATCCTACCAATGGGACATCAAAAACTGTAACATCTTATGTTTCACCGAGACGTGACTGAATGACGATACGGACAATACAGAGCAAGGCCAGCATCCCAGAGTCGCATCTTCACTGTTGACGTTGAGACTGGTGTTTTGCGGGTACTATTTAATGAAGTTGCCAGTTGAGGACTTGTGAGGCGTCTGTTTCTCAAACTAGACACTCTAATGTACTTGTCCTCTTGCTCAGTTGTGCACCAGGGCCTCCCACTCCTCTCTCTATTCTGGTTAGAGCCAGTTAGCACTGTTCTGTGAAGGGAGTAGTACACAGCGCTGTACGAGATCTTCCGTTTCTTGGCAATTTCTCGCATGGAATAGCCTTCATTTATCAGAACAAGAATAGACCGGTGAGTTTCAGAAGAAAGTTCTTTGTTTCTAGCCATTTTGAGCCTGTAATCGAACCCACAAATGCTGATGCTCCAGATACTCAACTAGTCTAAAGAAGGCCAGTTTTATTGCTTCTTTGACCAGAACAACAGTTTTCAGCTGTGCTAACATAATTGCAAAAGGGTTTTCTAATGATGAATTAGCCTTTTATGATAAACTTGGATTAGCTTACACAATGTGCCATTGGAACACAGGAGTGATGGCTGCTGATAATGGGCCTCTGTACGCCTATGTAGATATTCCATAAAAAAATCAGCCGTTTTCAGCTACAATAGTCATTTACAACATTAACAATGTCTACACTGTATTTCTGATCAATTTGATGTTATTTTAATTGACAAAAAAATGTGCTTTTCAAGGACATTTCTAAGTGACCCCAAACAGTAGTGTACATAAGTAAACGCTATAAATAATTTCGAATTCCTATATTAAGCAAACCAGACAGCATGATTTTCTTGTTTATTATTTTCTAACATTATTTACAAACAAAGCATGTGTTTAGTGAGTCCGCCAGATTAGAGGCAGTAGGGATGACAGGGATGTTCTCTTGATATGTGTGTGAATAGGACCATGTTCCTGTCCTGTAAAGCATTTAAAATGTAACGAGTACTTTTGGGTGGCAGGAAAAATGTATGGGTGTAAAAAGTACATATTTTTAGGAATGTAGTGGGAAAAAAGTAAATGTTGTCAAAAATATGAATAGTAAAGTACAGATACACCCTAAAAAATACTTAAGTAGAACTTCAAATAGTTTTTACTTAATTCCTTAATACCACTGAACATTGCAAGAATATTCCAGTGTCTAGTTTTCTGAGGGTTAGTTTTCTAGACACATTTCATGGGAACATTACAGGAACATTCATGTGTTCAGTTTTCAGAAGGTTAGGAGTATAATCCATCAACGTCACACCAAACATACACAGAACATGGTTGCCATTTTCTCAGAATATAAGGTGTTAATGTTCTAGAGACGTTTGATGTTTTCAACTTACAAATTTGACAAACTTTGACATACATGATTCCATTGCATTGCATTGTCTGTGTCAGCTATCAGTTCATCTGACTATTTTCTCAGCATTCATTTAATTGACTCATTACAGACATTTTCTATATATAGCACCAGTCAAAAGTTCGGACACACCTACCCATTCATGGGTTTTTCTTTATCTGTACTATTTTCTATAATGTAGAATAATAGTGAATACATCAAAACTATGAAATAACATATGGAATCATGTAGTAATTCCACACGTGTTAAACAAATCAAAATATATTTTAGATTTTAGATTCTTCAAAGTAGCCACACTTTGCCTTGATGACAGCTTTACACACTCTTGGCATTCTCTCAACCAGCTTCATGAGGTAGTCACCTGGAATGCATTTCAATTAACAGGTGTGCCTTGTTAAAAGTTAATTTGTGGAATTTATTTCCTTCTTAATGCGTTTGAGCCAATCAGTTGTTTTGTGACAAGGTAGAAGTGGTATACAGAAGATAGCCCTATTTGGTAAAAGACCAAGTCCATATTATGGCAAGAACAGCTCAAATAAGCAAAGAAGAGAATCATTACTTTAAGACATGGAGGTCAGTCAATGCAAGAACTTTGAAAGTTTCTTCAAGTGGAGTCGCAAAAACCATCAAGCGCTATGATGAAACTGGTTCTCATGAGGACCGCCACAGGAAAGGAAGACCCAGAGTTACCTCTGCTGCATAGGATAAGTTCATTAGAGTTAGCAGCCTCAGAAACTGCAGCCCAAATAAATGCTTCACAGAGTTCAAGTAACAGACACATATCAACATCAACTGTTCAGAGGAGACTGTGTGAATCAGGCCTTCATGGTCGAATTGCTGCAAAGAAACCACTACTAAAGGACACCAACAAGAAGAGACTTGCTTGGGCCAAGAAACACGAGCCATGGACATCAGACCTGGTGGAAATCTGTCATTTGGTCTGATGAGTCCAAATGTGAGATTTTTGGTTCCAACCGCTGTGTCTTTGTGAGATGGAGAGTAGATGAACGGATGATCTCTGCATGTGTGGTTCCCACCGTGAAGCATGGAGGAGGAGGTGTGATGGTGTGGGGGTGCTTTGCTGGTGACACTGTCTGTGATTTATTTAGAATTCAAGGCACACTTAACCACATGGCTACCATACATTCTGCAGCAATACACCATCCCATCTGGTTTGCTCTTAGTGAGACTATCATTTGTTTCAACAGGACAATGACCCAACACTCCTCCAGGCTGTGTAAGGGCTATTTGACCAAGAAGGAGTGTGGTGGAGTGCTGCATCATATGACCTGGCCTCCACAATCACCCAACCTCACCCCAATTGAGATGGTTTGGGATGAGTTGGACCTCAGTTTGTAGGAAAAGCAGCCAACAAGTGCTCAGCATATGTGGGAACTCCTTCAAGACTGTTGGAAAAGCATTCCTCATGAAGCTGGTTGAGAGAATGCCAAGAGTGTGCAAAGCTGTCATCAAGGCAAAGGGTGGCTACTTTGAAGAATCTCAAATCTAAAATATATTTTGATTTGTTTAATGTTTAATGTTTTTGGTTACTACATGATTCCATATTTGTTATTTCATAGTTTGGATGTCTTCACTATTATCCTACAATGTAGAAAATAGTACAAATAAAGAAAAACCCTTGAATGAGTAGGTGTGTCCAAACCTTTGACCTGTAGTGTATATATCTAGTTGGTGGGGCTTGTTACTCTATTTTAATGTTATTCCTTGGTCACTATGATAAATAAAATAGTTTTCCTTGGGTGTACATCGAAGTGCAAAGTGTCGCAATACAGGTGAAATCAGTCACTGACACAGACATGGGGCTGTAGATCGGAATACTGTGAACCAAGAGGTTGTGAGTTCAAATCCCAGGTGAGGACATAATAATGAATATATAAATGTACATGCAAAATGGAATCATGCTTGTCAAATATGTAAGTTGAAAGCAATGTTTGTGTGTGTGTCCTTAACCTTTCCAACAGACAAAGAGCTGTGAATAGATCACTGGTTCACCAATCAAATAAAGTCAAATGTTATTTGTCACATGCTTCGTAAGCAACAGGTGTGGACTAACAGTGAAATACTAACATATGGTCCCTTCCCAACAATACAGAGAGAAAGAAAATAGAAAAGTAATAATGAAAGTAATAATAGCTACACAATGAGTGACGATAACTTGGCTATATGTTGATTTGTAGGGGTACAAGGTAATTCAGGTAGATACTGTATGTACATATAACTAGACATAAAGTGCCTTGATGGGCTTACCAACAGTAACAAGGGGCAATGTGTAATGAAATACATATATATATTTTAAAACGTTTCTTTGGGACCATCAGGCGACGTCCTATAAACATTTCTCGGGACGTCCCCAGAACAAGCCAGGAACTGGACAAAAACCTACAGAGGCCGTGACAGAATGTCCTATGTTTTAAACATCCTTGGACACAAAAATGTTCTTGCAACGTTCCAATGAAACGTGTCTAGAACAATAATATATTATATTTGGAGAACATGGCAATCATGTTCTGTGTAGGTTGGGTGTGATGTTGATGGAATATTCTCCTAACCCTCAGAAAACTGGACACATTGATGTTCTTGCAACGTCCCATGAAATGTGTCTAGAACATTAACATTGGATATTCTGAGAACATGGTAACCAAAACATGCTAAATAGGTTCTCAGAAGGTTTTTGCTAACATAGACAGAATGTTCCCATAACTAACGGAAAACTGGACACTCAAACATCAGGGGAACATTACGGGTAACATTACAAAAACGTTCTCTCTACCTAGAATTGTTAGCTGGGAGGACCCGGCCTGGGAGCTGCACAAGCAAGTGCCTGAGAAGAAAGACTGTAAAATATGACTTGATCAGTGCACTAAGCGAACTCATTTTAGACCAAGAAAACAGAAAACACATAAAAGTGCTGACTTGGATTGACTGCATTCGTGCTTTTTCCACTGAGAGGCACATAAGTGTGCTGATGGATTCCGGCTTCAGGGCTCCGATCAACACATCACACTGGATCTGGCTGAAGAGAGGCCACACATCAGCGATACCCACTGGCCGTGGGTCTCACATAGTTGCATAAACGGGCTGACGTTCAAAGAGTTAAATGGAATCACTTTAAATGAAACAGGCAAGTCGGCTCTGTCATTTCACAAGACTGCCTCCCACTCATACAGCATGAGTCCACCTGACACATATCAATGTGCATATCATCATTTTAGGCTAACCCCCACAAAACAACAAAGTCGGAATAACTCCCAACAACCAAACCAGGTCATGGGAATGAGAGTGACGAGAATGACCCAGAGCCACTACCACCCACCCACACGCAATGACTAGTGATCCCCCACCTTGGAGGGGAGAGCCTGGGCTTCCCCTGCCTGCCTGTCTCCCCTGGCTGGTGTCCCCCTCCACATCAAGGGCATGATTCACCCTTCTGGCCTGACTCATCCCTCAGGCAGGCAGCCCTGGATGGGATGGGTGGGTGGAAGAGTTGAGGAGTAGGGGGAGAGAAGGCTGAGTGTCTGAAGAAACAGAGCAGAATTAAGGGGAAGGGGGCGTCAGAGGGAAAGCCAGGACGACAGGCGGCAAACCCTCTGTAAGTCCTCAGAACTAAGAGGCCCAGACGGGGGACTTTGTCTTGGTTGACTTCATAACTGTAGAGACATGACAGTCTCTCCCTGCCTCCCGCTTTGTGTGTGTGTGTGTGTGTGTGTGCCTGTGTGTGTGCACGGGTGTGCGTTTGTGTGCGTGTGTGCGTGTGCATGCGTGTTTCCTATAGCTGATACAATGATCTGCCTCAATCTAAGTAACATAATAAAATAATCAGCAAAATCCCTCAATTTCAGCTAGAGATATCAGTCTCACCACTGCGTCTCAATCCACCACATCCGCCTATGTCGGCCTTCCACATCCCCGGTGGAAGGTGGCCGAGCTACAGCGGTGTTTGTCAGACCATGAGACATCCTGGAAATCGGTCTTCTCATGAAAACGTCAGTAGCGTCAGAACGGCCTACAAACTGGCCTACATACTGTAATGACCACTCTATGGAAAGGGGAGACTCACACGAACACGATGGTGAGCTACAAACTATTATGATCCCACTATGGTAAGGGGAGACTCTCACAAACACAATAGTGTCCTCCATTATGCTCTACGAAGGTAACCCATAGAAACGAATGGAAGTATGGAGGTAGTTTTGCGCCATCAAAAATAAGGGGTTAAATGTGTCTTTAAAAAAACAAAAATATTTCCTGAGCTTTCTTATGTCTCTTTGATATAGGACATACACTTCTAAACCTTATTCATTATGATGCATTTTTTTACTGTCTTTTTTGCCATTTATGAATGTTTTATTCAATGCTTTTCTATGGGCTGTAGTCGTAAAGGCCAAATTCAATATTTTATCAAATATTTTTTATACCTAAATGGGTCCCATCCCCTGAGGATTGAAGTACAAATGGAGAATAGAGAGGTTCAGCCAGGTAAAACAGAACGAGCACTTGACATCTCTGCACCTTGGCAACCAGATAATACTCCTGAGGATTGAAGTACAAATGGAGAATAGAGAGGTTCAGCTAGGTAAAACAGAATGAGCACTTGACATCTCTGCACCTTGGCAACCAGATAATAATCCTGAGTTATTTATCCGAAATTCAAATCAATGAAATTGCTTTAGACTAATGTGGTCTGTTGTGGTTGAGCATGGAGTGCAAGTCTTCAGGGAGTGACAATTGTGCTGTGGCTACTGTAGCTACGTCTCAGAAGTTAATTGGTGATTGAGGCCAAGGTTATCTGAGGAGAATACATCTGCAGAGTCGTGACTGACAGAGAAAATAGAGCAGGTCATTAGAATGGTCCTCTCACAAGACTTATAAAGTAAAAGGGATTTGGACCTCCTGAAAAGGACTAGATGCGAGGCTGCGTCCCCCTTGGAGACCAGCCTGGTCTCAGAGCAATACAAAATATACTTTACGTATTTCTAAGCACCTCCAAGACATATGATACCTACTAATTTACTTCAGACAGAAACAAAAGTAGGGAGGTTGGTCAGGGAGGATGGGTGGGTGTAATCTGAGACAATCCAAAGGTTGCATGTTCAAGTAGGGAACAACTGTAACATTTTAGTTAACCCTTGGATTGAAAGTTACCTATCTAAAACGAACAGAGGGTTTTCTCTCTAATGCAAATTCGATTGAGTGTGGTGTACAGCAGTGCAGCCAGCTTGGGCCATTTTTGTTTTCTGATTTTACTAATGACCTTCCACTGACCTTGAATAAAGCCTGTGTGTCTATGTACACTGACGACTTAACAGTTTACACATCAGCTACATGTTTTGTTTCCTGTTTGGACCCAGCTAATTGGGAATCCTATTAAAATACAGAAAAATACTAAATACTCAACTTAACCCAATTCACCTACATATATTCACATAACCTTTGTCATTTTAGCTCTGCTCTAACCTTTGTCGTTAGTTCCCCTAACTGGCAACGTAAATTCCCCCCGTAATTCTCCTTTGTTATTATGCGCAACAAGCAACCAGGTCTTAGATAAAGACGTGCAATAAATACGTCCTCCAAGAGGTATGATATTGTAAGACCGCTATTCCATTCATAATGTAACCTAACGTAATGTAGCATATCATACTAAATAGAGTGTCCCAGATTTACGTACAGAATGATATGAATTGCCCTGAAACCACATTGCGGAAGTGCACAGGCTAGAAAGCTCACAGCTGGAGTGTTGAGGTAAAAAAGACTCAAGAGTTGCCATTTACAGCCCACTCAGAGAACTTCTCAGCTGTGTAATTTTGTGTCAATGAGGAATCCACATCTTCACGTCCCCCCCCAATTTGAAATCAAAAGCGTCTTTGTGGAGAAATTGATCGGATTCTGTGATCTATATAGTCGCAAGCTGGGGAAACCGGCATGTTTCCAGAAATTTACACACACAAGCGCACGCATACACACACACACACACACACACACACATACATACACACACACACACACACACACACACACACACCATAAAACACATTACATAACATATACATTTTGATATTCCCTTCCCTATTAACCTTGAAAGCATACATTTTTTAAACACTCACTATCCAAGCGGGAATGCATTTCATTGGCATCTACCCTTCTTTTCAGCGTGGATTGGGGGGGGGGGGGACACCGTAGCTTTTAGTAGCACATCATGTGGTACAAGACTTGCATACGAATGAGATCATCTCGTCTCTCCTCCGGGCCCAGGTGTTTACTGAGACCCATAATTTCCATCTGCATAAACTCATTCAACCCTCCCTCCCACAGCAGGCAAGCTAGAGAAATTATGCCAATGCCTGGAGCACCAGCCCAGCCAACTACTGCCTCCCATTATGGATGCCCAAAGCATGATAACATGGACTCTGATTTTCAAACAAGGGGAGGTCAGATTGAGGGAACACTCACCTTGAGTTCAGTCTGCTCCCTGGGTGCAAAATTGTGTTGTGGCATCTAAAATTGTGTTGTGGCAATTCAGTAACCAAAAATGATAGTCTTTCATTTGACAAAGCATTATGGCAACATCAGCTTTGGTCTGTTCACTGATCCAATCTAACACTGCCATCTGTTGGTGAATAGTAGGCTATACTGTACCTCAAAGCACCATTAAACTATAACACATGTGATACTGATATCAGTTATGGGCTTTCAATTCCCTCAGTAAAGTGCTTTATTTTCAGTATTGTATGGGACTTGGTGTTCAATATCTCAGTGAGTGTGAACAAAGTATTTGGTGCAATGCGTGTGTGAGTGAAAGGTTTGAGTTAATTGTCTGTTTAAAATTTCCAAAGAGTTCTTAACATAGAGTAAATTAGAAGAATTAGGTGTCAAATATGTAAACAAGCACAGTACATAGGTATAATCAATGCTTTGAAATGGATTATGAAGAGCCAAATGGAATAGGAGAGGGATGCAACGTTCCAAGACGGCTCCACAGATACAGTATCTAGCCCACATTTATAACAAGCTATAATAAGCTTGTATAACGTTTTCATGTACACGTTTGGAAATTGTTTTCCTATTTGAATTGAACAGAAACCATACTAGGCCTAATTATAAACGAGTAGGGGCCTACAGGTGTCATGAAAGTGGTGACAGATTTACGTCATAATGGCCAAGGTTCCAATTCCTAATTCTATGGGCCAAGGTTGTAAATCAAATCAAATCAAATGTTATTTGTCACATACACATGGTTAGCAGATGTTAATGCAAGTGTAGAGCAATGTTTGTGCTTCTAGTTCCGATAGTGCAGTAATATCTAACAAGTAATCTAACAAATTCACAACGACTACCTTATTCTTATGAATAAGAATACTGTATGTACATATAAAGATACGGATGCGCGATGGCCGTGCGGCATAGGCAAGACGCATTAGATGGTATAAAATGCAGTATATACATATGAGATGAGTAATGTAGGATATGTAAACATTATTAAAGTGCCATTATTTAAAGTGACTAGTGATACCATTATTAAATCAATTTATTAAAGTGGCCAGTGATTTGAGTCTGTATGTTGGCAGCAGCCTCTCTATGTTAGTGATGGCTGTTTAACAGTTGTGGACCATTTCAGTTTGTCCGTGATGTGTACGCCAAGGAACTTAAAACTTTACACCTTCTCCACTACTGTCCCGTCAATGTGGATAGGGGGGTGCTCCCTCTGCTGTTTCCTGAAGTCCACGATCATCTCCTTTGTTGTCGTTGAGTGAGAGGTTATTTTCCTGACACCACACTCCGAGGGCCCTTACCTCCTCCCTGTAGGCTGCATTGTTGTTGGTAATCAGGCCTACCACTGTAGTGGCGTCTGCAAACTTGATGATTGAGTTGGAGGCGTGCATGGCCACGCAGTCATGGGTGAACAGGGAGTACAGGGGAGTGCTGAGAACGCACCTTTGTGGGGCCCCAGTGTTGAGGACCAGCGGAGTGGAGATGTTGTTTCCTACCTTCACCACCTAGGGGCGGCCCTTCAGAAAGTCCAGGACCCAGTTGTCCAGAGCGGGGTTGAGACCCAGGGTCTCAAGCTTAATGATGAGTTTGGAGGGTACTATGGTGTTGAATGCTGAGCTGTAGTCAATGAACAACTTTCTTACATAGGTATTCCTCTTGTCCAGATGGGATAGGGCAGTGTGCAGTGGGATGGTGATTGCCTCGTCTGTGGACCTATTGGGGCAGTAAGCAAATTGGAGTGGGTCTAGGGTATCAGGTAGGGTGGAGGTGATATGATCCTTGACTAGTCTCTCAAAGCACTTCATGATGACAGAAGTGAGTGCTACGGGGCGATAGTCATTAAGTTCAGTTACCTTTGCTTTCTTGGGAACAGGAACAATGGTGGCCATCTTGAAGCATGTGGGGACAGCTGACTGGGATAGGGATTGATTGAATATGTTCGTAAACACACCAGCCAGCTGGTCTGCGCATGCTCTGAGGACGCGGCTGGGGATGCCGTCTGGGCCGGCAGCCTTGCGAGGTTTAACACGTTTAAATGTTTTACTCATGTCGGCCATGTTGATGGAGAGCCCACAGTCTTTGGTAGCGGGCCATGTCGGTGGCACTGTATTGACCTCAAAGTGCGCAAAGAAGTTGTTTAATTTGTCTGGGAGTGAGACGTCGATGTCTGCGACGGGGCTGGTTTGTGTTCGGTCATGATTCCAGTTGCCTTGCCATGATTAAATGCGGTGGTTCGCGCTTTCAGTTTTGGGCGAGTGCTGCCATCAATCCACGGTTTCTGGTTAGGGAAGGTTTTAATAGTCATAGTGGGTACAACATCTCCAATACACTTCCTAATAAACTCACTCACCGAGTCAGCATATATGTCAATGTTATTGTCTGAGGCTACCCGGAACATATCCCAGTACACGTGATCGAAGCAATCTTGAAGCATGGAATCCGATTGGTCAGACCATCGTTGGATAGACGTAAGCACGGGCCGTCCTGTTTTAGTTTCTGCCTATAGGAGGGGTTCAACAAGATGGAGTCATGGTCAGATTTGCCGAAGGGAGGGCGGGCGAGGGCCTTGTATGCATCGCGGAAGTTAGAGTAGCAGTGGTCCAATGTTTTGCTGGAGCGGGTATAACAATCAATGTGCTGGTAGAAATTAGGTAGCCTTGTTCTCAAATTAGCTCTGTTAAAATCCTCAGCTACAATAAATGCAGCCTCAGGATATATGGTTTCCAGTTTACGTCGAGTCAAGTTCTTTCAGGGACATCGAGGTATCTGCTTGGGGGGGATATACACCACTGTGACTATAATCGAAGAGAATTCTCTTGGAAGATAATGTGGTTGGCATTTGATTGTAAGGAATTCTAGGTCAGGTGAACAAAAGGACTTGAGTTTGTGTATGTTATGATTACACCATGAGTCGTTAATCATGAGGCATACACCCCCGCCCTTCTTCTTACCAGAGAGATGTTTGTTTGTTTCTGTCAACGCGACCAATGAAGAAACCCGGTGGCTGTACCGACTTTGACAACGTATCCCGAGTGAGCCATGTTTCCATGAAACAGAGAATGTTACATTCTCTGATGTCTCTCTGGAAGGCGACTCGTGCCCTATTTTCATCCACCTTGTTGTCTAGAGACTAGACATTGGCGAGTAGTATGCTCGGAAGTGGTGGATGGTGTGCTTGCCTTCTAAGTCTGATCAGGAGGCCGCTCTATCTGCCTCTCCTGCAGCGACAATGTTGTTTTGGGTCGGCCTCTGGGATTAGATCCAATGTCCAGGGTGGCGGTCCGAACAAAGGATCCGCTTCGGGAAAGTCAAAATTCCTGGTCGTGATGTTGGTAAGTTGACGTCGCTCTTATATCCAATAGTTCTTCCCGGCTGTATGTAATAACACTTAACATTTTCTGGGCTAACAATGTAAGAAATAATCCATAAAAAAACAAGGCGAGGCGACCATCTCCGTCGGCGCCATCTTGTCTTAATTGAACCACTTAGCTAAACACACACACACCTCTTCAGACCCTCTCTGCCTCTCAGGAGAGCTGGAGAGAGGAGAAGGGAGATCTTGAGAGGCGGATCAGAGAAGTCGAGAGAGAGATGGCCGCCTATAAACTCTTCGATGTTCTCCTGGAGGACATCAAGAAAGAGCAAGAACTCAAGCTGAACACTCTCCGGGAGCCCTTCCGGGCTTTAGACAAAGAAAATCTCCATGCTGCCATGGCCAAGGAGGAGAAGTGGCTGGCCAGTCAGAGACGAATGGAACAAGAAACAAACACTCTCTATCAGGTCATAAACGCCATACAGGCCGAAACATAAAAAATTATGTGGAAGCTCAAGCAGCAAGCGAAGGGACTTGAACACACAAATGGCCATAAAGCTACAGCTGGCTGAAAAGAGACTTTAATCAGAAGCTCAGAGCTCTGTCAAACCATGGATGACTGGAAAAAGGATGAATCCAAAACAATACAAGCCATGGCCCACCTCAAGGCCCAGTCCGCCAATCAGGAGGAGACATGGAAGTTAGAGAGAGAAGAGCTGGAGAGGTTGAGAGAGGCAGAGAAGGGATGGCTGAAGAAGGAAAGCGAGGAGGAGGAGATCAAGTCCCTTGTGCTGTCCCCGCTTATGAATATCTGCATTTCAAAAAGCATATTGATTAAATCGTTAAGAAATTAAGAATAAAAATTGGCTTATTTTGTAGGAAAAGGTCATGGCTTTCATTAAATAGCAGAAAACAAATAATTCAGTCAACATTCATACCAGTTATGGACTATGGCCATATTGTCTATATGAATGTAGCCGCCACTGTATTGAAGCCATCGGACGCAGTTTATCATAGCGCACTAGGCTTTATTACGGGCGATAGGTTCAGTACACATCACTGCATTCTGTATCAGAAAGTACTGTAGGTTGGCCCCCTCTCAGAAGTCCCGTAGATCGATTCATAGTAATCTTTTGTTTATAAAGCCTTCCTGCATAAACTTCTGCTGTACCTTACTCCATTGTTAACAGAGATGGATAACTATACAGACCCCTTTGATCTCTACTGAGCTAGGTAAATCTGTTTTAAGTTTTTTTCACCTTACTTGTGGAATAACCTCCATGGGTCTCTAAAATGTGATGAATTGGTGCCTCTAGGGTCATTCAAAAGGCTGATTGAGGACCTTTTACTGAAGAATGTGTTTGTTTTCTATGACTGTGTTTTTCTTTTTGTGTATTGATGTGTATAGTGTATTGATGTGTATACAGGGCTCATCTGTAAAAGAGACTTTTGTCTCAACATGACTCCCTGTCAAAATAAAGATTCAATAAAATAAATAAATATCGTTAAACAGGAGTATGATGGTCTAGCTGCAGGAAGCTCTGGAAGAAAATGTACATAGATTGACTTATACATTAGAACTTCATTGAAACATGTCAGGCAGGATGAGGATGATGATGATGATGATGATGACCTGCAGTGTTTATTAGTGAGGGTAATACTGTGTCTCTGTTTCAGAACCTGAATAGCAGCAAAGTCTGTCTGAAAGCCCTCTGGGTCAAGAACAAGACGCCAGAGAAGAAACCAGAGGGAACAGAGAAGAAGAAGAAATGGTTGACATAAATTAAGAGGGGGGTGGAGGAGTATTAACAGGAATGGTCTATCGTGTATCAACACTTTGATATGTCACCGTAACGACACAAATTAATCAACAGGAATGGTCTATGGTGTTTTGATCCTTTGAAGAACCAACAGTTGACTAAGAGTTGACTGTCCTAGTCAGCTTCGACCCTGTGCTGATGAGGTCTAAGCCAGTTAATATTAGCGGACATAAGAGTGCCCTATCTTAAAATGTACACAGTAAAAATGCTTTATACTCAGTTTACAATACACTTTGAGTAGCGTACTTCAATCCATCAGTTGATAGGTTCTACCGAGTTATTAGGTTCTTCAACATCATTAGAGACCAAATTGTCTTTGCTGTTTTTATCCACACACTGTTTCGATGACTCATTTGATAAAGGGTAATTACACTGAGATAGATGTTCTCCCCCATTCTAACAACCCGGCGACGGGCTAGTGGTAGAATGAGTGTCTTGATGCCAAAACCAATGAATCACACCTTCTTTATCTACAGCTGAGAGAGCGAGAGCGAGAGAAAGAGAGAGAGAGTTCATTATCAAATGAAGCCAGAGGCCTATTGTATGTAACTGCCCTGACACTCTCCTCTGCCACGATAACCATGGTTATAGCAGATCCAGACCAAGTTGCAGCAGATCAATCCATATCCAATCGGTTTGCCTGACAAGTCTGTCTCGGCAGCTTGCAAGGGTTGAGCCATTACTGCGTCTTCAGTACAATGCCGTGTCAGTGTAAGTACAGCAATGCTGATATGTTTAGCCTAAACTGTAATAACGTGTAATGCATATTGCATGTCATTATCAGGCTTTAAAAAACAATGAATGTAACAACTCCATATCAACACTCAATATCAACACACAGTGTTGCTGTGACATTTTTTTCAAATAATCAAATAAATATTGATGATCATCATACTACATATTAAGAGTTTATTTCCCAAATGTTATATCCACCAATTTTTCACATGTATGTTTTTTCATCAGAAATTATTATTGCTTACCTTCATGTGTGTGTGTGTAAAATATTACTGTTCTCAGATTTTTTTATTCATAGACTTTAGATGTGTATGAAATTGTGTTTTGTTGCAAAACGCTATATATCCATTGTTTAGCTGGAATGTAATTTCGTATCCTGTATGTTTGACTGTGATATGTGGTTGTTTTACTGAGCTACAGTATCTTAACATGAATGCATTTAATGTAGGTTGCTCTGAATTAGACCATCTGCTTAATGCATAAAATGTCAAATCTAAATGATTTACATAGAGATCTCAAATCACTTTATTGAAAAACGTCACAAAAGGTATCATTTGTACATGTCTTTATCAAAAAGGTAGTTATTTAATACATTTGACTGTAAAGCCTGGCAGTCTACTTATTTCTCTGAGAGTGAGACATATATTGCATTTAGACAAATAACCATGTTTTTTGCTATCTGAATTGAAGTTACCAACATTTCTGAAAAGGGATATATAGCGTTTTGGAATTAAACTCTTCATTTCTAGAGAAAGGAACATTGGCCACTGAGGCGTTTACTGACCATAACATTAAACTAACCGATGTAACGCACTGGCTAGCCGCACTAAGTGGCAGCTTCCTCCACTCCCTCTTTCTGGTTCTAGTGGTGACAACACAAGCTCAGCTTCCTCCAGAAAGCGCGCTGTGGACACAGACCGCAGATAAGAGATTTTGGGATGAAGGGCTGAGACGAATGTTAGACTGCTGCATTCTTCTCCCGGAAATAACTTCAGGACTGGGAAACATGTTCCGTTTAGTCTGTATAGATGGCAAGGCTGACCAGTTTTACGCATGGGTTTAAAGTAGCTTAAGACCGTCTTCTAAAAATGGACACTTCTTCAGACTAGTCTAGACAAATTTGGAATTTTCCCTGAGATTCTACTGATATGACAAGTATGCTTTGCCCTCCACTTTTCCGCTCCCCATTTCCTGCTCGCTTGGTGCGTTGATTAGCGAAGAGGAGCCCATGTAGGCTACATTCTTTCGAAATGACACAATTGTCATACACTTTGTAGACAGGGCCTGATGAAAAATTCTGAACATAATGTAATTCGTTGACAGGTCCCATGTGAAATATACTGTTACAAAATATATATGTATATCTTATTTCGTGGGCAAATCTAGGCGATCACTTTTGGTACAGGCGCAGTGCACAACGCTTTAATTGTCGTTCCTCAATGCTATCACTAGAGAGCGACCTGACACATTTTTCAAAGGGCAAAAAAATCTTAATTGCGTTGAAATCACTCGCAGTCTCTTGCCCTGCGGACCGCTTGCTTGTTCAGCCGGTATATGACTGTGTGCGTCCCCCTATCACGCGCAAGCAGGTCTGCGGATCGCGTCCCTTCCTCCCTCTGCGCGCAGGATGGACCCGAAGATAACCGAATCGGACCCTCCATCATATCGCAACGGAATCACCAAGGTTCTGCAGTACGGGGAATTCACGGGCACGGGCAACCGAAAGGTGAGGTACGCGGTGAGTTTAACCGAGAGGGACCTCACCATTCAGAAGATCACGTCGACACCTGCGGGACGGAGCAAGGTGGTTTTCAACTTGAGGGACTGTGTCGGCTGCCGGGCTTTCAGCGCAGTTGACAACGCGGACGCGGGAGCGTACTTCTCTGTCTATTTCTACCCTTTTAAAAGACGATGGATGAGCTCTGGGGTGGCCAGGCAACGGGTCGAGCAGTGCTTTCGGGTGGCCCTGTTCCAAGACCCACGCGCCAACCTGGAGGAGGCAGAGAAATGGGCTGGCACTATCCGGGAGAGCTCTGTTCGTCAGCAACATTTGAGAAATCGTGAGCAAGTTATTCATTAAATTAGTTAAGCATATAGTTTCGTATAATTTTCTCATCGGTTAAGGAAAGTGCTCGTTGTGCTTATCACATTCATGTTATTTAAGAAGTCGGTATACCTGTCTAGTGCACATTATTTAGTCATAGACAAAGGGTTGTTTCTGCGTAATCTAGTCTATTGTTGTGGAGCAAGTTCCGCACTTTCTTATCAGTGTCATGTCTCAGGCTATTCTATTACCTTTTTAAACTAATTTTCGTAAATTAATAAAACAATAGGACTGGTCAGACAGACTCAAATTACAGAATGTTCACTAAGCAACCTTTAACAGGCCACAGTAACAACAAAACAACATCTAGAATAACAATAGCCTAACCCCCTCAAACTCAACTCTGGACTTTGAATCCAGTTCCTTTTTTTTTCTTCATTTTGATTTAAACCTGGGAATGAATGATCAGATAGAACAGAACCAGCAGGCTCCATAGGGTAAGGGTTGAATACCCCTGGCCTAATAGAGAAATACTAACAGAGAAAACCCATCCAGATCAGGATTTCCCAACATGCTTCTCTCCTTGTTTTAACCCTAAACTGGTACACCTGATTCAATTAGTCAACGGCTTGATGATTAGTTGACGAATTGAATCAGGTGTTTAGGGTTAAAACTAAAATGTGAAACGTCTGGGGGGGGGGGTTGAGAAATCCTGATCTAGAACCAGGGCTGCCGAACCCTCTTCCTGGAGATCTACCCTCCTGTAGGTTTTCAGTCCAACCCGAATTAAGCATCCCTGATTCAGTCTTGTTGCGCAGCTAATTAGTAGAGTCAGGTGTGTTACATTAGGGTTGGACTGAAACCCCACAGGAGGGTAGATCTCCAGAAACAGGGTTGGGCAGCCCTGATCTAGGCAATAGGCCTACTAAAGGTATGAGTGTTAAGGGATATAAGTCTATAATTACTCTAGTGGGAAAAATGCACTTTAATTGGAAGGTTCAGAAACAAGGGTCAACCCACGTCATTGTCTCTTACCTTGTAGACATGGTAACAATGCAGGGAACCAATACAAGATTGATCCTTTCAGAAGGAAAGTGCTATGTAAGTCTATAGCTTAGGCATCCAATCACACTAACTTAACAGATTAAGGTAGCCTATAACCGAGGTAACTGGGAATTCTATAGAGAGCCTTTATCAAAGGATGTGAGCTATTGAAATTCCTCAGCAAAGTGAGGTATTTCTATTTACGCAGTACACGAATTTATGCCTGTGTGCCGTCAAATCTAATGGTGGGCGAGCGGTGGGCTGCTGCACAATCTAACTACAATGATCAAACTGTCCAATAAGCAAGATAGTGGAGAGATGAGCTAGAAGTCAACTTTGCAAGATACTGTACCATGGATATTATAGTTGCCTTTGAAACTTGACAATGATATCGCCTCAACGTTTACACAACCATTTTATTACCATAAAACAACATACCATTTTAGGGAGCCTTACCGTCTGTTCGTCTGCCTGTAAATCAACATATCCCGCGGCACCCATGTCATTACAGTGCATTTGTAGCGTGGAAATGGATCTGAGTCCCAAATGACACCCTATTGCATGGGCTCCAGTCAAAAGTAGTGCACTGTGCAGGGAATAGGGCACCATTTGAGACACAGTGCGGATAAATTAATAAGATAGGCATCATTGTCCCACATCTCAAGGGCCTCTCATTTCAGCAACAAAGCAGGTCACTTCCAGCACACTCAATACCATTACTAATATCTTACCCAATGGCCCCTTCGACAAACCAGATGCACTGCACAGACAACAGCATGCATTACAATACACATTTAGAGATTTAGGGTATAGTAATGAACATGGTGTAATCATACAACATAGCATATCAAATGGAATTTAATACTAGGATGACAGCATATTGTTATTATATAGACATCGTTGCACACATTGATATTCTATTGGAGTTGACTGGGTGTAATAATATACTATTGTATGTTATGGGATATTATCGATCCTGGACGAAACGGATCAATATACCACAGATTTCCACTGATACAGAGTTATCTTTTATTCCCAATGCTAAGGGGCATGGTTCAGCTTTTAGTTCTTGGTTTTTCTAGGAAAATAGGTAGCATTGAGTTCTCTGTGTTCATACATCTGTTCCTCTACTTCAAAAGCAGAAGAGAAAGAGGGAGATGGAAAGTCGTGTGTGTTTTTTCACTCGGAGGCCCCAGCAGTGAGACAGCAGTCCTTTCCCTGAGGACTCTTGTCGGCCGTTCTCCAAGATTAAAAAAATATATATATTATTTCACCTTTATTTAACCAGGTAGGCAAGTTGAGAACAAGTTCTCATTTACAATTGCGACCTGGCCAAGATAAAGCAAGCAGTTCGACACACAACAACACAGAGTTACACATGGAGTAAAACAAACATACAGTCAATAATATAGTAGACAAATAAGTCTATATACAAAATGAGCAAATGAGGTGAGATAAGGGAGGTAAAGGCAAAAAAGGCCATGGTGGCGAAGTAAATACAATATAGCAAGTAAAACACAGGAATGGTAGATTTGGTAGATTTGCAGTGGAAGAAAGTGCAAAGTAGAAATAGAAATAATGGGGTGCAAAGGAGCAAAATAAATAAATACAGTAGGGGAAGAGGTAGTTGTTTGGGCTAAATTATAGATGGGCTATGTACAGGTGCAGTAATCTGTGAGCTGCTCTGACAGCTGGTGCTTAAAGCTAGTGAGGGAGATAAGTGTTTCCAGTTTTAGAGATTTTTGTAGTTTGTTCCAATCATTGGTAGCAGAGAACTGGAAGGAGAGGCGGCCGAAGGAGGAATTGGCTTAGGGGGTGACCAGAGAGATATACCTGCTGGAGCGCGTGCTACAGGTGGGTGCTGCTATGGTGACCAGCGAGCTGAGATAAGGGGGAACTTTACCTAGCAGGGTCTTGTAGATGACCTGGAGCCAGTGGGTTTGGCGACGAGTATGAAGCGAGGGCCAGCCAACGAGAGCGTACAGGTCGCAGTGGTGGGTAGTATATGGGGCTTTGGTGACAAAACGAATGGCACTGTGATAGACTGCATCCAATTTATTGAGTAGGGTATTTGAGGCTATTTTGTAAATGACATCGCCGAAGTCGAGGATCGGTAGGATGGTCAGTTTTACGAGGGTATGTTTGGCAGCATGAGTGAAAGATGCTTTGTTGCGAAATAGGAAGCCAATTCTAGATTTAACTTTGGATTGGAGATGTTTGATGTGAGTCTGGAAGGAGAGTTTACAGTCTAACCAGACACCTAGGTATTTGTAGTTGTCCACACATTCTAAGTCAGAACTGGATGGTGAGCCTTGACGTGCTGTCAAGACCTCTGACTAAGCCCATCTCTCTCACTTACACACACACCTACCTCTCTGGGGCCTTCCCTGTTTAGACCCATGGGCTCACACAGCAGCTTAGTGTTTCAGGCCACTCAGTGAAAATTATAGAAAGAAAAAGAGGAATTACAACACACACACACACAAGCTGGACGGAAAATCAGCAAAATGTCATTGTCACTCAATAATGTTGATAGGAATTTGGATCAGTTTTTTCCTCATGGCTACACAGAACAATGTACAGCACATTGAATGAGATCTTAATTACATCAACAGAATGAAAAGAATGTGAATGTCCTTGTACGTTTATGGCTTGCTGTGTTCTTTTCGTGTTCTCTATTCGGCTAATGACACAACAATGCTTCAACCACGTTTCAACGAAGACCAACATGGTCTATTATCATCTATGAGAATGGCAGTCTCTCACTATGTGGTTGTGGGTTTTCATGATGGGTATCCAGCTTCCTCTACACAGCTTTATTTGTAAAGTATCATGGCTATAATCTGCTGTTATGTTACGTTGCATGTTTACAGTGTACTGTAAGGCATGTAAGCTGCAAGTCTTTAGTTAAATCTGAGTGATAGAATTAAACTATCAAATGCAAAAATCTGGTCAGTTGTTGGTTATAAAAATATGTAAAGTTTTTACTTCAGTCGTTTTTTTAAAATTCAACACAACCATCTCACCCCACTGCCGAAGTTACCCAGGAGACACCACTCAAGAGGAGAATGACAGCCGGTGGTTAGATCCTCTTCGCTCCTCTCACTCACTTTGTCTCTCGCTGACTTACGCTCTATATATCTTTATCTCCCATCTCACTCTCTTTCCCCTTTTTCTCTCCCCCATCTTTCTCTGAATCCCTCTCTACCCCATCTTTCTCTGAATCTCACTCACTCACTCACTCACTCACTCACTCACTCACTCACTCACTCACTCACTCACTCACTCACTCACTCACTCACTCACTCACTCACTCACTCATTCAACAAATCACCACACCAGGCATCTCCTCCCTCCACACCCTTTGTGGTCGGTCTGGTTTGAGTCTCAACTCAGCCAGGATCTGCTTACTCGCTCAAACCCACTGCCACACTGTTGTGTACAAGACTACTCTATTTGTGTTTGTCTTGGTGAGGTACCATCAGACTAGGATAAGATGCATTTAGGTTGGTGAGGGACTGTTCATGTAGGTATACAGAGACGATTTCAGGATCGATATAAAAAAACTCAATTGCGGGGGGAACTAAAACAGCCTACGCAAGACACATTGATTTGTATCTTACCAGCACAAATACAGACAGTTAAGCTAATTACATTTAGTGGATGTGCTAGCCTATGACAAATCCATTCAATATTAAGGCTAGGCTTTAACATCATATCCCAACATTTTTGACAGTATAGCGGTATTCGATGTTTCTGAGTAATACCAATTCAAAATATGTTTTATGAGCAGTGCATGGCCCTAGGATGGCATCAAATTAATTTTAAGTGGTTTTAATTGGCTTTCTCTGTTCTGATGGTTTAATGCTCAACAAAACATGGACACAACTTTTTGTAGAACTTTCGTTTATTTAGCATTTTTATCAAAATGAAAATTATAGACGGTATTGTAAACATCTTTACCGGTATGTGGATTCATAACGGTATTACCGGCATTCACGATATATCGCCCAGTCCTTCTCCATATTATACTTAAGATATGTGTTATGGCTGCTAGTGGCCAAATGGGTGATGATAACCTATAATACAGAAACCTTTCATGTGGAAACTGGTTTTTCTCGTGATGGGGGTTGGTCCAGATTTACTACTACCTCCATCTGATGTGTAGGAATGCATTGATGGGTACATGCATTAATTAAGCATGACTTGGCTTGCTACCATTGTACTATATAAGAGTCTGTTGGTGTTGAGCTTATCATGGTAGGTTATGTACTTACAGTATGATGTACTAACTCAGGAATTCTTGAAAGTCGGGACAATCCTTGTCCGGCAGGGAAACTTTATTTTTATAGTTGGAAAATATACTGCTCATAAAAATAAAGGGAACACTTAAACAACACAATGTAACTCCAAGTCAATCACACTTCTGTGAAATCAAACTGTCCACTTAGGAAGCAACACTGATTGACAATACATTTCACATGCTGTTGTGCAAATGGAATAGACAACAGGTGAAAATTATAGGAAATTAGCAAGACACCCCCAATAAAGGAGTGGTTCTGCAGGTGGTAACCACAGACCACTTCTCAGTTCCTATGCTTCCTGGCTGATGTTTTGGTGACTTTTGAATGCTGGCGGTGCTTTCACTCTAGTGGTAGCATGAGACGGAGTCTACAACCCACACAAGTGGCTCATGTAGTGCAGCTCATCCAGGATGGCACATCAATGTGAGCTGTGGCAAGAAGGTTTGCTGTGTCTGTCAGCATAGTGTCCAGAGCATGGAGGCGCTACCAGGAGACTGGCCAGTACATCAGGAGACGTGGAGGAGGCCGTAGGAGGGCAACAACCCAGCAGCAGGACCGCTACCTCCGCCTTTGTGCATGGAGGAGCAAGAGGAGCACTGCCAGAGCCCTGTAAAATGACCTCCAGAAGGCCACAAATGTGCATGTGTCTGCTCAAATGGTTAGAAACAGACTCCATGAGGGTGGTATGAGTGCCCGACGTCCACAGGTGGGGGTTGTGCTTACAGCCCAACACCGTGCAAGACGTTGGGCATTTGCCAGAGAACACCAAGATTGGCAAATTCGCCACTGGCGCCCTGTGCTCTTCACAGATGAAAGCAGGTTCACACTGAGCACATGTGACAGACGTGACAGAGTCTGGAGACGCCGTGGAGAACGTTCTGCTGCCTGCAACATCCTCCAGCATGACCGGTTTGGCGGTGGGTCAGTCATGGTGTGGGGTGGCATTTCTTTGGGGGGCCGCACAGCCCTCCATGTGCTCGCCAGAGGTAGCCTGACTGCCATTAGGTACCGAGATGAGATCCTCAGACCCCTTGTGAGACCATATGCTGGTGCGGTTGGCCCTGGGTTCCTCCTAATGCAAGACAATGGTAGACCTCATGTGGCTGGAGTGTGTCAGCAGTTCCTGCAAGAGGAAGGCATTGATGCTATGGACTGGCCCGCCCGTTCCCCAGACCTGAATCCAATTGAGCACATCTGGGACATCATGTCTAGCTCCATCCACCAACGCCACGTTGCACCACAGACTGTCCAGGAGTTGGTGGATGCTTTAGTCCAGGTCTCGGAGGAGATCCCTCAGGAGACCATCCGCCACCTCATCAGGAGCATGCCCAGGCGTTGTAGGGAGGTCATACAGGCACGTGGAGGCCACACACACTACTGAGCCTCATTTTGACTTGTTTTAAGGACATTACATCAAAGTTGGATCAGCCTGTAGTGTGGTTTTCCACTTTAATTTTGAGTGTGACTCCAAATCCAGACCTCCATGGGTTGATAAATTGGATTTCCATTGATTATTTTTGCGTGATTTTGTTGTCAGCACATTCAACTATGTAAAGATAAAAGTATTTAATAAGATTATTTCATTCATTCAGATCTAGGATGTGTTATTTTAGTGTTCCCTTTATTTTTTTGAGCAGTGTATTTGATTTAGTTTTATTATTTGAGATTAAAAATTACATTTCGAGGAATTTTATAAGGGGAGAGATTTTATTTTTGGAATTTTCTAAATATTTTCAATATTATTCAATTCCATGTGTTGCTCAATGCCCGGATATGCCCTTGTCCGGAGCAAAGGCTCCCAATTTAAAACTCTCAAAGTGTTTAAAATTCTAAAACGGTAATAATGAATATTAACTGAAAAGGATCTTGTGTAGTCTCTTGCAAAAAGCCTTCTCTGATTTTAAACCAAATGTATTTCAAAACTGTGATTCCTAAAAAATGTGTCTGGAGATTTGGTCAATTCAATGAATCATGAATGAACAGGGTCAGTGACACCATAAGGACCCCTTGTTCATGTCCTCATTACATGTAGTGCAACAGGACAAATCATGGTCTGTAAAGCTTTCTACTTTGATAGATTTAAACAAACAATATTGAAATCACCATTGTCACAACCATAAACTGTCAGCTCCATCTGCCCGATGGATTAAGATAGGATATTAATTTTGGTGCAATTTGTTGCAACTTTTTGCAAATTTTGTTGCAACTCCCAAAAAATGTCAAAGTGCTGAAAGATCAGATAAAATTGTTATATTTTAATTGAGGGTTTTCAAATGAATAATTTCTATATTTTACAAATATTTGTATTGAAGTATTTTTTTTTAATAGGCAAAAATATGTATTTTGAGTATTTGTTATTAACTCCATCAGTGGCTTGTTAACTTCACCATGGATGGCGAACCGCCTTAAGATCCATATTTTTGTCAATATAAATATAAAAAAATATATATTTTAATCACTTTTCTGCAACATATGCTTAAACTATTGACGTATTTGCTGTGCTAGATCCAATGGAAAAAGTTTGCTTTCTAAATGTTGTTTTATGTTCTGAATCTAAAAGAACATGCCAAAATGCTAACGAAATTAGCCCTGGGGCATGATATAGTGCTAGAAAGCAAAAATAAGTTTAGAGATTTGTATTACATATTTGAATAACCTGATGTTAAAATTAAACATATCAAGGCCTTTAAACACTTGGACAATAAATGTAAAAATCAAAGGCCTTTTATGGTGTCTGACGGAATTGACAAATCCAGTTTGTTGCAGTTTATGACAATTTTGGGGGGAATTAGGACGTTGTTCCTTTACGTTGTGTGATTGCTGATACTTTGGTCTATCAAAATATACAGTACCAGTCAAAAGATTGGACACACTTACTCATTCAATGGTTATTTATTTTTACTATTTTCTACTTTGTAGAATAATAATGAAGACATCAAAACTATGAAATAACACATATGAAATCATGTAGTAACCAAACAAGTGTTATACAAATCAAAATATATTTTATATTTGAGATTCTTCAAAGTAGCCACCCTTTGCCTTGATGAGAGCTTTGCACACGCTGGGCATTCTCTCAACCAGCTTGGAATGCATTTCAATTAACAGGTGTGCCTTGTTAAAAGTTAATTTGTGGAATTTCTTTTCTTAATGGATTTGAGCCAATCAGTTGTGTTGTGACAAGGTAGGGGTGGTATACAGAAGATAGCCCTATTTGGTAAAAGACCAAGTCCATATTATGGCAAGAACAGCTCAAATAAGCAAAGAGAAACGACAGTCCGTCATTACTTTAAGACATGAAGGTCAGTCAATACGGAAAACTTCAAGTTTCTTCAAGTGCAGTCGCAAAAACCATCAAGCGCTATGATGAAACTGCCTCTCATGATGACCGCCACAGGAAAGGAAGACCCAGAGTTACCTCTGCTGCAGAGGATAAGTTAATTAGAGTTACCAGCCTCAGAAATTACAGCACAAATAAATACTTCATAGAGTTCAAGTAACCGACACATATCAACATCAACTGTTCAGAGGAGACTGTGTGAATCAGGCCTTCATGGTCGAATTGCTGCAAAGAAACCACTACTAAAGGACACCAATAAGAAAAAGAGACTTGCATGTGCCAAGAAACACGAGTAATGGACATTAGACCTGTGGAAATTTGTCCTTTGGTCTGGAGTCCAAATGGGATATTCATGGTTCCAACCGCTGTGTCTTTGTGAGAACGCGGTGTGGGTGAACGGATGATCTCTGCATGTGTGGTTTCCACTGTGAAGTATGGAGGAGGAGGAGTGATGATGTGGGGGTGCTTTGCTGGTGACCCTGGCTGTGATTTATTTAGAATTCAAGGTACACTTAACCAGCATGGCTACCACAGCATTCTGCAGCGATACGCTATCCCATCTGGTTTGCGCTTAGTGGGACCATCATTTGTTTTTCAACAGGACAATGACCCAACATACCTCCAGGCTGTGTAAGGACTATTTAACCAAGAAGGAGAGTGATGGAGTGCTGCATCAGATGACCTGGCCTCCACATTCACCTGACCTTAACTCAGTTGAGATGGTATGGGTTGAGTTGGACCGCAGAGTGAAGGAAAAGCAGCCGAAAAGTACTCAGCATATGTGGTAACTCCTTCAAGACTGTTGGAAAAGCATTCCAGATGAAGCTGGTTGAGAGAATGCCAAGAGTGTGCAAAGCTGTCAAGGCAAAGGGTTAGAACTTTGAAGAATATAAAATATTTTGATTTGTTTAACACTTTTTGTGGTTACTACATGATTCCATATGTGTTATTTCATAGTTTGGATGTCTTCACTATTATTTTACAATGTAGAAAATAGTCAAAATAAAGAAAAATCCTTGAATGAATGTCCAAACTTTTGCCTGGTACTGAATATTTCAAATGTTAATATTTAGAAAAATATTTGAAGACAAAGTTGAGATTGTGTCTTTCAATAATACCTGAACTGACAATATCATATAACTGACAGTATAATGTACCAGTGTAGTTTAATTTAGTTTAATTTAGGTCAGACTACTATGGTCATAAAGGCACATAGACACCTTGTATGAGTTATGACTGTGTCTGAGAACCACGTTTTGAAGGTGCAGTCAATACCATTTCTTCAGGTCAAAACAAGCCTCTATAAACAACTGTATTACGACCTGAATGTAACATACATTATAGTAAACTGTTTGCTATGAAACTGTGACGTCTGGCTCAGGACCACAAAGTGGCTGAGCCAATGTGTAGAAAGGCTAAAAGGTGGCGGATGAGGGCCTTACCATCTTAAGGAAGATTTAAAAAAATGCATTTTTACTTCCTCCCTACTTTTAAAGTTATCACTGACCTAACTAACAGTCAGATAGGTGTAAGCAAGCACGCCTCTGCATTGCTTACACCACTAATCATGTTAGATCAGGGATTACTCCAAGGAAGGGAGGAAAGATACGTGTTCAAACATTGTTAGAAGTGAGCCTGAGTAAGTGAGGTGGGGGAAAGAGATAGCAGGATAGCAGAACCCCCTGTCCCACTATCCTCTCCCCCTAGACAGAACTCCCAAAGAACAGAGTGAGCGACACAAGGAGAGAGAGAGAGACACAATGAGAGAGACAGAGGAGGGAGAATGGCCACATCAGGTATTCATAACCACATAGACTGCAGACAGAAATACATATTGGGCCCAGCCAAGTGTATAAAACACCTGGCACCCTGCCTTCCCTTCCTTCCTATAAAGATAGTTAGGTCACCTCAGGCTTATTCAGCCGCAATTAATGCTGTGTCATACCTCCACAGTCTCCCCAAACAGAGAACTTGAGCTACAGTCAAACTAGTAGAGACATTAGAAAAAGTAGCTAATGCATAATTCAAAGAATGTTTTCGTTGGAAGTTCAACCGAAAGTCAAGGAAGTTGAACTGTCTTTCACTGCCTGTCCCTGATATGAACATCATCGCTCAGGGGTGAACTTACCCCTAGGTACAGATCTAGGATCAGCTTCCTCTCCCCCAATCCTAACCTTAACCATCTGAGGGAAAACTGACCCAAGATCAGTGTATCTAGAGGCAACTTCACCCTACACCAACATCTTATATAGTCAATTGAAGCTGTAAGCCACCCAGTTCAGATTCGAGGAAAAGTGAGTGTTAGCTAATAAATAAACAAATGCTCCGTCTTCCATGTGTAACGAGAACAGAAACATCACTGAGTCGCAGGCGAGATCTGTCACGCAATACTGTGCAAGTTTGCGTTTTCTAAGATGCCTTCCTAAGCCTAGACCAGAAAAATATTCTATAGGGTTTTTTTCTCCTTTCCCTTTCATTTCAACTGGAATTTCCCGTGGCGAATAACAGAGTAGTGATTCTTTCATTAAAGCTCAGGACAAATTGTTCACTCTAGGTTTTGAAGTCTACGGATTGAGACATTTCTTAATCACCGCACTAGTGAATTCAGTTGAAATGTCGCTCAGACAGCAAGCGTTGCTTTGGAATTGTTTGCTTTACCACTGTCAAGATGGTTCTACAGTAATCGGGTTTGGATAGTGCCTTTTAATGGCATCTTTAACCATCCCGAATAATTGTTTGTGGCCAATTTGCCTTCGTTGTTCTACAGTAATTCTATTGGCTTTTTTTTTATTGTGTCTTAATTGTGTCATAATAAATACTATCAGTGTTTATCTACTTAACCACGGGCAACAGACTAAAACAGATAACAACCAGACTATAGTTTTATAGTAGTCTGCTACCACTACATGTCGCAACCATAAGATGTTGAGGATTAAGAGATTGACCTTTAATGAGGATGACACGATTATGACCTTTTAAGGGCATGGCAAGTGTTGTTGTAACTTTATCCGCCCCCACACTACTGTGTTACCTCAGTGCCCACTGAGCATGCTCAGATGTGATTGTTAAGGGGACACAGATCTGTTCCGAGCTCCGACCACAACAGGCCAAAACAAACCGAGAGCAACATCTAGTATCACGATTCATTAGTCACAATAAGGATTCTAGAAATGCAGCCGTGGCTTCCCCCGGGTACAAAAGAGCCATTGTGGGGAGGCGGACACAATGAATAATGTCCGTTTTTATTTCTAGAGAAACCAGATTGCTAATTTATTTCTATCTGTTTGGGTGTGTGCTTTGTTGGTTTCGTCTAGATGTGTCATGTGGCAATGAGCCATGTCGTTTAGCTGATGATGGGTTATACTGGATGTTCCCCGATTTGACCAGGAAAACCTCCAAACCCTAGTTATAGGCTGTAGGATACTAGGGCTATACTATAACTAGGGCCAAGAGCTTTCGTGGTCAGGTCAGCTAGAGACCAGTTTCACCTGGAAAAACTCCTGACCTTAACCGTTGCATCTTGCTGACAACCAAGACCGTAGGTGGAGGTGGTACTCTCAACCACAGCCAGTTTATAATGAAGGAATGTTTAGGAATGGGTAGGTTGGCTAAGAGGAAGTGTCAATGGGTCCAGACAAGACAGGGCTTGTAGGTAATGAGGAGGCAAAAACACAGCATGGTTGGGGCCCTTTCCAGCTGGGTTGGCACAGGTCCATGCCAAATGATTTATGAGGGAACTGCCCTGGGGCCTCATTTATAAACCGTGCTTAAGTACCAAATATAACCCCAAAATGTGCTAGCGCCATTTTTCATGCAAAGATTGGCATTTATAATAAATTTACTTGACGTGAGAATGTGCTCACCTCTCCACAAACTCTAGACCATGCATACACACATCTGCGAGTGGTTGAAATATTGTATTGCAAGCTGGCAAGTAAGTATTTTGTGCAAATGGGGTATATGATGATAAATTGTGTTCATAAAAAAACGGAATGCCAAGAATCTGCAAAGCTGTCATCAAGGCAAAGGGTGGCTACTTTGAAGAATCTCAAATATCAAATATATATTGATTTGTTTAACACTTTTTTTGGTTACTACATGATTCCATATGTGTTATTTCATAGTTGTAATGTCTTCACTATTATTCTACAATGTAGAAAATATTAAAAATAAAGAAAAACCCTTGAATGAGTAGGTGTGTCCAAAGTTTTGCCTGGTACTGTATATTTCAAATGTTGTTAATATTTAGAAAACTATTTGAAGAAAAAGAGATTGTCCCGTCTTTCAATAACCCCTAAACTGACAGTATCATATAACTGACAATAAAATGTACCAGAGTAGTTTCGTTTGGTTGAATTTCGTAATGAGTAGGTGTGTCCACATTTTTGACTGGTACTGTAATTTGACAGTATGGGTAGGCTACAGTATTGCTGTGTGATGGGAGCGTAATATCGTTGTCTGTTTAATCTCAGAGACTACCAAGGAAGGACATAGAACCCTAGTCGTCTATTGATAAACAAAATAGTGAACAACAATTGATCTGGGGGTGTGGGCTTTAGCGTTTAGCCTACTTTTAAATTGTTTGAATATGCAATCAATCTTGCAGAATGTGTCAGTGTGCGGACAAGCAGCATGCATGTTTAGCTTGAAAAAGTCACTGTAAAATATCAATAACTCCCAATATTTTTGTACGTGCACAGACTTTTCAGAAATGGAGCATGCGGACATTTCGTGTGAAATTTACTCAACGGTTATGAATGAGGGCCCTGCCATCTTCGTCCTCCCAGAACTTCATTACTTGTTAAGAAAGTGTCCACATTTCATAGGAACAAGATCCATCAGGCAAAGACATCCGATAAACATCCAATTTGGTTGATATTAAAGTGGTAGCAAACGTAAATTCAACTTGGAATGAATCGAAAACACTATTGTTGGTATGTGGTTAGAATGAGATATGAAAAACAGTGTGGCTTTTTTAGCAAATTCATGATGTTTACCATATTGATTCAACCTATATTTTGTGTGAGGGTGTGTTTTTTTTAAATGGAAGTGTATTTGGGGCCGCTACAAAGCTTTATCTATACTGAACAAAGACAGACAATTTTAACAATTTTGCTGAGTTACAGTTCATATAATGAAATCAGTCAATTGAAATAAATTAATTTTGCCGTAATCTATGGATTTCACATGACTGGGCATGGGTGCAGCCATGGGTGGGGAAGGCATAGGCCCACTCACTTGGGAGCCAGGACCACCCACTGGGGAGCCAGGACCAGCCAATCAGAATACATTTTCCCCCATTAAAAAAAGCACATTTTAAAGTGGCCTTTTATTGTCCCCAGCACAAGGTGCACCTGTGTAATGATGCTTTTTAATCAGCTTCGTGATATGCCACTTCTGTCAGGGGGATGGATTATCTTGTCAAAGGGGAAATGCTCACTAACAGGGATGTAAACTAGTGTGTGCACTAAATTTGAGAGAAATAAGCTTTTTGTGTGTACGGATAATTCTGGGATCTTTTATTTCAGCTCACGGAACACAGAACAAACACTTTTACATGTTGAGTTGATATTTTTGTTCGGTATACGTCAAGCAAGGTAGGAAGCCTATCTAGGTACAATAGGCCATGTTAACTGAGACCATGTGTTATCAAACACACAAGAAAACACGATGTCACTTTAACTGCCTTGTGACAAGGCTCTTACAGTAGACCATTCCATCTTATGCCCTCTTACGCTAAGTCAAAGCCCCGTGACCAAACTCCACAGATACCACAGATCTACGGTACTGATAGGTGAGGTTTCATAACCTAACCTGTGTTGTCAGAGGCTTGCATCCCTAATGGCACCCTATTCCCTACTCAAAAGTAGTGCACTACTATAAAGGGAATAGGGTGCGATTTGGGACACACTCATAGTCTGCAATACACTGTTCACAGTAGTACAGATATGGTAACTCTGATAGGTGGTGTTTCCTAACTTGTAATGGTGTAGTCTGCAATATATGTTGACAGTAGCTCCAGTAGACGTGTTGTCGTCTAGAAAAACACATCCTGCCAATTAGGTTTGATGTTGGTGGATGACCTCATCCAGGGAGCATCCAAAGCACTGTCCCTGTGCTCCACCCATAGCAAGTCATTCATCATCTGTCAAACTTGTTTATCTTGCTTTTCCATCCTCCGTGACTAAAATACTTTAATTTCCCAGAATGGTTTAGCTCGAGAGAACTGATGCAGAAAGTTAATAATTGGCAAAGAAGCCCGAGTCATAGTTCTGAGTGTTTGTCTAATCAGTATATTCTGAGGATTAATGGTAGACATAAGGGACAGGAGTTTTTCCTGACTACCAATGTGACCTAAACAGGAAAAACTCTGGGCTCTAGTTATAGGGCCTGGTCATGGAACATTGTCGGGAAAAACTCCTGGCCTTAATAATAGTAACATCAAGCTTCTCCCTCCATTGCCTATTATTGTAACGAAAGAGAAGTCACAGATTGAGTCTATCTGGTTTATTACAAGTTGCACAGGGATACAACACCCAGCACAGAAGTAGAGAAAATATCTAACTGGCCTCTTGGAGACAGGCCCTTTATGTCCTAATCCGACAGCACCAAATGTTCTGGAAACGCCAGCCCGAGAGGCTTGTAGGACGTTAAACCAAAAAGGGAATGACTGTCCGCTGCTACAGAATCACACATCAGTGTGTCCTCGATCCTTGTACCTCCAGTCTGGCGTCAATCACTATCAACAGACATGAGAATCATCCATAACATTCAGTGTCATGTCTAGTGACCATCAACCCGCACCTTGGGTGAAACACTGGAAATCATGTATGTTACAGAAAGGGACAAATGTAATTATGCTAAACACACTGAATATGAACTTTATAATTGTGTAGGATTGTATTTATGGGATTTTCTGCCAAGGTTATCAGAAATAGCAGGTCTAACATCTGTCATAACCTCTGTCCATGCATCTCTCTGTTCTAGGTGTGCTTTACAGTGAGGTGCACCGTCCCTGCGGCGTCATGCTACTGGTGAACCCCCACAGTGGGAAGGGCCAGGCCCTCAGCCTCTTCACCGGACACGTCCAACGCATGCTTAACGAGGCCGGGATCCCACACACACTGGTCATCACTGGTGAGTTTAGCGTACTGTACGTGCATATACACACATGCATGCATGAAAGCACACACACACACACACACGCACGTCATCTCTGCTGAGTTAATGCATGTACATACACTGACACACAGGTTATCACAGGTCAATATCCTGCACTGACACCTGCAATTACAGGTTAATGAATAACTCGACTGTCAAAGCACTGCACTACCAGCACCACACACACACACACACACACACACACACACACACACACACACACACACACACACACACACACACGCTCAACCGCTTGGCAGACTGGACAAACAAAACAGAAACCATCATTCTGTGTCCCTCCACTCTAATTGGCAATATCCCACAAAGCAAAGCAGCTAATGGCCGTCTCTCTCAAGCTGACCCTCCCTCTTTCTCTCCCCCCATTATAAATCCTCTGGCTGTTTTCATCGTTAGCTGGCAGTCATTCATCTGCTGCTGGCACATATGTATGTATGTAGATCCATTATGTAATATGTTATGTTTATACACAAACCTCAATCTGATTTCATGTTATGGACCCTATTGATGGGCTAATAATCTGTGTGTGTGTGTGTGTGTGTGTGTGTGTGTGTGTGTGTGTGTGTGTGTGTGTGTGTGTGTGTGTGTGTAATTTATAAGCCACATTGATGGGGTAATCATTATAATGTGTGCTGCCACAGTCTGGGGACATTGTAATGATAATGTCCTGGTTTTGCATTGGGCTTCTGGTTCAAAGCTTATCAGATGGGTCATATCCATCAGGGCACACCGTAGCTAACCGCTTTGTAACTGAAAAAGAAACGTTTGTTGTTGGACAAGTTTAGGCAGTCCCTACCATGTTTTAGTACATTTTCTACCACTTGGTCCCTAATGAATATGATCCGGATGTAGCTTTTGAAGCCCTACATTTCAGCCCTAGTTTTAGGTTATTGAGTTTCTCTCCCTCTCTCTGTTCTTAAATGACTGCAGTGTCAGAGAGCAGGCAAGAAAGTTAATCCCTTTCCCAGAACTGAGAGAGCATTCCTCTGAACGCATTCTGAAATGCTGAATATGTTAAAATTGGAAAATATATTTAAAAAAAAGAGTTCAGAACTACCCCTGACTTTGGGGACACACTTTATGGGAAATTAATCCTGAGAACAAAGTCTGGATAGAATGGAGAATTTAATCTATGTAAAAGCACATTATTTCTGAGAACAGTCAATTCCCCATTGAAGAGAGCCCTTGTTCTAGTCCTATGCAGAAGGATGGGTGATCTAGCTTGCCAGACACAAGGGTAGATCATCTCTGACTTTAGAATCTCTCTAGGACATTGTCTATTGGGATGTCATCATCCTTCTCCATGATCAGCCACAGCTCGGAGACGCTGGGCTTGATTCAATCTAACCTGTAATAGCCAGGTAGTCACCATACAGGTAGATGCCAACACTTTTCAGAGTAAGACAAAAAGGTTGTGCAGGCGTTAGTTTGCAAACAAAGATTCTGCATCACCATTGCTACACCTTTTAACACTAGAGTCCAGCCGAGCCAAGCTGTACTGGGCTGGACTGGTTATCCATTTACTGGAACCATGCTGAAAAGGTCAATGGGAAAGGAAAATATCAGAGGCTCTGGGTGCTAATCCAGTGAGGCAGGGCCAGAGCTGTGCTAGCCTGGCGGACGGTTAGCATGGGGACGCTAATGAGCGAGGACAGGCCCATTATTGGAGCCCTGGCTGTGTTTGGTGCCAGTGGGAGGGGAAGGATGAGTTCACTACCCAGAGGGAGACGGGGCAACTGGTCATGGAGGATGCTTGGCACGAGGGTCTCAAAGGATCTCTGTTTCTCTCTTTCTCTCTCTCGCGCTGTCTTTCCCTCGCTCTTAGCTATCTCCCACTTCTTTTCCCAGGGACAGTCTTCCCAGTGAGATCAGTGCAGTTGTGACCCATCTACCATCAGTGCTAGCTGTGTTGGTTTTGGAACAGAACAGTAAAAGTCCATAATATGACCCGGAAACTAGATAATAGTCAACACTGGCTTTTTCTACTAAGAGTCAGTCAGTTTGAGACCTAGGAGAATCGTTTGCGGGATGTTATCTTTCCAGTGTCGTTGTAACCTAGGTTAGTTTTTCAAAACAGTACAGTGAGTTCTATAGCCTGTGGCCTGTTCTATGGCTGGTCCACAGGGGGGGGGGGTTCTAGTGGTTCTACATCCCTCACGCAGTCCCAGTCCCTGGGTGCTGACTAAGCTGCCACAGCGTGTCCTCCAGCTCCCAACCGGGTTGACTTATGTACACACACACACACACACACACACACACACACACACACACACACACACACACACACACACACACACACACACACACACACACACACACACACACACACTTCTGCTCCACCTCTGTTGACCCAAAGTCTCCAGTTAGACACACACTCGGCATAGCCTTTGTGAACAGGTAGGCACACACGGCAAGGAAAAGGACCCCTGCTATTACTGTCCGTGTGCATTATGGAGCCCTGGTGCGATCCTCATCATTCCCAGACCATTAAAATGTCCCTTTTTTCAAATGTCATGTCTGTCATGACTGTGGCCTTAGCCCAGCAGCATACTGTATATACCCTTGTGTGAGATGGGTTTGGAACCTCCCTTTTGTGGGAGGCAGGGTCAGTGAGAGTGTGGCTGGGAGGAGGGGGACAGAGAAAGGAGAGTGAAGCAAAGTGAGTAGGACGAGGGGAGTCTGGGGACATGAAACTACATGGTGGCATCGAAGGTTAAGCCTCGCGCTCGTTCTGTTTTTTGGAATCCGAGTCTGAATTATAGCTTCTTTAGAGGGACAACGATGGCTGCCCTGAGAGACACATGTGCACGCCCACACACACAGTGCAGAGAACAGGATAGTTGTCCACAACACACACACACACACACACACACACACACACACACACACACACACACACACACACACACACACACACACACACTGTAGAGAACAGGATAGTTGGCCAAACTCACACACACCTCCCCTCCACCCAAGGGCCAGTGTAGAGCAGAAGGGAGTGGTGTAATGATTATCTCGAGGCACAGAGCCACAGAGCTGGGAAGAGGAAGAACAATTGCTTGCAGCCCAGAGACTGAGCCGGTCAGTCAAGCTACACTACAGTACTGCCCTGCACCCAGTCCTCTATATTTTACCTTCCAACCCAACACCAAAACAAACACTCATAAAAATGACTAAAAGCACCAACTTCCCCGTCAGCTGTCTGTACTGCACCCATTCCCAGACCTCATATATTTTAACATCCAACCTCGCGCAAACACTCATAAAAATGACTAAAAGCACAGCCCCCGCCCCGAGCTGTTTGTGTGTATGCGTGTGAGCACTTTAACACACACACATGCTATCTCCCTGCCTTTTTGCTAGCGGCTACTATCAGCGATCACCATTAACAGTAAAGGGAGTGGGTTAACAACATCTCCTCCTACTTAGCAACCAGCCAACTTATATTTTCCAGCTGCGCTGCCCTCCGCCTTAACACTGACCGGTTATCTACACACTACGTTTACAGCCTCTGCATATGCAAATGTCACGTGAGGAGACTGGTGAAGGGAAATTGATTTTCCCTGCCTGTATATACGGTTCTCAGGCCCAGCAGGAGGGTAATGAACGAAAGGTCTCGCTGCGTCTCAAATGGCACCCTATTCCCTACACGGTGCACTACTTGGTCAAAAGTAGGCCCTGGTCAAAAGTAGTGCACTATGTCGGGGGTAGGGTGCCATTTGGCACGGATACCCCCCCCCCCCCCGAGGCCTATGTTGCAGAGGGAAATGCTCTCTACTGCTGTGTCAAGACCAGCATAAAACGATACACTGAACAATCGCACTACTGTATTGTAGACTACATACACGGAAAGGAAAAATAGAGAGAGGGTATTGCTGTCGGTGGGTTTCATCAAGATCTACAAGAGTGTTGCCCAACTCCGGTCCTCCAGTACTCCCAGCGGTACATATTGTTGTTGTGGCCCCCTGACAAGCACACCTGATTCTATTTGTCAACTAATCATAAAGCCCTTGACAAGCAGAATCAGGTGTTTTTGTCCGGGGCTACAACAACAATATGTAACGCTGGGGGTTACATACTGCTATACAGTATCTCTGTGCAAACAGACACTGCAATCACACAGGCAGCCCAAATCTGATGTTTTTGACCAAATTAGATCAGCTATGAAAAAGATCTGATGTGATTGGTCAAAAGACCAATTAGTGTAAAAAAGATCAGAATTGGCTGCCTGTGTAAACACAGCCTTAGAGAGAGGTAGAGATAAGATTCCCTGGGGAAGAAAGAGAGACTTGGCTTATACTGTTAAGCTTGAGTGGCTACAACCAAAGAGCTCTTAGACGGTCTGGCCTTTTATAAAGAGTGTGTTTTGAGGCGAGAGGAAATACGTGTGTGCGTGTGTGTGTGTGTGTGTGTGTGTGTGTGTGTGCGTGAACGTGTGCGCTTCTCTCTGAGATTGTGCTGCTAATATTAACCTGGCAGAGTGTTAGGGAAATGTAGGGGAATAAAAGGTGCGATTGAAAAGTAATGGTGATGATACAGGAAGCAGTACCAGTCACTCACTATATATAGACTACACAGGAGGTTGGTGGCACCTTAATTGGGGAGGATGGGCTTCATGGTAAGGGCTGGAGCGGAATTGGTGGAATGTTATCAAATACATCAAACACATGGTTTCCATGCCATTTCATTCACTCCGTTCCGGCCCTTATTATGAGCCATCCTCCCCTCAGCAGCCTCCACTGACAGACTACTGCCCCCTAAAGAAAATTAATTACAGCTCTAGGAGCCATTAGTACAGATCTACAAGCAGTTTACCCTCACCTGAGCATAACCTTAACCATACTGATAAATAACACAAAACTGACTTTAGGTCAGTGCTAGGGGAAACATTATCCTTCTCCTGGTGGAATGATGGATACAGTTCTAGGATCAGCTTACCCTCACCTAAGCCCAACCTTAACCATTGAGGGAGAATCTGACCTTAGATCAGCATCATAAGGGAAACGTAATCCTACTCCTGTCGCAATGTACAATCTGTTGATTGCCTCAGTCAAATTTGATGGAGGGCCCTATAACGTAATTTGGCCTTTTAATCTAATTTACAATGTGATACTGCATTTCATTAAGGTGGCATATCAACTGTCCTGTCTGCCCTAAAGACATGTGCTGCTAGCCAGGAGGTTGGTGGCACCTTAATTGAGGAGGACGGGATCATGGAAACGTCTGAAGTGGAATTGGTGGAATGGTATCAGATACAACAAATATATAGTTTCCATGGGTTTGCCATTCCATTTACACCGTTCCAGACATTATTATGAGCCGTCCTCCCCTCACCAGCCTCCACTGAGCCTGGTACTGTAGGTGGCATATCAGTTGTGCTCTACCACCAATCTCCTGTGTAGTCTACCTTCCATGTTCCCTTTGTTTTGTTGTTCAGCTATTGTATTTGTAACCGATGTGAAATGGCTAGCTCGTTAGCGGTGGTGCGCGCTAATAGCCTTTCAATCGGTGACGTCACTCGCTCTGAGACCGTGAAGTAGTTGTTCCCCTTGCTCTGCAAGGGCCGCGGCTTTTGTGGAGCGATGGGTAACGATGCTTCGTGGGTGTCAGTTGTTGATGTGTGCAGAGGTCCCTGGTTCAAGCCCAGGTAGGGGCGAGGAGAGGGACGGAAGCTCTACTGTTACATATTCACAACAGTTTGTCCCCTGAAGGGTCATACTTGCCCTTGTCATCTCAAATTTCTGCACTTTGTCAAACCACACACCCTCTTGATTCCCAAATTGATTGGAAAGTTAAAGGTCTCACAACTACAAAAGAGAGGGATTTTGACACTACAATAACACACAGTGATTTTACGGCCACGTACACACCTAAACACATGTAAATGTACTCTTCTTCCTTGTATGTTTTCAGAGCGGCAGAACCATGCCAGGGAGTTGGTGAGAGAGGCTGACCTGTCAAAGTGGGGCGCTCTAGTCATCATGTCCGGGGATGGACTGCTGTTTGAGGTGAGGTACAAATGCAATAATCCATTCCCGACACTAATTCAAATTTACATTCTTACTTGACCTAGTAACTGTCTTGGAACTTTTAGTGCCGACAGGGCATCCATTTAGCTTCTAAACCTCAAACCCCAGTTTGCTGAGATCCGTGGTTCTGCCTGACTTTGCATATTGTTACACAGACACCGATTTTCAGCCTATTTTTGGAGAGTTCCCACTGAAAGTGCAGTTTAGTTTAGACCAGGCCTCATCTTGGTCTGTGAAAGGGGCCCTAGATCTGGTGAGTCTCTGGCTGTTGGGTGACCCCTGCTCTCTGTCCCCCCCCCCCCCCCCCAGGTTGTGAATGGCCTGATGGAGAGAGAGGACTGGGAGAAGGCCATCCAGACCCCACTGGGCATCCTACCAGGGGGCTCCGGTAACGCCCTGGCTGCCTCTATACACCACTACTCTGGGTGGGTGACACACCAAGACCCCCATGGAGCAGTTAGATAGCAGCAGTTAGTCCCAAAAATGTACTTTGAAAATGCGTGCTTTCCCCCTCCCCTTCCTTGAAGTACTCAATCTGGCATGATTACTTGTGGCAAGTAATGCATTGCTTTGATGTTTCCCATGTTGAATCAGTGATTACCTCAAAGAAGGGAATAATTAATTGAAAACCAATTTATCCAGTTGGGTGAGAAATATACTTCCAGGAAGACCGAGAAGAAGCACCCACTATAGACAACCATTTACACCAGCACAGGGCCTACTACTGCCCATATGTTTGACAAACTGGACTGAGTAAATCCCCAGAAATCAGTAGTGGAGAACAAACATACTGCTGCTGGCTCATTCTTTAACCACCACAGTACAGAACATCAAAACAATGAATCACAATTACACAACCAGCATGCCCTCCTGTCTGTCTACCTACCCCCGTATCACCCCTGTATCAACTGTATCACCGGTTTCTCTATGTATATATGCTGGTCCCAGATCTGTTCGGGCTGTAGGCTCTAGGAAACGGTAAAAACGGGTCAGTTTTGCCTTGAGCAGTGGGATCGGATGACTCTAATCGTTTATAGTTAGAACCCCCTCTACTGGTTGTTAAGAGATGCTACACCCAGGTTCCCTTTTCAGTGACTAAGAAAAAAGCTCAAAATGGTACGATGTTATTGTGTATATAAAATACAATGTACAAAAGCCATGATAAAAGAAAGCCAAACGGAGATCCCAATGGCTGCTATTGAATGGTGAGCCTAATGCCTAGGTTGAATATTGAATACAAGCTGAATATGGATATGCTGCCATATGGACGTGACCCCAGTCGTATGGAACTCTATTGAGACGTCATTATCTAATAGGCTGTGATGTAGAGGAGGAAGGACAGCAGGCTGAGTGGTGGATGTGGGGCTGGTGGTCCCATTAACCCCCCCCCCCAGCTGGGCTTGTCTTTGTCTGTCGAGTCTACCGCTTAATTCCCCCCTCTCTGTCCCCCTTCTTCCTACTCCCCCCATTCTTCTCCCCCCCTCTTTCTCTCTCCTCCCCCCTGACAGGGCCCAGCCGGTGTCAAGCGAGGAGCTGCTGGTCAGTTGTGGCTTCCTGCTGTGTAAGGGCCTGGTGTCTCGCATGGACCTGGCCTCCGTTCACCTGGGTTCCAGCCCCTCCAACCCCACGCGCCTCTTCTCCTTCCTCTCGCTGGCCTGGGGCTTTGTGGCTGACGTGGACGTGGAGAGCGAGAAGTACCGCCACGTGGGTGCCGCCCGCTTCACCATGGGCACATTGGTCAGGTTGGCATCGTTGAGGGTGTATAAGGGCCGTCTGGCATACCTGCCGGTTGACGAGGTGGATGGAGAGGAGGATGGGCAATCGCCAGTCTCGTTGGAGGAGATGACAAGCATGTCACCTCAACACCAACCGCCATCGTCTGCATTCTGCTCCTCCACCCTCCTCTGCCGACCTTTGAAGGACTCACCGTGCCAGAACGCAGCCCACCACACCTTCCGTAACTCAAACAATGCCTTCAAGGCGAAGAAGAGGGAACCCATGTCCGCAAATGCCACCCTAACAGGCCCGCCAGACTCTCTCCTGGTGCCCCTGGACCAGCCGGTGCCCAGCGACTGGGTGGTGGTGCCCGAGGAGGACTATGTCCTCATGCTGGCCATGTACCAGTCTCACCTGGCAAAGGACCTATATGTCGCACCTGACTCTACACTTGATGACGGCCTCATCCACCTAATATACGTCCGAGCAGGCATATCGCGCATGGCCCTGCTCCGGCTCTTCCTGGCCATGGAGAAGGGCACCCACCTGGCCAACAACTGCCCCCACCTGGTGTACACCCGGGTGCGGGCGCTGCGGCTGGAGCCCTACTCGTCAAAAGGGGTGATCACGGTGGATGGGGAGGTGGTGGAGTATGGGCCGGTCCAGGCCCAGGTACACGGCGGGATAGCCAGGCTCATCACTAGATGATAAACAAGATCCACTGGATGGATAGCTAGCGTTAGCATGTTATGCTAATAGATATGCTACGCTAAAAGCTAATATTAGTTAGCATTTTTCTGGACAATGCTAACAACTAGCATTAGCATTTTCTGCTCAGATCTAAAGGGGAGGTGGGATTAATGGACTTTTTAGTCTTCTCTGAATTTCTGCTTTGAATTGGAAGTGCCACGAAGGAGTAGCAAGGCTAGAACACAAAAAGTTCACAATGGGTGGGAATGTTTTATTTCTACAGAGCCCAATGTTCAATCTCCCATTAATTAGCATTTAGGCTGTTCTAAGATGGCTTCCCACTATCACAAAGCAACTGGCCTTTAGTCGGCTGTTGCAAGCTATGACATGAATATATTACTAGAACCGAGGTGAGAGATCGATCAAGAGCTCTGCTGTCTTACTCCATAAGCATAACTTATGAAATCTGAATATTTTCACCCACCCACACAAACATTCTCCTTACCAGGGGTACATATGATGTAGTGTCAGTCAGACCCTGGGCATGCTTTACGTCTATGGAAGGGCATTGCAACTTACATTTTCTTTCTTATGCAACGAGTGAGGTATGGATAGATGCCTTCACTGCTCTCTTCCGCTGTGACGTGGAAATATGGAAGATACATACAATCTCCAGAAGCCAGCATTGACATTATTAGAAACCAAGTCATTTGAACTCAATAAGGGGACTGTTGCGCCGATGCCGAAAACAACCCTCAACCATTGATGCTCAATTACCATAGGGTTGTTTTTGATTACCTTGAAGCTTGAATCTTGAGGGTCAGTAGTTTATCCTAAGGCCTAGACCCTGGACTACTTGATGACTGGTTTTGGATTTGAAAAGATTGGAGTTTATTTTGGATGTTGTGATTAGCTGAAAACGCACCATACTTACATGACTTCTTCAACCAGCCACCTTACATTGACATGCAAACAAGTATACTAAAGAAGACATATCTTCACGTAATTTGATATGTGCTTGTTTTATACCTCATATTTCCATGAACCGCTAGCTTTAAAATGGCCTAGAGTGAGGGCCTATTTTTTGTGTTGTGGCCTGTCCTGCAAAGGAAGGCATGCAGCACAGGTCCAGGTTAAGTGACTGATGACTTGTAGTGCCTGTATCAGGTCTCCAACTGCAGTCTTTCCCCATACCCCTCCCCCCATCCATCCTTCTCTTCCATCTAATTCATCCATCCCCTCCTCCTCCCTTTCTCGACACTGCAGTGCACCACAGGGCAGTCCGTCGCTTTTGTCTGCCTGCAGCTACAGCTGACACCCCAACAGTACACTACACGCACACACGGTACAGACCCCTTCCCCTTCTCAGCAATCCTCACCTTATCATAAAGCTTTAAAACACACACACACAGAGAAGATAAACTATGAAATGATAAAGAGCAACCTAAGGCTAATGTGATGCTATTACAGTAGCTAGCCTGAGTTTACGCTCACCATAGCCCTCTTCTGAACTGATTCTGAACTCGGGCGATTATTCTGCCTTAAACACAAAAGGAAGAGAGGGGGTGCTTGATTAAACAGCACATTAGTCAGGGAATGGTAAAGAGGGAGGGATGAGGGAGAGTATTGACTTGTTAAATGCTGCCTGAGGGACCAGCATTGTGTGGGATGCATCCCAAATGGCACCCTATTCTCTATAAAGTGCACTACTTTTGAACAGGGCCCATATGGATGCAGACGTGGTCTTGGGACACAGCCCTTCTCCACAGCAGTGTAACATAAGGTTCTGACTGACACTGTGAAAGAAAGATGTTTATGTTCGTCTTGTTCGCCTCACAGGATGAAAAGAGGTCATGGAACTGGGGGATACCTTGAGAGAATGTTATTTGGCCTCGGTTGATATTTTTTGGAGGCACAAAGTGCCCCTGATATGAATGAGCGCACATTTGGGCCACAAGATTTTCCCAAAATGCAAAAATGGCCATTTCATGTGATATTGTGCAATGACTGTCTTTGTTGTAAACCGGTCATCAGGCCAGACTAAATAATTATATACGGGGGAAGACCAAAATGACATATTTAAAGAAATGACAAATGTGATTTTAGCTGTGCTGCATGCAAAAGAAAGCACCTTGCATTGATGTTTAAAGTACAAAATGATTAACTCTGCTTTTAACCCTTTCAGGGGCATGAGCTCATCTGGTGTTCCTCCCCCTACTGCTTGCTATTTTAGAGCAGCAGCACATGCATTTTCAAACCTTACCTTGGTCGCGTTCCCCTGCTCAGACGTTGGTTGACTGACAAATTGCTAGTATAACATTTGTGGTTAGCTGATACATATGTAGTTGTAAACTCTGGCAACACCTGGGCAGCGGAACGTGCCCCATAGCATGCTGGGAATCAATGAGTCATGAAGCATTATGACGGGGAAATGGATGTGAAAATATCAAAACGCACATGACAGTCTCTTATTTCAGTTCCTCCATGAGATTAATTGTTCAGACAGAAATGTTCTGCTTTGCTCGGGCTTGAAACATGCTCCAAAAAATCCATTCCTTAAAGCTAGCTTGGGCCATGAGATTTTCCTGACCACTTCACTAGGAAACTCTGGGCCCTACTCATAGCCTATGCAAGTCTGCCTGCCTTGCTGGTGATGCAGTCCCTGGCGCTTTCTCAATTGTAACAATTCTTACCCTCTTCATTTTCTCTGGTTGTTTGCACTGATTGGAAAATATTTGACAGGTGAAAACATGGTGGAAGATTATCGGTAGGCTGGCAGGCTTTCACCTGCTCAGTTCTTTCAGATCAGAGCAATGCAGGAAAGGAAACAAGGACAGATTTTAGACGATTGAGAAAGAGCCCCTGAAACTGTTTGGTGTGCCTTGAACATGTTGCCCCTTAGTTGTGGGAAGAGGGGTGTGTACTGTTATGACGCTTAGAAGACTTGGCATACAACCCTGACACCGGTCCTATTCATCTTCAATATTTAATTTATGAGGAAACGGACCTACTCCAGTAACCCATTTCCAGTTGAATTGAGCGCTTGCTTAAGAACGGAAAAGGAGGTTTGATGAAGCTTAATGTCCCAGTTTGTGAAAACTCAGGCCCAGACCCTAATATACTCCATTGTTGTCACTTGAAAGTGTATAGCTAAAGAAATTCAGTCCAGTACTATCCCAAAAATCTTGGAGTCTTACTGCTGCTGCTTGACTGTTGTCTTATTGACTGTGATTTTCAGGTGTATTTGGTGAAGGGAAAGTAACTGTTCTTTTCACAAATCTTGATTTGATATTCTTTACTTGAGTTGAATACAGAGCTCTATTTTTCCACTTTTTCCAAAATGTTGAATCAAATAAAGTGAAAACCAAAACATTTGTTTCTTTTGAATAACAAGATTAAGTTGCTGTTTTGTCCTTTGAGTGAGGTCAACTGAAACACTACTCTACAACCATATTCAATCCACCACAAGCGACAACTTGTAACCATGGTACTGCTTGCAAAGTTTAATACATCACTTTAAAAACAGGTCTTGAAACGTAATGAAAGGAACTGTAAAAAAATGACAAATCAAGAAGAAAAAAACTGCAAACGTATACTTATGTCCCAAGTGTTCTCATGACCACTTACAGAGCTCAAGTTAGTTAAATATTTGTATTTATAGTATAGTCATGACTTCTGTACAGAGGGATCAGGCTAAAAATCATAAGTTTACCAATACAGGCCACTGTGGAAATGTTCATATGGTATAGTCAAGTCTTGTCTCCGTTCAAGGCTTAAAGCAACATGTTACATGCTTTGGCTGGAAATCTCTCGCAGTAATGAATACGTCTGAATATAAACATACACAGAAAATTTTACATAACTTCATGTGCTTGAAATCCTTCATGTTTTTTTCTCAAGACCTGGCTTCACATTTTTTTTCTGTTTTTGCAATAGTGGAGAAACAAGTGCATGAGCGAGAGAGAGATCTATGGTTGCAAACACAGGAGAAGGTCGGTGGGAACCAACCAAGGCTGCAACGCTACAAGTACTGCAGCCTAAAATGGGAAAGCACAAGGAACATCCTTCAGGGCTTACTGTACAGGCAGCAAAAGAGAAAAGAGGAAGAAAGTCAAGGAGGAAGAGAAGCAATGGAAGCCTGATTGCCATGCATGGTACAGGAATTTATATATTTCTTTTAAGGTGGAAGGAGAAAAATAATAATACAAAAAAAATATCCCATTCAGCTCTTCTTTTCTTCTTTACAATAATCAGTTTGTCTCCCGCTTGCACTCACTCATTTACAAATGGCACTTTGTACTGTCTCACACACTCATGAACACTAAGCATTTAGCATCTTTGTTCAAGCGAAAAGACTAGCCAACGCCCTCGTTTTCAGTTCACCGGTAAACACAAGGGGAATGGACCAACAGAATATCTGGCAAAAAGCAAGAGCATAATAATATATTTCAGATGGATGTCAACAGCGACGGTTCAAATAACCAAGGAAGCACTATCAGAACTAGCCCAGTTCCAGATCTGTTTGTGCATTCTTGCCAAAGATCGCACAAACAGATTTGGGACCAGGCTATATAAAGAACCAGATGGCGTTAAATCGCTGCACTTTCTTTCACAGTAGTACTTTTAACACTTGATCCTAAATCTGTTTGTGCTTTAAAATCAACTACTAGCCAAAAGGAGTTGATCAAAGAACATACAGGTCTGGGACCAGGCTTCTTTCATTCTTCGGCGCACACAATGAATGGAACCACTGACCCCTGGTGGCCATACAGAGAAAAGCTCCCTGTGTTAATAAATAGAACACTGACCATTTTTCAAGCAAGTATAAACAAACCAGCAATAATTTAAAGAAACATAAAAGTAACATCACAAAGTACAAGCATGACTATGCCAGAGGCCATGTTGTCAAAAGTGCATCATTCACCCTTTAAAATGGGAAAATGAAAGAACGGGATACCACTCCAATCTTGGGGTAATCAGTGACACGCCATCATGCTCAAGACAAAGGGCGAGAACAAAACCAAATCAGATATAAGCTCATGAAAAACTTCTGCATCCACACTCAATCTCTGTCTACAAACTTCAATCAATCTCCATCACCAAACAAACCGCAGTTGAGAGTAACATTGGAATAGAGAGGCTGAAGCTTCACCATTCAACTTGTGGGTTGCCATTGTCAAAGCAGATCTGGGATCAGTTATTTTGTTTTATTTATTATTCGTGTTATACATTTTTCCTACCTCCGAATTGTTAAATTAAGCATAAGTCCAGGGAAAACTGACCCCAGATCTGATGTTAGACGGCCAACCTCTGAACACTGGAATGGGGTGAATGTAGTGGGTATCAGGCGGGGTAACAAGCAGCTCTGTACATAGGGTCTGATAATATATTAAGAAGAACAATTCAAGTAAGGCAACATGTTGAGATAGGACTCATTTAGTGATGGAATGGATAGCGTTTTTTTACTCGCGTCATGTTCACGGTAGTGGCTCTGCTTCTAGTAGTAGCCCAATGAGTGAGCAGAAGAGAGGATTGTGGGATAGCTCTGGAGGACCATTCTGAACGACCAGCCTTTAAGTGACAAAAGGGTCAATGAAAGCTGCAAGGAAGGAAAAAACATCACTACCTTGAACATGGAGAAGGTTAAGACAAGGTAATAATTCCATGGAGAAGCGTTAGAAAAAAATATATATAATAACATTCGTCGGACCAGCACCAGACAGAAAAATTAATGGTAGTGAATGTTAGCAGTACAGAGAGTTAGCCATCAAAGTGGAAAATAAAACACAACCGTAGTGAATTTCAGCTAACTACTCAACAAACACATAGCATAACTGTCATCCTATTCATTTAAACTTTTTTCAAATGATCTACAGTCACTTTACTTGATTTCTTGACCGCTGGTCGCGGTTTCAACGCCAATCCTGTCGAATCAGCAACTGTGCTGGTCCAATGAATGTGTTTATTTTCGAACGTGGTCTTAAACTGGGCATTTTCAACCTAGCCTTGATCCCTTGTAGAAGAAAAAAAATATGTCAAGTGGAGTCTAAAGAGCGACATGGGTGATATAACTAAAAAAAGTCTGTACAGTGTCAAAGTTATCAAGTCTGAGAATGGAAACTTTCTACAGTCAAAGATATTAAAGAGCTCATTTGACTTTACCTAGAGGTAAGGTCATATAGTTCTGTGTAACTGCACTCCTCTATTCTAGAGCCAGGTCTCTCCTCAGGGATATACCGTAGGGCCTAGTAAGTTATATAACATCCAGAAGTAGTGATTAGTATGTAAACTTGTCACTCAAGTGTTTCTGCAACGACGTGTTTTGGTGCGAGCGATTGGCGAGGGAACCAACAAGGACATAGCAGAGTGAAGCGGGTGTAGGTGGGCAGTTAATAACATTCAGATAGTGTGTGTGTGTGTGTCTGAAGCGAGAAAGAACGAGAGGAGCAGGGCAAAAAGCAAACAACCAGTAACATCTACATTAAAAAGAAACTCAATACGTCAGCGTGTCAAAAGGTGCCCAGCCCTGCCGAGATTGTCTGTTGATTGGAGAGTGCAGGGTGGTAACAGGGCACAGGAGCAGTGCTAAGGGTGCCCGCCAGGGTCAAAGGAGCCAGGCATACTGGGAAATGTAGTTCAGAGAAAACCCAGCTTTGAGAATCTGTCCAGGTTGAGCCTGCAGATTCCAGGACCCCATGGCTACTGTAAGAGCCTCCATTCAGTTTAGATCCAATTGACACGGCGGAGTAACATTTTAATTTGTGCTAAGAAAATGAATTTGTGGCGGCAATTCACAAAGAATGTCACTCTTCAGGTAATTCCACTTCCTCTTACAGCAGCTATAGACGATGCAAGTCAATGGCACTTTTTTACTTTTTTTTAATCAAACCAGCTCTGCATCTCTCCTCCTCTCCTTCCTCGTCCGTCAGGGCCTAGGAGGGTCCACAAGGGGCAGACGTGTGGCGCTGCCTTCCAGTCGAGGCTCTCGCTCCTTGTCTGTGTGTCCGTGAGAGCTCAGAGGGTCCAATATGAGGGAGGGCGCTTATGGTTCATGGCTTAGATCCCCATAAGACACTCCCACTCCTCTCCCTTCACATCCGGCCTCTGTCTGGCCTCTGGACACTGACAGAAAAGCACATACACCCAGTTAACTTCTAGTGGTCTGAGGGAGGGTGCAAGAGTGCACTAGATAGATGGCTGAGGGGTAGGGGCACTGGGCAGCAGTTGGGCAAGGGGGATCAGAGCGTACGGGGGGGCTATTTGGGAAATCATTGGGGGCACAGTGCAGCTTTTGGAGTGTGGGCTTTGAGGTGGTAGGCGTTGGGGGAGTCACTAGTCACTTGTCCTCTATGTGGTCGGGGATGGAGGTGGCGGCCAGGGCGGCCCGGTACTGCAGCAGCACGCTGCGCACGCTCTTCACAAAGCCCTTGGAGAGAGGAAAGAGGGGGAAGCCAATGTCCGGGTACCCGCTCCGCTCGGGCAGGAAGCTCCGGTAGCTCTTCCTGCGCTTCTTTGGTCGCACCGCCGGCTGGCTGCCGCCCGCAGTGTCCGAGGTGGCCCCCCTAACAGACCCGGAGACCACCACACTCGCCCCGGCTACCTCACTGGCCAAGACGGCGCCGTCGCAGTCCAAGTTCTGGCTGAGCTCCTGCTGGGAGGCGGCGGTGGTGGAAAGGCTCAGGCCAGAGTCCTCCAGCTCTTCATCCTTGGTGCCCTGGGGCTTGTTGGGGGTGCTGTGGGCCACAAGATCCAAGAGGAGTGTCTCGTCTAGAGGCCCCACTGAGGGAGGCCTGTCCCGGGATGGTCTTGGCGGAGGGCCCCTCTCGGCTAGCTCGTGGAGCTCCAGCCAGGCCTCCAGGCGGTGCACCAGGCGCCAGCCGCTGGAGGTGAAGTGCTGCCGGATCTCCTGCTGGAACACCTGTTTGGAAACAGACGAAAGATAAATCATTATGGCTCAATCTCACCATGATCTGAATCATAACCTATAAGAATAATTTATAACTTCTATAAGGCTTTTCATAGAATCTCGATGCTCTTCAAGAGCAAAAACAAACAAGCAATATATCATGACAGGTCAACCAACAGGGGCCAAGTCTTTAGTCCAAAGATGGAGAGGGTCGGTTCACGGCTTGAGAGGAGGGAACTGATCAGAGGATAGTGATGGGGGGTGTTTTAGCCACTGGGCCTCTTCCACTCTGTGTTGCACCCACTAGGTTGATACCTCAGCAGCCCTGGGCACCAAAAACTCACCACACAGAGTTCAGAATAGTAGCCAGTCGTCCTCACGACCAACCCTCTGCCTCAGCACTGCTGTATGCCTCCATCTCCCATTCCTATTGAGTGTCAGGCAACTCCTCAAATTATGTTCAAAAGATCATGAACTGGCAGCCGGGTGAAACAAAAAAAAGCTGGTAGCTTACTGAGTCCAGACGCATTTTTCCAAACAAAAACATATGCCAGCTAGCAAGCCAAAAAGAGTTAACCTGCAAATTCGTGGCTCAAAAACACAAGATAAGCAATATAAAAAAAGAAAAACACTTAAACACAAATATGTACAGACCTCTACCACAGCACCATGGCAACCACCCAACTATAACTATCCATCACCACCTGCCATTTATCCCCAACTCATCCAGTAATAAGATAAACGTTTTCTTAAATCTTCAGAAAATTGAAATGTGTCTTTGGCACTTTGACTTACAGGTGAAATTTGTACAGCAACTACCAGCATACATTAACCGTCCGTTTATTTGGAGGATTTTTACTGCGTTTTGTATTCAGAGTACGACCCTGCCTCACACAGGAAGCGGCGCAGGTCCTAATCCAGGCACTTGTCATCTCCCGTCTGGATTACTGCAACTCGCTGTTGGCTGGGCTCCCTGCCTGTGCCATTAAACCCCTACAACTCATCCAGAACGCCGCAGCCCGTCTGGTGTTCAACCTTCCCAAGTTCTCTCACGTCACCCCGCTCCTCCGCTCTCTCCACTGGCTTCCAGTTGAAGCTCGCATCCGCTACAAGACCATGGTGCTTGCCTACGGAGCCGTGAGGTGAACGGCACCTCCGTACCTTCAGGCTCTGATCAGTCCCTACACCCAAACGAGGGCACTGCGTTCATCCACCTCTGGCCTGCTCGCCTCCCTACCTCTGAGGAAGCACAGTTCCCGCTCAGCCCAGTCAAAACTGTTCGCTGCTCTGGCACCCCTATGGTGGAACAAGCTCCCTCACGACGCCAGGACAGCGGAGTCAATCACCACCTTCCGGAGACACCTGAAACCCCACCTCTTTAAGGAATACCTAGGATAGGATAAAGTAATCCTTCTAACCCCCCCCTAAAAGATTTAGATGCACTATTGTAAAGTGGTTGTTCCACTGGATATCATAAGGTGAATGCACCAATTTGTACGTCGCTCTGGATAAGAGCGTCTGCTAAATGACTTAAATGTAAATGTAAAATCAAATCATATACAAAATCTACACAAAACAGATTGATCTGATTTATCTAGTGTCAAACTGTATCCCAACCTCTATGGGTGTTTGCAGCAGCTGGGTCATGGACTGCACCATCTTGATGAGGGCCATCTCGTTGTAGCAGCGACTGTTCTCATAGCCCTCCTGCAGGCCCCGGTCACTGTCGAAACCTGCCTCATTGTAGTAGGGCTCGTTGACCAGGATCAGGCCTGGGAGAGACACACACATAGCACACGCTTTAGATTCTTCTAGACACACAATCAAGCATTAAAAAAGGCCCAGCGCAGTCAAAAACGTGATTGTCCTGCATTTTATATACAGCGACTATACAAAATGTCCATAACAGACTGACCAGGTGAAAGCTACGATCGCTTAATGATGTCACTTGTTAAATCCACTTCAAAACAGTGTAGACGAAGGGGAGGAGACGGGTTAAAGAAGGAATTTGAAGCCTTGAGACATGGATTGTATATGTGTGCCATGTAGAGTGTGACTGGGCAAGACAAACGATTGAAGTGCCTTTGAACAGGGTATGGTAGTAGGTGCCAGGCCCACCGGTAAATTAGGTAATAGACCAATAAGACAATTCCAAACCTCTGCCAATAACAGCTAGTTTTCAGTTTTCCCCTCCCCACTCAGACCAATTCCAGACAGTCCTAGCAAAAATCTTGCTCAAGAAATTGCTCTTCGATAAGAAGCTATTTGTTTCCTTTTTGACCATTTTAATTTAAAACAAACACAGTAAGGTACTTAATTGTTAACCAGAAATGATTTGATATTGAGATAAAAACAGCTACATTGGATCAGTAACGTTACAAAGGACCCAAATACCTTAGAAATCAAAGACATTCACACATTAACCCTTCATTCTAGTGTACGTAAAGACTCAAACTTTGGTTAACCTCAAACACCTTTGACAACTCAAATGTATTTTGCCTTTTGTGGATTAACCTGAATAAACCTATTAGCATAGTTTGAGATGGCAACAAACCCTATAATTGTCTCCAAAATCCTGAGGTGAATATTACTGATAGGAAGGTGAGGCAGTTTAACCACAACGGTCTTGTCAGAGGGTGATGGTGTGTGACACTCACTGTAGCCGAAGCAGACATGAGCAAATGAACGGCATGAATAAAACATACACTTCTGCTGAAAGGTAGACAACGGGGGGGGGGGGGGGCCTAAAGTACCCAAACCTGACTGGTAATGAGAGATTCTGGATGAGGTGGGGGGGTGAATCAAGACTGTGCGCGTGACTGTAAGAGTAGGTCAGTTTAGACTCGCCTTGGATGGAGATAAGCACTTGCAGCAGGCTAGACTTGCTGGTCCACCTCTCTGTACCCTGAGGATGGATAAACAGGGAAGACAGTGTGAGGCACATTTTATACAAACAGATAATGTTCAAAATATTAAAAAGTCAAAGGGAAAGTAATGGGTGGTCCTAATAACAGTCCAAGGGAAAGTAATGGGTGGTCCTAATAACAGTCAAAGGGAAAGTAATGGGTGGTCCTAATAACAGTCAAAGGGAAAGTAATGGGTGGTCCTAATAACAGTCAAAGGGAAAGTAATGAGTGGTCTAATAACAGTCAAAGGGAAAGTAATGGGTGGTCCTAATAACAGTCAAAGGGAAAGTAATGGGTGGTCTAATAACAGTCAAAGGGAAAGTAATGGGTGGTCTAATAACAGTGAAAGGGAAAGTAATGGGTGGTCTAATAACAGTCAAAGGGAAAGTAATGGGTGGTCTAAGTATTTGACCTAAATAGTTTGTGTATGTATTGGTAGTGATATGTAGGCTGTGTGCCTTTTTTATTTTTTATTGTTGTAGTTCTATCCTTGATGTTCTGTATTATATTTAATGTTTTGTGTGGGACCCAGGAAGAGGAGCTGCTGCTTTTGCAATCGCACTTTATCACACTTTTTTCGGGAGGGATAAAGGTCTACTTTTACCTTGCCAATCCAGGTGCCCAGCAGGCTGACGCAGACCTTGCCATTGTCGTAGAGGTTGGGGTTGAGGCGCCCGCTGCACTGTGACAGGTAGCGGAAGAGGGGCGGCACCGACGGGTAAATATTTGGTAGCTGGATGTCGAAGAGGAACAGGCCGTCCTCGTAAGGGGTGCGCGTGGGCCCCTTGATCAGGGCCGAGAACAGGTCCTATGAAGAGAGAGGGACAGGGTGAAGAAAGAGGAGAGGAATTGGGAATCACAAATGTCAACGAGAGTAGCACATGTTCACTATCATCACTTAACTTCAAAAATAACAGCATGAAGAGTTTTTAAATCAAGGGTTTAATGAGTGCAGAGAAACTGGCAGCTCAAAACCGGAGTCATTTAAGCCACTGAAGAGTGGTCTGATGCAATTTAACACTTGACTGTAATCGACTACATTCGGATCACTTCCAAACGGCTCTCTTCTCAGGTGTCGGTGAGCGTACCATACGGTCCTCGAAGGTTTTGACCATGATGCCGTCGGGCAGTGAGGTGGCCAGCAGAGCCATCTCCTTCCTCACGGTGCTGAAAAACTTCTTGGCCTCGGCCGGCTGGAACTCCATCTTCTTAAAGGTGTGGGTGTCTGACAGAAGTCAGATAAATGTTTTGGTATTCTAACAAGGCATTTAGTGAGTATTTGAAAAGGCCATTTTAAGTAATGGACCAGTGCATTTAAAAATGTTCAAAGAGGGCATTTCTGGGGGTATTTAAGTCATGAAGTGTACTCTTCTCCCTGTACTACTAGTTTAGTGGATGTCTCAGTAACAAAGACAAACAATGACAAACTAAAAGCGCAGTATTGCGTCCTCACCTGGTGACCACTCCAGCACAGAGAACACCTCTCCCTTGGCACTGGTGAAGGTGACTCCGGGCTTGCCACCACTCTGTTGGCACAGAACAGGCGTATCGCTTGGCCACTCTGGCGCCGTGCCTGGCGTCTTCGCCGCCGCCTCCTCCTGGGGCCTTTCTTCGCCCCCTCTTTCCCCTCCCTCCATACTCCCACCTCCTCCTGCCCCGCCCTCCACCACCATCCGCTCCTCCTCCACGATGGCCACATTGTCTAGGGTCTTCCTCAGGTTCTCCTGGAGTTTCTTGATGTCATCCAGGAAGCGCTTCTCCTTGGTGGGCTTCTCGGGCGTGATGGCAGTGGCGGCGTTAGTCCCGTTGGCGGCGGGCGCGGCACCGGACGTGGGCGAGGTAGGCGAGCCGCCGGTCCACAGCTGCTCCACAGTCATGTTCTTCAGGCTCTCCAGGATCTTCAGGGCCTCCTTGAGTTCACGGAAGCCCCGCGGCGTGCCCTCTTTCCCGGGGAGCTTCTCTGCGGCATCACCCCCTCCTGCTCCAGGAGTGGCTCCCCCAGCACCGGTGCCTGGGCTGACTATAGCCCCAGCTCCCTCCAGGTCCTCTGAGGAGTTAGGTGGCTTGGTGGGGGTGGGGGTGGTGGCCCCTGCTTTGCCGCCCTCCTCTGGGGGGATGATGAAGGGGCTGGAGCCGGTGGGGGTGGGGGCCGGGGTGGCGGTGTCGTCGTTGGCGGGGTGCTGGTCATCCTCGTTGGCGGTCAGGCCGTTGTCAGTCTCCCAGCTGTCGCTCTCGTCCTCCCACTCCTCCGTGGACAGGCCACTGCTGCTCTCCTCCACAGAGTCATAGTCAGTCTCCTCGATCTCAGACTCCACGTTGTACAGGTGCTAGATTGAGGGGGAGGGTTAGAGAGAAAAACGAAAATCACTGCGTTTATACGCGCTCATTAATCATTGCTAAGTGCTTTTTGTGTCAATATCAAAATGTCATTATAGAATAATTCATTTTTAAAAGGGCAGCATGCAAATCACACAGCAGCATGCTTTCTGCAACAACTTCAGATTGAAAAGATAATTAGCATCAACATATAATTAGCATGAACAGAAACCGGAGCAAGGTACAGCAGTAGCACACTTCATTGACATAGTGAACACAAGCCAACAGAACCTTAACAGAAACCAACAGAGCCACCGATTAGTGACCACTACAACTACCGCATTTGAGGGACAGAAAGACTACAATTACCATGAGTACCTGTGGTAGGACGACGGTCATGGAGTTGTCGGCCCACACCACCTCCACCTTGCTGCTCACGTCCACTCTGAAGACCTGACCTACTGACGTCTGGGCAGGTAAGAAAAAAGATTTTTAAAAACGGTATGTGAAAATACTCTTTCTACACGATAGCACCATACTGGATGATATTTCCTTTCAGAGCACGCTTTTAGCAACTATGGTGGATCTGTAACCAGGCCAAACGTGGACCGGCAAAGAACACTCCAAGCACCACAGGGAAAAGTACTAACATGACAACAACCAAAATTAAAGACATTTTTTGAACTTACATCGTTCTCGCACTCCGTATTGCGCCCGTTCTCAGAGTTCCCTATCCTGATGACGATATCAGTGGTACGGAAGTGGAAGTCTGGGTGGTCGGCGATGTCGTACACACTAACATCCTCCTCTTCTCCTGTGACCTAAACAAACAAAACCACCATCCATTACTGACATCATGCAGCTCAAATGACACTAGAAGCCACCCTGTATAGTGCACTGTTTTTGAGCAGAGCAACAGGAACATGGGGCTATTGCTTTGGCCCAAAGTAGCGCACTATACGTGGAATAGGGTAATGTGGAATAGAGTCAGATTTGCCCAAATTCAACTTCTATAGAGCCATTAATGGAATAAATAAATAAAAAGGTTGTTGTTCCGCCGGCGACACTAGCCCGACCCACAATGCCCAGCAGACTGACCTCCACGTCGTCGCTGGAGGCGTTGAGTTTGATCCACTTCACAGCGCACGTCCTGCCTTTGTGGTCGCCCGACTGGATGATCCCGTACACGCCCGGGTCCGTAGGGGCTTGGGCTGTGTGACCACACACACACAGAAAGACAGAGCTGAAGTTACATTTTGTGCCTCAGGTCAGAGAGTATCACCAAGGACACCAAGTATGAAAACAAACCTGATGAACAGCTCCCTCGTTGCATAGCTACAATAGTCATTTACAACATTAGTAATTTCTAGTGTATTTCTGATCAATTTGATGTCATTTTAAAATGGACAAAAATGAGCTTTTCTTTCAAAAACAAGGACATTTCTAAGTGACAAACTTTTGAACAGTAGTGTAAATCTTTTGATAAACCGCTTATAAAAGCTGATAGTAGTAGTATTTCGACTGAAATGTCTAACATGCTAATTGCTAACCCGTTAGCTATCATTTTTACAACACCAATAAATCACAAAACATTGGAGGTAACGCTGTTGAATATGCCGATAATACGGGATTTTACGACACACAATACAGTACAATACAGTCGAAAGTATTCAGACCCCTTGACTTATTCAACTTTTTGTTAGGTTACAGCCTTATTCTAAAATTGATTAAATAGTTTTTTTTCCCCTTCTTGAATTCTCACACAATACCCCATAATGACAAAGGAAAACCAGGTTGAGAAATGTTAGCAATTTTTTTTACTGAAATATCACATTTGCATAAGTATTCAGACCCTTTAAAACAGTACTTTGTTGAAGCACCTTCGGCAGCGACTAAAGCATAGTATCTTTTTGGGTATGACGCAACAAGGACATTGAGACTTGTCCCGAAGCCACTCCTGCGTTGTCTTGGCTGTGTGCTTAGGGTCATTATCCTGTTGGAAGGTGAACCTTCACCCCAGTGTGAGGAACTGAGTGCTCTGGAGCAGGTTTTCATGCTCCTTTCATCTTTGCCTCGATCCTGACCAGTCTCTAAGTGCCTGTCGCTGAAAAACACCCTCACTACATGATGCTACCACCACACTTCACTGTAGGGATGGTGCCAGGTTCCCTCCAGATGTGACGCTTGGCATTCAGACCAACAAGTTCAATCTTTGTTTCATCAGACCAGAGAATCTTTTTTCTCATGGTCAGAGTCTTTAGGTGCCTTTTTGCAAACTCCAACAGAACGAAGCAAAGTACAAAGAGATCCCTGATGAAAACCTGCACCAGAGCGCTCAGGACCTCAGGCTGGGGGTGAAGGTTCACCTTCCAACAGGACAACACAGGAGTGGCTTCAGGACAAGCCTCAGTGTCCTTGAGTGGCCCAGCCAGAGCCTGAAAATAGCTGTGCAGCAACGCTCCCCATCCAACCTGACAGAGCTTGAGAGGATCTGCAGAGAAGAATGGGAGAAACTCCCCAAATACAGGTGTGCCAAGCTTGTAGCATCACGGCCAAGAAGAATGGAGGCTGTAATCGCTGCCAAACGTGCTTCAACAAAGAACTGAGTAAAGGGTCTGAATAATTATGGAAACGTGATATTTCAGTTTTAAATGTTTTATACATTTGCAAAAATGTCTAAAAACCTGTTTTTGCTTTGCCATTATGAGGTAGTGTGTGTGGATTGATAAGGGGGGAAAAAAATGTAATCAAGTTTAGAATAAGGCTGTAACGTAACAAAATGTGGAAAAAGTCTGATTAATTTCCGAATGCACTGTACAAGGCCTGAAGACGAGTGTGAAGTGCGCTAGCTACTTACGTCGTTTATCGACAACAAAGTCTCCGGGGCAGAACTCATGGTTGTCTAGGTGCTGGATGGGGATGAGGTCATTGGAGCGGATGAGGGTCTCCATACGGCCGTCCTTCCAGAGGACGTCGGCCGAGGTCTTGGTGGACACCACCTCTACCGCCACCCTGATGGTAAAAACAGGGAGATGGCAGATATTAGAACCTGCGACTTAGTAACGAATACTGGAAGTTGTGTCTTCACTGACAAGGCCTAACTATTTCAGCAAGAAGTTCTGGTTAAGAGTGGAAAATGCCTACAGGTTATAGAATGGAATGTTAAACTGACTCAGCCATATGCGCAGCATATGAGTGGAGCCTGATCTCCTCTGCCACGGTCTCCCTCCATCCATAATATAAACTCAGCAAAAGAAAAGTCCTCTCACTGTTTATTTTCAGCAAACTTAACGTGTATGTAAACTTCCGACTTAAAACTATATTTACACCTTCGCCAAATACTGACAATTCCTGACATTTAATCCTAGTAAAAATTCCCTGTCTTAGGTCAGTTAGGATCATCACTTTATTATAAGAATGTGAAATGTCAGAATAATAGTAGAGAGAATGATTTATTTCAGCAATTATTTCTTTCATCACATTCCCAGTAGGTTAGAAGTTTACATGCACTCAATTAGTATTTGGTAGCATTGCCTTTAAATTGTTTAACTTGGGTCAAACGTTTCCGGTAGCCTTCCACAAGCTTCCCACAATAAGTTGGGTGAATTTTGGCCCATTCCTCCTGACAGAGCTGGTGTAACTGAGTCAGGTTTGTAGGCCTCCATGCTCGCACACGCTTTAAGTTCTGCCCACAAACGTTCTGTGGGATTGAGGTCAGGGCTTTGTGATGGCCACTCCAATACCTTGACTTGGTTGTCCTTAAGCCATTTTGCCACAACTTTGCTTACAAGTATGCTTGGGGTCATTGTCCATTTGGAAGACTCATTTGCGATCAAGCTTTAACTTCCTGACTGATGTCCTGAGATGATGCTTCAATATATCCACATAACAGTATCTGGTGTGGCCACCTGCTGCATTAAGTACTGCACTGCATCTCCTCCTCATGGACTGCACCAGATTTGCCAGTTCTTGCTGTGAGATGTTACTCCACTCTTCCACCAAGGCATCTGCAAGTTCCCGGACATTCCTGGGGGGGGGGGGGGGGGGGGGGGGGGGATGGTCCTAGCCCTCACCCTCCGATCCAACAGGTCCCAGACGTGCTCAAAGATCCGGGCTCTTCGCTGGCTATGGCAGAACAGGACAGTCTTGCAGGAAATCACACACAGAACGAGCAGTATGGCTGGTGGCATTGTCATGCTGGAGGGTCATGTCAGGATGAGCCTGCAGGAAGGGTACCACAAGGGAGGATGTCTTCCCTGTAACGCACAGCGTTGAGATTGCCTGCAATAAAAAAAAAGCTCAGCCCGATGATGCTGTGACACACAAACCCAGACCATGACGGACCCTCCACCTCCAAATCGATCCCGCTCCAGAGTACAGGCCTCGGTGTAACGCGCATTCCTTCGACAATAAACACGAATCCGACCATCAACCCTGGTGAGACAAAACCGCGGCTCGTCAGTGAAGAGCACTTTTTGCTAGTCCTGTCTGGTCCAGCGACGGTGGGTTTGTGCCCACCTGCCTTACAACAGGCCTACAAGCCCTCAATCCAGCCTCTCTCAGCCCATTGTGGACAGTCTGAGCACTGATGGAGGGATTGTGCATTCCTGGTGTAACTCGGGAAGTTGTTGCCATCCTGTACCTGTCCCACAGACGTGATGTTTGGATGTACCGATCCTGTGCAGGTGTTGTTACATGTGGTCTGCCACTGCGAGGACGATCAGCTGTCCGTCCTGTCTCCCTGTCTTACGCGTCTCACAGTACGGACATTGCAATTTATTGCCCTGGCCACATCTGCAGTCCTCATGCCTCCTTGCAGCATGCCTAAGGCACATTCACGCAGATGAGCAGGGACCCTGGGCATCTTTCTTTTGGTGTTTTTCTAGAGTCAGTAGAAAGGCCTCTTTAGTGTCCTAAGTTTTCATAACTGTGACCTTAATTGCCTACCCTCTGTAAGCTGTTAGTGACTGTTCATTAATTGTGTATGGTTCATTGAACAAGCATGGGAAACAGTGTTTAAACCCTTTACAATGAAGATTTGTGAAGTTATTTGGATTTGTACGAATTATCTTTGAAAGACAGAGTCCTGAAAAGGGGACGTTTATTTTTTTTTTGCTGTGTTTACGTCTCATGTCGTGTCTTTTCTTAAAATCAATCTCTCCTCTACCTGAATTCAATCCCCCACTAGAATTCAGCCACTTTCCCCTTGCTCTGCCTCTTAACTTCAGTCACTACCTCGCCCTTGCCGTTTTATTCCCCCATCAATCTACCTCTCGCTCGCTCTCCCGCAACTCAATCTCAGCATTTTTCTCCCCCTTGCTCTTTTACCCTCTGTCTCCCTCTCCATCACCCTTTTCCCCTCTCTCGCTCCGTCTGTCTCTTTCAATCAGAGGACCTGGATGTTATCTGGGCACACCTAAGCACATGCTACATGATTTATCAGCTGCCAGCTATATTTAACCACCAGATCTGATCTACAAGGCAGTTTAAAAGGAGGGAAATCACAGCCTTGGGCAGCATCTGAAATGGCATCATATTGCCTATATAATGCACTACTTTTAACAAAGGCTCTGGTCAAAATTAGTACACTATATAGGGAAGGGGGTGCCATTTCAGATGTGCAGCCTTGGAAAACCTGAAGCTTTCGAATGGCGCCTGGTAGAAATTAAAGTACTTGAATTCTGAAAAGGTTACATTGACCCAAACTTCAACCTTTTTGGAAACGTCAAACTAATGGTGCAGAGTTGGGCCTAATTGTGGGTACCGGTGTGAATTTTTTGTCAAAGGACCACAAGGAGAGCAAGTGCGGCAGCGAGCGTATTCATTTTCACATCGCAACAATAATACTAGGTTTATGCTAGTATAACCTTTGGATTGTTATTTGTACTAGATTCAAATTGGTACTAGGAAAAATACTGGATTGGCACTAGATTGGTACTACTAGGCCTAGTACTGTATTGGCCATAGAGTGGTACTAGTACTGGCTTGGTGCTAGACTGATTCAAGATTTGAAGACAAGCGCAGGTCACAACGTCACTGGCAGCAGCCACACAGCCAAATAACAACCCGGGTCATTAGCAGACATCTGCTCCGGGAAAATCAGCCTGAAATTGATCCCCGTAGTTAGTAACAAGCCATCAGAAAGTTCCTAAGGAGGAGAGGACATTTTCTGGGAGACAAGATGTTGGATCGATGAACACTGGTCCGTTCTGCTGGGGAGTGAGTGTAAGTTGATCGGCTCTGTGTGTAAGCGTCCCAAATGGAAGTGGCACCCTATTCCCTATACAGTGCTCTATTTTTGACAAAAGTAGTGTACTACATAGGGAGTAGGGTGCCATTTCAGGTGCAGCCCCTGTCTCTGGCCTAAGAGAGAGGATAATTATGTGATTGTGTATCTGTACAAGGCTGGGAGGCATGAGGAGCTGGGAGAGGCACGATGTGCCCTTGAGCAAGGCACTTCACCCTCATTTTCTCCAGGGACGCCGTACTACTATGGCTGACCCTGTAAACAACACTTTTCACTGCACCTATCCGGTGAATGTGACCATAAAAAATAAGTGACACTGGGTTCAAGGATGCAGCATTTTTGCCAGCGGGAAGCTGAATTCTTGCCAGCAAGCTATTGATCATCCTTTACACGTGCCAAGGAGAGAAGGAGATGGCCAGGGAGGGGCCATCTCCTGAATGGAGAGAGAGAAAAAGGGAGGGAGCAAGAGAGGGAGGAATAGCAGAAGTTCAGAAAGAAAGGGAGGGCGTGAGGGAGGGAAGGAAAGCAGAAAGTAGTAGAGGGGAGAGGACTAAAGTGTGGCCTAGGCTCTGACCTAGCATGCTACGTTTGTAGCCACTTATATACACAATTGTAGTCTGACATTTCTAATCACATAGCATACTATGAATACAAACATATTTGACTGATAACTGGCTCACCTGTCGCCGGGCTTGAACTCGCGAGAGAACTTGGTCCTCTTCTTCTTGTGCTTCCTCTTCAGGTTGCGGATGGACAGAGGGATGCTCTTCTTCCTGTTCAGGCCCCCCAGACCGCCACTCTGCGACGATGCCGTGCTGCTCGCCGACGACGTCAGCGACAAGGTGTCGTCCGTGTCCTCCGCCCCTGCCTCATCATCTGCGTCCTGCTCCGCGGGCTCGGGCCATGGGTCAGATGGAGGAGCGCACAGGGTCAAGGGCTGGAGGGCGTGGTTGGGGCCGTTGTTGGGGTGGTGAGGGCGGGGGAGGGCGGTGTGGTCAGTGGAGTCTGGGTGGGTGTTGTCAGGCTTGAGGTCACCTGGGTGTGAGGAGGGGGGCGAGGACACGGGTGATGGTCGTTGAGTTTGTTTTACATGTATAATTGACTAGTATAAGCAGTGACTTGGGACTGAGCAAAGCACGAAGAATAGATTTTAACTGTGGGCGAACTACCCTGCAAAAGGTGTGCAGTTATCAGATGGCCAGTTATCAGGTATAGACTGTATGGATCTAAAATGATTCTACAATTGGAGTTTGAGCTCGTCATCTGTTTAAGTGAGGATATCTGCCAAAAAATGGCAAGGCAACATTTCTGATGAGCAACAGACATAAATCAAAATCAGCATGTACCGTAAAGGCTGTCCGTCTTGTCGGTGGAGTGCTGGTTTGCACCTTGTGTCTCTGCATTCTCACTGGTCTTCTTCACTAACGACTCCTTCTTGAACATTCTTTTCAACTGCAGGAAGGACATTGTCATAGGACACTGACGTAATACGAACCATGGCAAAAACAGTTGTTAGTGCATGCAACGAGGGAAGAAAGTTGGATACATGGAGTATCGCTGCAAAGACAGGCAACATTGTTACCAATTGTTTCACACATACAAAATGGGGACAGGCACACACACACACAACCAGTCAAAAGTTTGGACACCTACTCATTCAAGGGTGTTAATTTTAACTATTTCCTACATTGTAGAATAATAGTGAAGACATCAAAACTATGAAATAACACATGGAATCATGTAGTAACACACACAAAAAAAAAAAGTGTTCAACAAACGTAAATATATTTTACATTTGAGATTAATCAAAGTAGCCACCCTTTGCCTTGATGACAGCTTTGCACACTCTTGGCATTCTCTCAACCAGCTTCACCTGGAATGCTTTTCCAACAGTCTTGAAGGAGTTCCCACATATGCTGAGCACTTGTTGGCTGCTTTTCCTTCACTCTGCGGTCCAACTCATCCCAAACCATCTCAATTGTGATGAGGTCAGGTGAGCCAATGCAGCACTCCATCACTCTCATTCTTGGTAAAATAGCTCTAACACAGCCTGGAAGTGTGTTGTGTCATTGTCCTGTTGAAAAATAAATGATAGTCCCACTAAGTGCAAACCAGATGGGATGGTGTATCACTGCAGAATGCTGTGGTAGCCATGCTGGTTAAGTGTGCCTTGAATTCTAAATAAATCACAGACCGTGTCAACAGCAAAGCACCCCCACACCATCACACCTCGTCCTCCATGCTTCACGGTGGGAACCACACACACAGAGATCATCCGTTCACCTACTCTGCGTCTCACAAAGACACGGCAGTTGGAACCAAAAATCTCAAAGTTGGACTCAGACCAAAAGGACAGATTTTCACCGATCTAATGTCCATTGCTCGTGTTTCTTGGCCCAAGCAAGTCTCTTCTTATTGGCATCCTTCCTTTACTAGTGGTTTCTTTTCAGCAATTTGACCATGAAGGCCTTATTCACGCTGTCTCCTCTGAACAGTTGATGTTGAGGTGTCTGTTACTTGAACTCTGAAGTATTTATTTGGGCTGCAATCTGAGGTGCAGTTAACTACTGAACTTATCCTCTGGGTCTTCCTTTGGCGGTCCTTATGAGAGCCAGTTCCATCATAGCGCTTGATGGTTTTTGCGACTGTACTTGAAGAAATCTTCAAAGTTCTTGAAATGTTCCAGATTGACTGACCTTCATGTCTTAAATTGATGGACTGTCGTTTCTCCTTGGTATTTTACCAAATAGGGCCATCTTCTACGTACCACCCCTACCTTGTCACAACACAACTGATTTGCTCAAATGCATAAGGAAAGAAATTCCACAAATTAACAAGGCACACCTGTTAATTGAAATGCATTCCAGGTGACTAGCTCATGAAGCTGGTTGAGAGAATGCCAAGAGTGTGCAATGCTGTCATCAAGACAAACGGTGGCTACTTTGAAGAATCTCAAATATGTTTTTGGTTACAACGTGATTCCATATGTGTTATTTCATAGTTTATGTCTTCACTAATATTCTACAATGTAGAAAATAGTTAAATAAAGAAAAACCCATGAATGAGTAGGTGTGTCTGAACTTTTGACTGGTACTGTATATATAGAAACATTTCCTCTCCCTTTCCTCCTCACTCACACACCTTCCTGGCTACGGGGTCCTCTGGGAGTCCGGGGGCCCCGTCGGGCCACTCACAGGTGATGTGTGTGGTGTCTCCCTTGGCTGGGAACACGTACAGGGCCCTCTCCCCCAGCTGCCTCTGGGTGTGGTCGTAGTAGCCCAGACGCTTCACTCTGGATCAGAACAAATGTATGTAGGGGGGAGTGTGTTAATAGAAGGGTCATTGAAGCAAAATAAATCAGTGTGACTAGGGATGAGCATCTCTCCATCTTGATACATGTACTCTGATACGATGCACTAAAATTTGTGGCATGAGCACATTCATTACTTCTATTAGCCCATACAAATGCCTTGAATAACAGATTCACTACATGGAACAAAAAAAAGTTTGTTCTGAAGTATCTGTCCTATAGCAGAGATAAGAAAGATGAGGAAACATGCATTTGTTTTTACATGCATTTAACCCCTAACAGTCTAAGTCCTGTCCAAGCCGGAAAAATTACAAATTGCATTTGGCCTTACTGCTATTAGCCCATATTAACACATTTTTGGCACCATTTCTAATTGACCCCAAACTTTTGAACAGTAGTGTATACTTCCATCCATTTTTTCAACTGGTACCGGGGGACCTTTAGACGAGTCGTGAGACCTGTTTACGTCGTAGAGCAAAACAACCTACATGTACGTGTTCGTCAGAGTCTCACCTTTCCACAGAGGCCTCGCATTAGTGTTGTTGCCCAAACTGCTCGGACGCTACAGACAGAAGTTGGCAGATCGGCTGAACTGACTTCAGATGAGTCCCAAGTTACTTGTGGGGGTCGTAGAGCAAATCATTCGGACGCTACAGACGATATTGTGAGAAGACCGATTTTCGGATGTCTCAGGTTGACGAACACCGCTCTAGCTCTGTCAACTTTCACCGTGGATGAGGAAATGCGACATATGCGGATGCAGTGGATTGAGACGCATCCAATAAAGATCAAGCTTAAACAGATTTTTATGGGGATATTTTTATTATGCTAAATAGATTTCCGCGGGGGCGTGGACAGCGACCTTAGGGGGTCAATATAGCACAGCTTTGAATTTCACCCATCTCAAAAGTGAATGGTTGGTGTAACCGATGTGAAATGGCTAGCTAGTTAGCGGGGTACGTGCTAATAGCGTTTGAATTGGTGACGTCACTCGCTCTGAGACCTTGAAGTAGTTGTTCCCCTTGCTCTGCAAGGGCCGCGGCTTTTGTGGAGAGATGGGTAACGATGCTTCGAGGGTGGCTGTTGTCTATGTGTGCAGAAGGTCCCTGGTTCGAGCCCAGGTAGGGGCGAGGAGAGGGACGGAAGCTATTCTGTTACATTGGGACCGTTTGGAACTTTACTGAGAAGAGCTGCTCTTTCTCCAGCTCAGACCATAGGCTTACAATGTAGCTCGCAAAAAATGAACACGGTCCTTATGAAATTACAACTTCACCCTGTTCATGTTAACATCCAATTAACCTGTTGGGGCTAGGGGGCAGTATTTGCACGGCTGGATAAAAAAATGTACCCGATTTAATCTGGTTACTAATCCTACCCAGTAACTAGAATATGCATATACTTATTATATATGGATAGAAAACACCCTAAAGTTTCTAAAACTGTTTGAATGGTGTCTGTGAGTATAACAGAACTCATTTGGCAGGCAAAACCCTGAGACATTTTCTGACAGGAAGTGGATACCTGATGTGTTGTATTACCTTTAAACCTATGCCATTGAAAAACACAGGGGCTGAGGAATATTTTGGCACTTCCTATTGCTTCCACTAGATGTCACCAGCCTTTACAAAGTGTTTTGAGTCTTCTGGAGGGAGATCTGACCGAACAAGAGCCATGGAACGATGATGGCCCATTAGACACCTGGCGCGCGAGTTCATGTTGGGTACCCTCGTTCCAATACGTTATAAAAGAGAATGCATTCGTCCACCTTGAATATTATTCATGTTCTGGTTAAAAAAGGCCCTAATGATTTATGCTATACAACGTTTGACATGTTTGAACGAACGTAAATATATTTTTTCCCCTCGTTCATGAAGTGAAGTCCGGCGGGCTTAGATCATGTGCTAACAAGACGGAGATTTTTGGACATAAATGAGCTTTTTTGAACAAAACTACATTCGTTATGGACCTGTGATACCTGGAAGTGACATCTGATATAGAGAATCAAAGGTAATGGATTATTTACATAGTATTTTCGATTTTAGATCTCCCCAACATGACGGCTAGTCTGTATCGCAACGCGTATTTTTCTGGGCACAGTGCTCAGATTATTGCAAAGTGTGATTTCCCAGTAAGGTTATTTTTAAATCTGGCAAGTTGATTGCGTTTAAGAGATGTAAATCTATAATTCTTTAAATGACAATATAATATTTTACCAATGTTTTCTAATTTTAATTATTTAATTTGTGGTGCTGACTTGACTGCCGGTTATTGGAGGGAAACGATTTCCTCAACATCAATGCCATAGTAAAACGCTGTTTTTGGATATAAATATGAACTTGATAGAACTAAAAATGCATGCATTGTCTAACATAATGTCCTAGGAGTGTCATCTGATGGAGATTGTAAAAGGTTAGTGCATCATTTTAGCTGGTTTTATGGTTTTGGTGACCCTGTCTTTGAATTGACAAAACATTACACACAACTCTTGTAAATGTACTGTCCTAACATACTCTAAATTTATGCTTTCGCCGTAAAACCTTTTTGAAATCGTAAAACGTGGTTAGATTAAGGAGATGTTTATCTTTCAAAGGGTGTAAAATAGTTGTATGTTTGAAAAATGTGAATTTTTACATTTATTTGGATTCAAATTTGCCGCTCTTGAAATGCACCTGCTGTTGATGGAGTGCACCACGGGTGGGACGCTTGCGTCCCACCTAGCCCATAGAGGTTAAGACATGCCTGCAAGTGTGAGATGTGATTGTGAGGTGTGTATATAATGTGTGTAAACCAGATCACCAGAAACAGACTGTTCATACACTGTATATCTATAAAATGGAAAACTGCAGCCTCTATGCTCCCAAGTGTGGATGGATGGTAGAATGAATCTATGAATGCAGGACTCTACAGTGCGATCATTTTACTCTCATATGTGGCTCAACATTTGCTGTGCTACCTGGAATTCTGGAGTACCAGCGCATCTAGAAAAATTAAGGATTCTAGCTTTAATATCTCAAATATTTGTCATTACGCTCCTAAAGTTGTGTGCGCCTATATTTTTCAACTTAGGCGCACACGTGCTCTTGTAAAAAAAAAAAAAGTCAGCGTAGAGAATTGAAATGAACAGACAAACGGGGTGCAGTACAGTACCTGCAGAGGTTCTCCTGGGAGATGGTGGACGGAGGGGGGTAGACGCTGTCCGTGCCCTTGGGGGAGTAACTCTTGGTGATCCACGTCACCTTCAGCTCCGCCACCTGGACCTATTGGGGGGGGGGGGGGGGGGGGGGGGGGTCACATGAAAACACAGACGGGCATTGACATCACGCGTACTTCAGCAGCTAAGCCTATTAGGTGGTAAGGTATGTGGTCAGTAAAAACCAGGAAAAACTCAGGGCCAAAGTTATTGCCTGTGAATAACGTACTAATATAAAATACGCAAATTGCCATCATACCTCTTCGACCACCACCCTGAACTTGCTCTTCTTGCGGAGTACGGGCTTGACCCCGGAGAGCCACTGGACATTGGAGAAGACTTTGGCCGGCCCGATAAGCACCTGGCCTGGGTAGAAACCATAGGTCTCGTCGAAGAACAGACCCTACCAACCAGGAAGGAGATGCATCTTACTAACACACAGAGGCAGTTTCCCTTCACCCATCCATTGACAATCGAAGAAAGGTCTAAGATTCTCTGCTGCTCATTGGTCGCTTCAACAAATGACAAGAGAACATAGCTAGTACTTAACAAGCTTGTGTGGTTGTTTTTTTGTTGTTAAATAAGAGAAAGTTGACTATGTAGAAACGGTTGTATTGTTTCTGAAATAACAGCCAAAGTGAACAGGAGTAACACCTAGGTATTCCCAGTCAAAGCCCAACAGCTTCCGATTAATATTGGACGCACGCCACCTGGTACCTTAAGATTAGGGTCGATTCCATTTAAACTCAATTTTCAAAAATCGGTTTCCTAAACTGACCCAGCTCAAATGGAATTGACCCCCACCCCCAAGTATTACACCACTACCTATGGTCAATAAGGAGGAATAGGAAGCTCAAGGCTGTGAGCAGTAAGTTCATTTCATATTGCTTCCACCTAGCCAGCCTTATCAGATCAGTAAAGTGCAGTGGACGAGGGCAGATGGCTACGTTTTCACACAAAAAAAACACAGCTCGCGGCATTTCACCTACCGAGTCACTGACATGCGGACAGACGTCGTACAGCTTGGCGCCGTCCTCCACATTCATGGAACACCTGCAGTAGTAGAGAGAAGTTGAGGCTAAGCATGAAGCAGACAGATGTAAATTAAACCGTTTTGAATTGACACTCATACTAGGACAGATTTTGTACCTGGCGCCATTGGAAAGCTTGAGGATTATGTGGTTGGTCAGGTCGTACACCTTCCCCAGCCAGAAGTCGTAGGCTATGTAGTCCCCATACATGAAAGACTAGTAGGGAACACACATGAAACAAATGATTGAAACAGAGACATTGATGTGGTACACATACAGTACCAGTCAAAAGTTCAGACACTCATACCCAGGTTTTTCTTTATTTTTACTATTTTCTACATTGTAGAATAGTGAAGACATCAAAACTCTGAAATAACACACATGGAATCATGTAGTAACCAAAATATATTTTATATTTGAAATTCTTCAAAGTAGCCATCTGATGCAGCACGCCACTCTCCTTCTTGGTCAAATAGCCCTTACACAGCCTGGAGGTGTGTTTTGGGTCATTGTCCTGTTGAAAAACAAATAGTCCCACTAAGCCCAAACCAGATGGGATGGCCTATCGCTGCAGAATGCTGTTGTAGCCATGCTGGTTAAGTGTGCCTTGATTTCTAAATAAATCTGACAGTGTCACCAGCAAAGCACCCCCACACCACCTCCATGCTTCACGGTGGGAACCACACATGCAGAGATCATCCGTTCACCCACTCTGCGTCTCACAAAGACATGGCGGTTGGAACCAAAAATCTCAAATTTGGACTCATCAGACCAAATTGCTTGGCCCAAGCAATTTGGACTCATCAGACCAAATTGCTTGGCCCAAGCAAGTCTCTTCTTATTGGTGTCCTTTAATAGTGGTTTCTTTGCAGCAATTCGACCATGAAGGCCTGATTCACACAGTCTCCTCTGAACAGTTGATGTTGAGATGTGTCGGTTACTTGAACTCTGTGAAGCATTTATTTGGGCTGCAATTTCTTAGGCTGGTAACTCTAATGAACTTATCCTCTGCGGCAGAGGTAACTCTGGGTCTTCCTTTCCTTTGGTGGTCCTCTTGAGAGACAGTTTCATCATAGCGCTTGATGGTTTTTGCAACTGCACTTGAAGAAACCTTCAAAGTTCTTGAAATATTCTGGATTGACTTACCTTGTCTTAAAGTAATGACTGTAATTTCTCTTTGCTTATTTGAGCTGTTCTTGCCATAATATGGACTTGGTCATTTCCCAAATATGGCTATCTTCTGTATACCACCCCTACCTTGTCACAACTGATTGGCTCAAATGCATTGAGGAAAGAAATTCCACAAATTAACTTAACAAGGCACATCTGTTAAATTAAATGCATTCCAGGTCCCACTACCTCATGAAGCTGGTTAAGAGAATGCCAAGAGTATGCAAAGCTGTCATCAAGGGAAAGGGTGGCTACTTTGAAGAATCTCAAATATATTTTGATTTGTTTAACACTTTTTTGCTTACTGCATGATTGTGTCATTTCATAGTTTTGATGTCATTATTCTACAATGTAGAAAATATAATGAATAAAGAAAAACCCTGGGATGAGTAGGTGTGTCCAAACGTTTGACTCGTACTGTGTGTGTATGTATATACCACGGGAGATACTCGAGAAGGACAAGACAATTGAATAGCCTAATTAAATGAGTATTTATATGCAAATGGTTCATTAAAATAGAAATCCTAACAATAATAAATGACAAATGAATTTGATAAATCACATAGAAATGCTTCTATCTTGCAACTCCTCTGTGGACATTGGGTGGTCAAGTGAATATTACGGCATCGGTTTTTTTCTTACCCAGATGTGATGTAGGTCTTTACTGTTGACAGGGTAAAGGACACAGTTGGTCCCCACTAGTTTTACAGCACACTCTATGTCGATGTTGGTCACGATGCCACACTGGTTGTCCTGGAAACCACAACCGCAAACAAGGGTTACCATATCACCATCACCCTACGCTCTATCCAAAAACAATGCACCAATGTGTGTCGGTGCGTTTTAGTTCTCCATCACTAGTCAAGTCAACAAAACACCACCTAGGGATAGGTGTTGAATATTAGCATAAGCTACACATACGCTAAAATGTTTACTCAATATATCAGTGTGCTTGCATCAGTCCCCATCTTAACAAAGATGGCAGGTAAGCGCTTTCTGATAAAGGCATGTTAGCACATTCTACATCAAACATTGCAGCCTGTACAGTCATCCTGTGTTGGTACACCAGTCATGTAGGGTGTCATCAGCTAACAGTGTAGTGATAGGACAGGCAACGGAGCTCGGCTTACGTTAGAATTCATCCGCCGCACAATGTCTCGGATAACGATGGATCGATCTATAAGTTTCAGCTGCAACAGAGGGTGGAGAAAAGAGAGAGGGGGTGAGATGACAACGTCATAGAATACATAGACAAGACCGACAACTCAAGTGTTCTAATTTCAGCGGTCATTTTAGCATCTTGGTGGCAGCTGGGATGCCACTGGGTGCCGGTTACCATCCCAATCATCTCATCTGAACACAGTCTTATGACTGCCGCCTGACACCAATAGTGATATCGCAGCAGTGAGGTAGCCTGTTCTAAATACTAGTCAACCTTTCCCAAACCACAATCAGCAGTGTCTGTAGGGCGCTGCACATAATCCCACCTATACCAAAAAATAAGTACAACACATTTGATGACAGAACACTAGTTTTGTTACATTACAGCCATATTCTGAAATGTATCAATCTACACACAATAACCCATAATGACAAAGCAAAAACATGTTATACATTTTTGCTAATTTGTAATTTAAAAAAACCCCACAGAAATCACATTTACATAAGTATTCAGACCCTACACGCAGTTATTTTGTGGAAGCACCTTTGGCAGCGATTACAGCCTCGAGTCTTCTTGGGTATGACGCTACAAGCTTGGCACCTGTATTTGAAGAGTTTCTCCCATTCTTCTCTGCAGATCCTCTCAAGTGCAGATTGGATGGGGAGTGTTGCTGCACAGCTATTTTCAGGTCACTCCAGAGACGTTCAATCGGGTCCAAGTGTGGGCTCTGGCTGGGCCACTCAAGGACATTCAGACACTTGTCCCGAAACCACTCCTGCATTGTCTTGGCTGTGTGCTTAAGTTCGTTGTCCTGTTGGAAGGTGAACCTTCGCCCCAGTCTGAGGTCCTGAGCGCTCAAGGATCTCTGAACTTTGCTCAGTTTCTTTTTCCCCTTGATCCTGACTAGTCTCCCCACAACTGCCACTGATAAACCTTCCCACAGCATGATGCTGCCACCACGCTTCACCGTAGGGATGGTGCCAGGTTTCTTCCAGACGTGACGCTCGGCATTCAGGCCAAAGAGCTCAATCTTGGTTTCATCAGACCAGAGAATCTTGTTTCTCTTGGTCTGAGAGTCATTAGGTGACTGTTGGCAAACTCATTGCAGGCTGTCATGTGCCTTTTACTGAGGAGTGGCTTCCGTCTGGCCACTCTACCATAAAGGCCTGATTGGTGGAGTGCTGCAGAGATGGGATAACCTTACAGAAGGACAACCATCTCTACAGAGGAACCCTGGAGCTCTGTCAGAGTGACCATCAAGTTCTTGGTCACCTCCCTGACCAAAGTCCTTCTCCCCCGATTGCTCAGTTTGGCAGGGCAGCCAGCTCTAGGAAGAGTCTTGGTGGTTCCAAACTTCTTAAGAATGATGGCGGGCACTATATATTTGGGGACCTTCAATGCTGCAGATATTTTTGGTACCCTTCCCCAGATCTGTGCCGACACAATCCTGTCTCGGGGCTCTAGGGATAATTCCTTCAACCCTATGGCTTGGTTTTTGCTGTGACATGCACTGTCAACTGGGGGACCTTATATAGACAGTTGTGTGCCTTTCCAAATCAAGTTACAGGAACATCAAGGATGGAAAAAAAGGACGCACCCAAGCTCGATTGATTTACTTATGCAAATAATGCTGTAATGTAACAAAACTGTGAAAAAGTCAAGGGATCTGAATACTTTCCAAAGACACTGTATATTAACTCGGCAAAAAAAAAAAGCCTCTCACTGTCAATTGCATTTCTTTTCAGCAAACCTAACATGTGGAAATATTTATATGAACATAACAAGATTCAACAACAGACATAAACTGAACAAGTTCCACAGATGTGACTAACAGAAATTGAATAATGTGTCCCTGAAGAAAGGTGGGGGGGGGGGGGGGGGGGGGGGGTCAAAATCAAAAGTGACACTCAGTATCTGTGTGCCCACCAGCTGCATTAAGTACTGCGGTGCATCTCCTCCTCATGGACTGCACCAGATTTGCCACTTCTTGCTGTGAGATGTTACTCCACTCTTCCACTAAGGCGCCTGCAAGTTACCGGACATTTCTGGAGGCGGGAATGGCCCTAGCCCTCACCCTCCGATCCAACAGGTCCCAGATGTGCTCAATGGGATTGAGATCCGGATTCTTCACTGGCCATGGCAGAACACTGACATTCCTGTCTTGCAGGAAATCACGCACAGAACGAGCAGTATGGCTGGTGGCATTGTCATGCTGGAGGGTCATGTCAGGATGAGCCTGCAGGAAGGGTACCACATGAGGGAGGAGGATGTCTTCCCTGTAACGCACAGCGTTGAGATTGCCTGCAAAGACAAGCTCATTCCGATGATGCTGTGAAACACCGCCCCAGACCATGACGGACCCTCCACCTCCAAATCAATCCCGCTCCAGAGTACAGGCCTCGGTGTAACGCTCATTACTTTGACGATAAAACACGAATCCGACCATCATCCCTGGTGAGACAAAACTGCGGCTCGTCAGTGAAGAGCACTTTCTGCCAGTCCTGTCTGGTGAAGCTACAGTGAGTTTGTGCCCATAGGCGACGTTGTTGCCGGTGATGTCTGGTGAGGACCTGCCTTACAACAGGCCTACAAACCCTCAGTCCAGCCTCTCTCAGCCTATTGTGGACAGTCTGAGCACTGATGGAGGGATTGTGCCTTCCTGGTGTAACTCAGGCAGTTGTTGCCATCCTGTACCTGTCCCGCTGGTGTGACGTTCGAATGCACCGATCCTGTGCAGGCGTTATTACACGTGGTCTGCCACTGCGAGGACAATCAGCTGTCCGTCCTGTCTCCCTGTAGCGCTGTCTTGCAATGTCCGTACTGTCTCACAGTACGGACATTGCAATACATTGCCCTGGCCACATCTGCAGTCCTCATGCCTCCTTGCAGCATGCCTAAGGCACGTTCACGCAGATGAGCAGGGACCCTGGGCATCTTTCTTTTCGTGTTTTTCAGAGTCTGTAGAAAGGCCTCTTTAGTGTCTTAAGTTTTCATAACTGTGACCTCAATTGCCTACCCTCTGCAAGCTGTTAGGGTCTTAACGACCGCTCCACAGGTGCATATTCATTAATTGTTTATGGTTCATTGAACAAGCATGGGAAACAGTGTTTAAACCCTTTACAATGAAGATCTGTGTAATTATTTAGATTTTTACGAATTATCTTTGAAAGACCGGGTCCTGAAAAAGGGACGTTTCTTTTTTTGCTGAGTTTAGCACAAGGTATGAAAGTCGACTTTGACCGCAACTTCACCCTGCCTGGTCTCGCTCATCCGAATGACACACAAGGTCGTACAGAGACAACACACTGAGTTTATTCAGGGATCTCTGGGGAAGCGGGGATAAGAGCATCCGAGTAGAAGATCAACATTTGCATGTCAGAGGGTTCAGTTCAGTCTCGGCACACACACAGAACTGGGAAAATACTGTTGGAATGATGCCCTTGTTAATCTACAAAACGGCACAGTGAATAAAATACCAAAATGAAATGCCAAAATACCAGATGCCTAATCAGGGGATGACTGGGAAATCCTGTTCCTCCAAGCACCATTCTCCCATTAACACACTTGGTGAGATGAAATGTTCAGAATGTTGCAGGGAGAATTGCAATGAATAGAGCGGACATAGTCCTTAAAAAGACAATCATATCTGTTCTACTCCATACATTTCTGAAACAGACAATACCTTTAAAAACAGATTCCCAATAAGATAGAGTAACTCAAAATAGCCTTTACAGTCTGTATTCCTCACAGTTTTAGCCATAATTTAGGCGTATCTATAATCATCTACCACGTTGATGCAGTAGACGAACAGGACTGGGGAATGGGAATTACACACAGGAGAACAGACAGACCACGCAACAGACCCGCTCGAGAGTCAAATCAGCATCGTTGCGGTCTATTCCGTTTTCCACGTGATGACACGTACTGTTCTCAAATGTGGGGAGACAGAGCACTCTTCAAAGGCAAGAGGCATTCAGTAAGCCAGGGATAGGCTAGTGGTGGGGTGGCAACACGCTCCATAATACTAAATCAGTGTAATGTGGCTAGTGCTAGTAGCGTCAAGCTGCTCCTCCGGCTGGAGTTGGAATGGGTGGCAGCTGCCAGCCGGATGCCATCACCTACAATAGAATTCTGGTGGAGAGAGGAGGGAGGCAGGACGAGAGATGATTAGGAGGAAGAAGAGAGGAGAGAAAATTAGGAGGGAGGACGTGTGGTTATGAAGTGGAAGGGAAGGGTGCGAGTGTGTGTTAGCCAAAATGGGACATTACGGAGATAAAAAAAAGAGCAATTACTCTAGTATTCCTGTATCTCTTGTACACCCACAAACACCACAATCTGATTGGCCTAGGCCAGCGGCAGCTATCTCCATGTTTTCAGGCTCTGCTGTCTGGACTATAACCTTATTCCTGTAAATTGTGGGGCGAGGAGGAGGTGGGCAAGACAGGATCGATGCTCCATTTACACACAACGCCGCGTTAGCAGTCACACCAGTCCCAGTGTAGAGGCTGGACACACTCATGCGTGCACACTTACACAAACACAGATAGGCCTACACTGAAGCATGCGCACACAGCCCCTTGTGTGTGTTTAGTGATTCTAACTCTGCCATGGAGAAGAGGGGTCGGGCAGCCTCCGGATGCACCAACTATCTCGCTGTGTAAGAACCATGAGGCTAAAATCAATACATACTCAACCAAATATGACGGAAGCAACCATGCAAAGTACTAAGATATGACATTACAAGATAATACAATAGGGCAACGCTTCCAGAAAGCATATTCTACCATGACTATTTTATAGCTATCAAAACAATCCAGTTTAGCTTAGTTATCATTCATTATTCATGGTACGCTTGTAACACAGTCGCAGTTCCACTCCCAGAAATAGTCAGAGGGAGAGGAGGACAGGATGAGAGGGAGATAGCAGAGGAAGGGTATACAGTCACTGATCTCAGCTCATATAGAAGTGCAGAGAAAGTACGGCATGAATATCCTCCCTCTCCCTTTTCTAGTCTTTTCTTTTCTTCTTCTCCCCCGGCCCACCAAAGGAAGCCATTTCCTAGAGATGTCACCACTGACTGTCTCATCTGTTGCCTGCCTGTTCACTGCTCAATGAGCTGATCTGTGCCTCGCCGCATCCTGCACAAATCACTGCTCCTCCCGTGGGCGTGGAACACACACACACACACCATTTGTATGCATAATCAGATTGCACAAATCCCAATTGCTCAAGTGCATACATAAAACTCTCACATATTACATTGCCTATGTGCAATACATAGACTATGGGAAACTACTAACAAAGAAAACCTGTGTGTATGTTTTCCCCTTGTCTCAACAACGATCCTAAAGCTAGAAATATCCAGAGGGAAAACGCTGAAAGTATCCTTTGTGTGTGTCATATGTTGGACGACTGCCTGTCGACACGATAGCATTGTTCAGGAATTCAGTGGAAACACCTGTGTGTATTGGAAAGAAACCCCGGTATTGGCGTCTTTTGTTCAGGCACCAGTAACTGTCCAATAACAATGGCTGTTAGTCAGCAGCACAGAATCAAGCGTCAGCCTGGAAACCAGCAGGCTGTTCTGTAAAGGTGCCGCTAAAGGGGGGGGGGGGTGGTCTTTCGCATAGACACTAGTGCCCACACACAGTGTACTAGAACACACTAACAAAGCAGACATCTCTCTGAAGGGGTGAGCTAAGCTGTCAGGCTAAAGGCTAACAAAGCAGATCTGTTCCTTTGTCTCATCTCAAGGATGGAGTGAGTTTGTCTGGTGATAGATCAGCGTTTCCTAAACTAGGGGTTGAGACCATCGGGTGGCGAGAGAATCTCAGAAAAATAACTACAATAATTCACCGCTTGGTTCATAGAACCTAACCTCCAATATACACTCAACGTGGTCGTGAGTGTTTTCCTACAAAACGCCTGACCTTCTGAACTTTCCAAGAACTTTGATGCATTTCAGTGTTTCAAACCATACTTCCTTCAGTTTGAAATACTGTCAGATTGATTTGTAATTGACTGCCATAGCCCTAAATAACATTTTAAAAAGTTAACATTGGCTGTTGATGACATCACCTTACTGTTTTACATGGTGTGGTTGCCAAAAAAGAACATCTCAAAATGGGGTAACGGGCAGAAAACTAGTTTGGGAACCCCTGTGATGAACAATGGAAAAGGCTGGGGCTCTGGCAAGTAGCCACTGCTTGCAGGTCTCGGCTACATGTTACCATGTCTCATCTCAGGGATTGAGAGAGCGCCGGTCTAACATAGACAATGGACTCTGATGACTGACAGACAACCTTGGCTGGCTGCAAGCCCCCCAATCACAAAGCCCAACTGATGCGTCCTCTCCTTCAGTGTCGAACTAAGCCTGCAACTGTGTTGACAGTGATTGATCAACAAGTCCTTTTGCATGCTGAACAAACCCAGGCAATATCAGGTATACCACTGTATATAGACTTTTTCTACTGTATGTTTGTTATTCCATGTGTAACTCTGTGTTGTTGATTGTGTCGCACTGCTTTGCTTTATCTTGGCCAGGTCGTAGTTGTAAATGAGAACTAGCCTATCTGGTTAAATAAAAGGTGAAATAAAAAAATAAAGGTACTATTTAATGAAGCTGCCAGTTGAGGACTTGTAAGGCGTCTGTTTCTCAAACAAGGCACTCTAATGCAAAAGGGTTTTCTAATGATCAATTAGTCTTTTAAAATGATAGCTAATCTAAGGTTAACACAACGTGCCATTGGAACACAGGAGTGATGGTTGCTGATAATGGGCCTCTGTACGCCTATGTAGATATTCCACAAAAAATCTGCCGTTTCCAGCTACAATAGTCATTTACAACATAAACAATGTCTACACTGTATTTCTGATCAATTTGATGTCATTTTAAAAACTGAAAAAAACTAAAAAACTGAAAAAAATAATAAAAAACACTTCTTTCAAAAACATGGACATTTCTAAGTGAACCCAAACTTTTCAACGGTAGTGTATACGGTCATTTTCAAATATATAGGGTGAAGTTTATTTCATAACAAGGACAATTGCTTTTTCTACCTGTACTACTAGATCAGCGGGAGGGAAAAGAATAATCAAATGGTCTAAACCAGGGATGCCTAACCCTCTTCCTGGGGATCTACTGTCCTGTAGGTTTTCAAACCAACCCTAATTTAACATCTCTGATTCAGCTAGTTAAGGTCTTGTTGAGCAGCTAATAAGTACAACCAGGTGTGTTAAATTAGGGTTGGACTGAAAACCCACAGGACAGTAGATCTCCAGGAAGAGGGTTGGGCAGCCCTGGTCTAAACCATTAGATTTTTTTTTAGATAAATATTGATATATTACTAGCTTCAAACACCGAACCTGCAAAAATGACATTCCTTAGTAGGTGATGGTAATTTCAGATTAAAAGTGTGTGGGGGGGGGAGGGGGTGAGACAGACAGAGCTCATGAACAGAATATTTGAATTTAGAATGGAAAATTAAATGTAATTTATGCAACAAATGTTAGTGCATCGAATCGTATCGCATTGAACGTTCCTCTAATCAAACCGTATCATTTCTAACTAAAACGTTTCATTCCTGTATCACATCGGAGCCCATGTACCTAGATGCATATCAAATCGTCTCGAAAGGGGAAAGATACACATTCCTAGTACAACAGTATTGGTTTTGTCTTCCTGGGCTCAAGAGTCACACTCTCCAGGTGGGGTGCCGGAGGAAGGACAGAGGAAAAGGAGAGAGACTGCAGCCATGGGCCACGCCTGTTCTCCATTCACATGGAGCGTGTTGATACTTAAAAATGATAAAGATCAAATATTTATCTCATACTAGATTCACACACACACCAGGGCCATGTACGACACCTACACACAAAAGGATTCTACACACACACACACACACACAGACCTCCCTACATTTCCCACCTCCATCTCCAGCAGACCAGCCATGTCTGACAGAGCTGGTGGTCCATTCATCCAGACAGCGGGACCACAACTCCATTAGAGGGGCGGTAATGTTCTAGGCCTTTACTCCTGTTCTCCTGGGGGAGAGGAGAACCAGGTGGCATTAAGAGAACTGACAGTCTGGTATAAAACCACTATAGACTTCTGGAACAACTGATGGGAGCTGAGGAAGGGTCAGCAGAGAGAGAGAGAGAGTAACTGATTGAGAGTAAAAATAGTGGCAGGGCAATAGGACACAGGGAGACCGTCAGACGGATAAGGGGAGGTGGACGGAGAGGAGGGGTGGAAAGAGAGCGGGAGGGAAGAGCAAGGCAGAGGGAAAAAACAACAGAGTGAAAGAAAGCCAGACACAGAACCAGCCTGTCTCCCCCACTGTGGGGTGTCAATACTGCCGAGGGAGAGAGGCTGCAGCCAGCCGGCCTTTCTCCGCAAGTCCTCAGCGGACACATTTACCACACACAGAGAAGCAGAGAGAGCGAGCGAGGCAGAGAGAGAATTAACTACAGGACAAAATACAAACCCTGCAACCCAAAAAAGCCTGTGGAGTTGATGGTATCCTCAATGAAATAGACAGACCACAAATTCCAATTAACTATACTTTATCATCCTCAGCTCTGGCATATACCTCAATATTTGGAACCAAGGACTGATCACCCCAATCCACAAAAGTAGAGACAAATTTGACCCCAATAACTACCGTGGGACATGCGTCAGCAGCAACCTTGGGAAAATCCTCTGCATTATAATTAACAGCAGACTTGTACATTTCCTCAGCGAAAACAATGTACTGAACAAATGTCAATTTGGCTTTTTACCAAATTAGCGTACAACAGACCATGTACTCACCCTGCACACCCTAATTGACAAAAACCAAAGGCAAAGTCTTCGCATGCTTTGTTGATTTAAAAAAAGCTTGACTCAATTTGGCATGAGGGCCTGATATACAAATTGATGAAAAGTGGTGTTGGGGGAAAACATAACATTATAAAATCCATGTACACAAACAAGCGTGCGGTTAAAATTGGCAGAAAACATTTCTTCCACAGGGCCGGGGGGTGAGACAGGGATGCAGCTTAAGCCCCACCCTCAACATGTAAACAAATTGGTGAGGACACTAGAACAGTACGCAGCACCCTGCCTCACCCTACTAGAATCTGAAGTCAAATGTCTACTGATGATCTGGTGCTTCTGCAGCACCTAGATCTTCTGCACAGATTGTCAGACCTGGGCCCCGAAAGTAAATCTCAGTGAGACAAAAATAGAGAGACACCGTTGCGCTACAGCACACAAACGACACATACCTCGGCCTAAACATCAGCGCCACAAGTAACTTCCACAAAGCTGTGAACGATCTGAGACAAGGCAAGAAGGGCCTTCTATGCCATCATTATGATCTGGCTAAAAATACTTGAATCAGTTATAGAACCCATTGCCCTTTGTTGTGAGGTCTGGGATCCACTCACCAAAAAAGCATTAACTTAAGGTATAGGGGGCAGTATTTTCATTTTCGGATGAAAAGCGTGCCCAGAGTAAACTGCCTAATACTCCGGCCCAGAGTCAAATATTAGCATATTATTAGTAGATTTGGATAGAAAACACTCTGAAGTTTCTAAAACTGTTTGAATGATGTCTGTGAGTATAACAGAACTCATATGGCAGGTAAAGACCTGAGAAAAATCCAACCAGGAAGTGGGAAATCTGAGAATTTTAGTTCTTTTGAATCCCTATCGAAACTACAGTGTCTGTGGGGTCACGTTGCACTTCCTAAGGCTTCCATTGGCTGTCAACAGCCTTTAGAAACGTGTTTCATCCTTCTCCTGTTACTGGGAAGAAAATAGGAGCTCAGTCAATGAGTGGACTGCCTGGGACCAGTGAGTTGTTTACTGTGCATGCACGTTTGGTGCGCCGCTCCTTCTTTTTCCTCTGTAATGAATACGCTATTGTCTGGTTGGAATATTATCGACGTTTTGTTAAAAAGACCCTAAGGATTGATTGTAAACAACGTTTGACATGTTTCTACGAACGGTAATGGAACTATTTGACTTTGTGTCTGGATTTACACTCGCGCGTTATGCCTTTGGATAGTGATCTGAACGCATGAACAAAACAGAGGTATTTGGACATAAATATGGAGTATTTCAAACAAAAATAACATTTCTTGTGGAAGTATGAGTCCTGGGAGTGCATTCTGACGAAGATCAGCAAAGGTAAGAGAATATTTATAATACTAATTGTGAGTTTAGTTGACCCCAGAACTTGGCGGGTATCTGTACAGCTTGCTTTGATGGCGAGCTATGTACTCAGAATATAGAAAAAAAATGTGCTTTCTCCGTAAAGCCATTTTAAAATCTGACACAGTGGTTGCATTAACTTCTTGGGGCTATGTGGGACGCTAGCGTGCCACTCGTGGTGCACCCTATCAACAGCAGGTGCATTTCAAGAGCGGCAAATTTGAAACCAAATAAATGTCAAAATTCACATTTTTCAAACATACAACTATCTTACACCCTTTGAAAGATAAACATCTCCTTAATCTAACCACGTTGTCCGATTTCAAAAAGGTTTTACGGCGAAAGCATAAAGTTAGATTATGTTAGGAGAGTACATTGACAATAGCTGTGTGTAATGTTTTGTCAATTCAAAGACAGGCGTCACCAAACCATAAAACCAGCTAAAATGATGCACTAACCTTTTACAATCTCCATCAGATGACACTCCTAGGACATTATGTTAGACAATGCATGCATTTTTAGTTCTATCAAGTTCATATTTATATCCAAAAACAGCATTTTACTATGGCATTGATGTTGAGGAAATCGTTTCCCTCCAATAACCGGCAGTCAAGTCAGCACCACAAATTAAATAATTAAAATTAGAAAACATTGGTAAAATATTATATTGTCATTTAAAGAATTATAGATTTACATCTCTTGAACGCAATCAACTTGCCAGATTTAAAAATAACCTTACTGGGAAATCACACTTTGCAATAATCTGAGCACTGCGCCCAGAAAAATATGCTTTGCTATACAGACAAACGGCCATGTTGGAGAGATCTAAAATCGAAAATACTATGTAAATAATCCATTACCTTTGATTCTCTTCATCAGATGTCACTTCCAGGAATCCCAGGTCCATAACGAATGTAGTTTTGTTCAAAAAAGCTCATCATTTATATCCAAAAAGCTCCGTGTTGTTAGCACATGATCTAAGCCCGCCGGACTTCTCGTCATGAACGAGGGGAAAAAATATATTTACGTTCGTTCAAACATGTCAAACGTTGTATAGCATAAATCATTAGTGCCTTTTTTAACCAGAACATGAATAATATTCAAGGTGGACGAATGCATTCTCTTTTATAACGTATTGGAACGAGGGTACCCAACATGAACTCGCGCGCCAGAGTCTAATCGGCCATCACCGTTCCATGGCTCTTGTTCGGTCAGATCTCACAGTAAAAGACTCAAAACACTTTGTAAAGGCTGGTGACATCTAGTGGAAGCAATAGGAAGTGCCAAAACATTAATCAACCCCTGTGTGTTTCAATGGCATAGGCTTAAAGGTCATTCAACACATCAGGTATCCACTTCCTGTCAGAAAATGTCTCAGGGTTTTGCCTGCCAAATGAGTTCTGTTATACTCACAGACACCATTCAAACAGTTTTAGAAACTTTAGGGTGTTTTCTATCCATATATAATAAGTATATGCATATTCTAGTTACTGGGTAGGATTAGTAACCAGATTAAATCGAGTACGTTTTTTTATCCAGCCGTGAAAATACTGCCCCCTAGCCCCAACAGGTTAAGGAGAAGTATATCTATAATTCTTTCAATAACTGTTGTAAATTTTATCAACGTTTATGATGAGTATTTTTGTAAATTAATGTGCTCATTCACCGGAAGTTTTGGTGGGAATACATTTCCTGAACATCACACGCCAATGTAAAAATGGGGTTTTTGGATATAAATATGAACTTTATCGAGCAAAACATACATGTATTGCGTAACATGAAGTCCTATGAGTGCCATCTGATGAAGATCAAAGGTTAGTGAATATTTTAGCTGTATTTTTGGTTTTTGTGATGCATGTCCTTGCTTGGAAAATGGCTGTGTGGTTTTTCTTGTTTAGTTTATGTCCTAACATAATCTACATTTTATGCTTTCGCCGTAAAGCCTTTTTGAAATCGGACAATGTGGTTAGATTAACGAGAAGTTTATCTTTAAAATGTTGTAAAATAGTTGGTTGATTGAGAAATTGAAATGATATTTTTGCTGTTTTGTATTTCGCGCCATGCTATTTCACTGGCTGTTGAATAGTGGTCCTACCTAGCCCATAGAAGTTAAGAAAATGGGACAAGCACCAAATTGAGGCTCTGCATGCAGAATTCTGCTCAAATATCCTAGGAACTGTTGTGAGTGTAATGTTTACTGTTCTTTTTTTATTGTTTATTTCACTTTTGTTTATCATCTATTTCACTTGCTTTGGCAAAGTAAACATTTTCCCCATGCCAATAAAGCCCTTAGAAAGAGAGCGAGAGAGTGAGCATCAGATACATCATCTAAGGAGGGGTGTGGTTGACAACAACCCTTCCACATTACATCACTGCTCTGCATTCTCCAGAACAGAACCCCACAGGGACAGGGAGGAGGGGAAGAGAGGGATAGGAGGAGGGAGGACTGCTTATCATTTCACATCTTTGTAGTGAGTTACCGAGGCTATTCTCTCTAGCCCTAGGCTATAGGGAAGGATGGATCCAAGATGACTTAGCTGCTTCTCTCCTCTCACCTCCACCTGCTGTAACGCCTCTTCACCTTCCAGACCTGTCACTTTCTCCCAATCTGCTGATGATCCCTTGTTCTGGCTGCTTGTGAATGTGTGATGTGTATGTGTCCACTCCACGCTAAGGCCTTGGCACCTACTTAACATTACTCAAGCTCATACACTCCCTTCTTATTTTATGTCACCTTTATTTAACCAGGTAGGCCAGTTGAGAACAAGTTCTCATTTGCAACTGCGACCTGGCCAAGATAAAGCGTAGCAATTCGACACATACAACAACAGAGTTACACATGGAATAAACAATAACATACAGCCAATAATACAGTAGAACAAAAGAAAACAAAAAGTCTATATACAGTGAGTGCAAATGAGGTAAGGCAGAAAATAGGCCATGGTGGCGAAGTAATTACAATATAGCAATATATGTGCAGAAGATGAATGTGCAAGTAGAGATACTGGGGTGCAAAGGAGCAAGATAAATAAATAAATACAGTATGGGGATGAGGTAGGTAGATAGATGGGCTGTTTACAGATGGGCTATGTACAGGTGCAGTGATCTGTGAGCTGCTCTGACAGCTGGTGCTTAAAGCTAGTGAGGGAGATATGAGTCTCCAGCTTCAGAGATTTTTGCAGTTCGTTCCAGTCATTGGCAGCAGAGAACTGGAAGGCGGCCAAAGGAGGAATTGGCTTTGGGGGTGACCAGTGAGATATACCTGCTGGAGCGCGTGCTACGAGTGGGTGCTGCTATGGTGACCAGTGAGCTGAGATAAGGCGGGGCTTTACCTAGCAGAGACTTGTAAATAACCTGTAGCCAGTGGGTTTGGCAATGAGTATGAAGCGAGGGCCAACCAACGAGAGCGTACAGGTCGCAATGGTGGGTAGTGTATGCGGCTTTGGCGACAAAACGGATGGCACTGTGATAGACTGCATCCAGTTTATTGAGTAGGGTGTTGGAGGCTATTTTATAGGTGACATCACCGAAGTCGAGGATCGGTAGGATGGTCAGTTTTACGAGGGTATGTTTGGCAGCATGAGTGAAGGGTGCTTTGCTGCGATATAGGAAGCTGATTCTAGATTTAATTTTGGATCGGAGATGCTTAATGTGAGTCTGGAAGGAGAGTTTACAGTCTATCCAGACACCCAGGTATTTGTAGTTGTCCACGTATTCTAAGTCAGAACCGTCCAGAGTCGTGATGCTGGAGGGGCGAGCAGGTGCGGGCAGCGATCGATTGAATAGCATGCATTTAGTTTTACTTTAAGAGCAGTGGGAGGCCACGTAAGGCATTGAAGCTCGTATGGAGGTTAGTTAACAGTGTCCAAAGAAGGGCCAGAAGTATATAGAATGGTGTCTGTGGCTACTTGGCAGTGTGTCCCAGATTACTTCATTAATAGTCAACCACAGGGCCTGCAGTTTAGCCTATTCTCTGAGAACTGCAGGACTAGAACCAGGTTGCTAAGTAGCAAAGAGGCTAGTAACCAAAAAGCTACATAGCACTAATTGCGTCAAAACAAACGTCATGAAGACATGTCAATTACTATGTGAGGAGAATGGCGTTTAGTCTTAACTGTAAGTCAGTTAGGATCATCCGATGTCTAAATACAGATACCCTAATTTGTGATAGTTTAAGCCTCCTCAGTAGGGAATGGCTAACCGCTAATGGCAATTATTCAAGCACCATGCTAATGAGTTGGCTGGATAATTAATAACGACAAGATGGTTGATGTCTCAATATGATTGGAGAAGGCTAGCTAGCTAGTTAGCAGCACATGTGGAGTGACTCGCTGGATTACAAGGCATCAACTGTATAGGCCAGGTCTTCCCAAACTCAGTCCTGCACCCCCGGTTTCACCTTTTGTTTATTGCCTCAGCACTACACAGCTGATTCAAATAATCAAAGCTTGATGAGTTGGTTATATTAATCAGCTGTGTAGTGCTAGGGCAAAAACCTAAACTGCACCCATAACGGAGATGGATCCTTCCAACCTCCCATACATCACTAGCAGACAGGCCAGCCCAATAAAGCGGCAAATGAGACGGGGGGAGGGGGTGAGGATGACGGGGCAAAAAGGTGACAAATAGGACCAAGGCTTATGTATGACATGTTCTCCAGAGGGGACAGAGCGGGAGAGGCGAGGTCAGAAAAACAAAGCATGAGCCTTGTGCTGCTGCTTACGAGCCTCTAAAAAGCATACCTCTAATGCCTTTTCAGCTAGTCGTGTGGTGATACCTAATGTATATCAAACCACATTCCAGTGCCCAACACAGGCCGTTATCTGACGGAATACTCACTCATTACCCTGGATAAACCACAGTCATAAACAATACTGGTGAATGCTGATACTCAGCATTTTAGCCTAGCATAGTTTAGCCTTAGCAATACCTGTAAACAGCATCCTGAAAGGACCGCACTACCTTCCGGACAACAAAAGGAGACCAAATACTCCCAAGTCGGTACGTAAAAAGAGATATTGGCCTATTCAGCAAACTAAGGGGATAGGCCTATAACTGCAACTGCTTGCAACATGAAAACAAAAACCTCTAAAAATAGACCCTGGTAAAATAAGAAATTGAAGGGGGGAAAAAAGAACCAATGGGACAGAAGGGGGGGGCGCCTTATCACTTAAGGACAAAAAGCTCTTCACTGGCATAGCAACCATCTGCCCAGAGCTAGCCCATCTCTTCCTCTTTCCCTTCTCACTGTATCTCTCCCTTGTGCCCCCTCTCATTATCCCCCACTTTTCCAGCTCCCTTCATCCTCTTTCTCCCCTTAATCTCTCCATCCCTCTCTCTCCTCGCTTCTCTCTTCGTCCCCCTCTCTCTCTCTCTCTCTCTCTCTGCGGTAGAGTCGGCAGCAGTAGGCCCTGGCCCCGGCTGCACCCACCGTCATTAGCAGCATCATGCCACACTCCACCCCTCCTCCACCCCCAGGGCCTAGGCGTCACGGTCACCTCAGACCCCCGTCTGACAGCTCCGTCTCCGAGCACAGCCTTGAATAAGGGATAAGAGGGTGGGAGGGAAACCGTCGCCCCGACCTCAGTACCACGCCCTGCGTTCCACTGTCAGCTACCTGCTGCAGTCATAGCCTTGGAAAGCCTATCAAAAGAGAGCTAGACAGTGTACTGCAGCAACGGGGCCGAGTTAGCTAGTGTTCTAGCAATGCCGCTGTGTGCTCACTGTCGCTGTACTGAATTGTAGGCAGCCACAGGCTTCCACAGCATGAACCCTGTCAAAGACCTTCAATAGACCCCTTAGCCTCATTGAGGGACCATTGAGAGACAATGTCCTTCATAGTCAAGAGATGCACTATTTTCAGTCCTAGCGTCCTTGCTAGGCTAGCGATGTAATGGTTGCTATTCAGGAGGCATCTCCAGTTAGCAGTTATTCCATTTAACTGAGCCCAATATGAACAGCTTTTCACACAGGTATTGATGAAGAAAGCAAGGTTGAAACATGGGGTTCTTTGTACAGTTTATAATATGACTAGCCCACCATTGTGAGAGTGCAAAGTCCCTTCCTATCCAATCAGGTTTAAAACGGGTAGCTATAAATTCTATTCAACTGAGCCTCATTAAAACCATTTCACTTTTAATTCTTGAAGAAAGCAAATGTGAAACATTGGGTAGTAGTCCACCTCTGATAGAACTAGCAAAGCAATGCACTTTCCTTTCCAATCAGGTTGGATGGAGAGATCACTACAGAGGAAAATGATTGCCCGCTCAAACAAGGACATCACGGAGAGGCGGAGTCCTTGACTTAGATGACATTACATTTTTTATGAACTTTTATTTAACTAGGCAAGTCAGTTAAGAACAAATTCTTATTTAAAATGACGGTCTACCCCGGTCAAACCCGGACGACGCTGGGCCAAATTGTGCGCCGCCCTATGGGACTCCCAATCACGGCCGGATGTGATACCTCACAGCCATTATCGCTTATGAGGCGCAACGCAATGTGCCAAGCTTTACACATATCCCTCATATCTTTCACTGTCTCAGAGTCAGGCGGTGAATGAAATATGCAATGCATGTTCTTGACCGGCTTCAATAATGGGGTTCTGGGAAGTGATTGAAACAGCACCACGCCAGTGGAAGATCTGATACCAATCACACGATACTCTCCTTTTGGAGATGTAATTAAGATTTCATAGGGAAAACGTGGCATAGCTTATTACAGTGCAGATAAAATAGTGTCAGTCTGCTATTGCTGAGGCAGTGGCGTGCATCTAAATAAGTTTCCACAGGGGAACTTGATGAAGAGTAATATGGTTCCATCTGAAGAAAAAAAAGACGACAGAGGTGACAGTGGGAAATGCAAGCTTTGCACCCCACGGGGACGCTTCTTTTTCTATTACGCTTTCTCCGAGTACGTTTGCGAGGAACTGAATACGAGAGGGAATTAGTTCAACTTTACCTCACGGACGCATATGTCACGTTGAGACAAGTCACAAGACAGGCCTAAGGCTCAATCTACTTGTTTGTCGAGACTATGTTGTTCGCCTTTTCTGTCTTGAAGTAAATATCTGCCATACAAATCCTGAATAAACTCCTCATTGGTAAAAACCTTTGAGGAATAATAACTGCAGTAGCAGTGAGGGAGACAAAGAGGCTGGTGAATCAGGTAGCCAGGCTTCCCTAATAGGAAAGCCTTGTAAAGTCAATGGCAGAAAGTAGCTACAAAGGGGTGGAAACCAGTGACACCTTACAGCACGTCAAACCAATCCCTTGCTTGGGCGGAGCTGAAAAAGGTGCCCACTAAATGAGTTTGTGCCGTAGGAGCAACAGTGGTCGGGAATAGTTGATTAAAATCCCATCAAAATATGTTGATGTATGCCGTGTTTGTGGTTCATTTCAATAAATCAGAGACCGTCGGCAACACTTGATACACTAAACTCTTACCATAGCCTGTAAGTAGACACGTTTTGTAGTGATCAAGCAGAGGAGTTGTAGTGCCTTCAACGACTCGATTTCATGTATAGAGCACATCTCTGGCAAAACAGAATTCGGTTTGTCCTCTAGGTTTTCTTATATTTCCTGCAATGTTACAAACTAGCATACGCAACAACTCTCTGCAAAATGTGTCCTACCCGGTTGGCAAACAGTGACTAACATAACGCAGCACCCCTTCCACGAGCACGTGGAGGGAGGTTCTTGAAATGTAAAATCCACTAACACATTTGTACACCATTCTAGCCAAATCTTCAGACCTCCAAAGGTTGGTGTGACAACATGATTTGGATGCATGACTATGCAAAACTAGGATTAAGGTACTGACTTTTCGTACACATTGATGGATCCCCCTATCCCAGTGTCCCCGGAATTGTGTGAAAATGGGTATAAAGCAGAGGAAGGTGAGAAAAAAGCCGTCAGTCAATATAAGGACAGACTTTCTTGTAAATATGCCATTTTTGCATACTGCAGGAAGTGGCCTGGTCATGAATTATAGATGTGAATCTTTGAGTTGCTCAAGAGAATATGTGACTGAAGAAACACCATCTGAGCAGTAGGTAGACAGAGGATGCACACTGACAGTAGTGATCGGGGAAAACAAAATCGATACAGTTCCATATATCGGGATATTATTTGACGATAGATCATATTGTTTTGACAATATCATTTTTGCACTAGTTCGGTACATCTGCATCAAAACTCCAGTCATTTCCCATTTCCTTTTTAAATAGGTAGCATATTTGTTTTCAGCACTTTTATTTCCATGACTGATCAAAACTAGTTCTCATGGCGCTCTTGTCCCTCTGCAGTAGACATATTGAGCAATATGTTTGGAACAATGAACAATGAATCGCGATACATGTAGAACCATGAGAATCGCAATATCGTAGCGTGAGGTCCCTGGCATTCAAAGTCACACAGAGCCCAGTCCCCCTTGTGTGTGTAGGTAAACATCGCTGACCCATTGTTATCCCCACAGTTACACGACTAGACCTTTGTCCTGACTTCCAGACCCTGAATCCATTGCTAGAACTATACACATTTACTCCAGAGGACAAAGCAGCACTGTTCACCGTGAGTATCTTCTAGGCCCAACCCATCCCAGCTCCACTCCCTCAGTGTGACCCTTTTCCATAAGGCCCTGGAGTGAGCTCCCCGTTACTGCAGTACTGAATCCCATTATGTCAATACGGCAATAGCTCTCTATTTGGTTTGTAATGATACTGGCTCGACAAAGCTTTTATGCATGGGCTTTGAGTGCTTGGATACTATGCTTTGGGCAATGTTTCTTTTGAATGAATATTGTGAATTGATTGGACCCTATTTACCTTGATTTTTTGGGGGATGGCATAGGTTATCTTTCCCTATGTAATATGGCGATAGCCTCAACCTGCTTCCGACTAAGTTTGGTAACTAATGTGAAATGCATTCATAGGCAAGGTTAAATACCATTTATAGCTTTGTATCGATGTATTATTGTTAATAATAAATGAAACGTCAGCAAAACCTATCCGCTTTAAAATGGCAGTCATGCAGGATGTTATCCACTTTAAAACTGCCTTTGGCCAATGGAAAACTAAAATTACACCATCAGTATCATTGATTAAACTGACTCCTCGTGTAGTGGAGGGTTTAGCATAGAATCAAGATGTGTATAACTAACCCAAGATGGAAACAACAGGCTGTGGTCTAATGGGAGCAAATTAATAATAGTGTGCAGAACAAGCAAGGAGGTGGGCAGAACCCATATTGACGCATTCTAGTATGTATTTGCATATTAGAGAAGGCCTACGCGTGTGCAATAACTCAATTCGCCCTCCTAAACAACCGCCTCTTATGGGGACAGAAAACTGCATAGAGATCAAATATGCTTCATCAATGACAAAATTAGCAGAAAGTCGGCCAAAATCCATCTCCTCCCACTGCCGGCAATTGGGCTTCTGCTCATCACATTTGGTGGTGAGTGGATACGTCAACCAGATGCTTCAGGTTTATAGATCCGGTTAAACATCTGGGTCATTGTTCTATCAATGATATCATTTTAGCAATCTCATCTCATATGATGATGGGTCATGGCTAGCTTGAGCTGTCAGATACAGCATCAGCTAGAGACCACCTTACATGATTCAGTTAAAGTCATGCATCTCATTGTTTAAGCTGCAGTTTTAGCTAGTGTTCCCTCTCCTACAAAAGTTGTCAATGATTCAGTTACTGAAAACCCGAGATGCAAACTAGCTAGTTAATTGATCAGCAACGTGCGTTTAATTAGCTAGCAAGTTAGCCTAGCCAACCTGCCAGTTAGCTAAACTGGTTCGTGGAGAACGTTAGTTATACCTAAATAAATGACTAGCACACTAGTTAGTCGTTTAACCAGTAAGCAATAATAAAAAGTTACCTAGCCAAGCATGCTATGTCACACCCAGTTGCACTGCATATTTCAAGAAATGTAGGCAATATGCTGAAGCTAGGTATAGTGACTGTAACAAACAAGTACACAAGAGCGCGGATAAAACGTTCACAATGCTGGTTATAGCATGCTAAACCGGTGGCGGTGTACGGTTACTAATTCATTGAACCAGCTAGCGTTAGCTGTCAGTAACGGGAAAACACACCTTGTGCTGAAAGCTAGCTAACTAGCTAACTAAATGTTACCTCCAATGTTGAAAACATATTGTGTGGCTAGTTAGCTAACGTTAGCAGACAATTACCTTTGTTTCCCGTATGTCTTGTTTCCCTCCTTCTGGGTACCACTGCACCCGGACAAAACCCCTTCCCAGAGGTGCGAGGCTGTCCACAACACTGCTCTCGGTGTCCGAGTTACAGGGGATACAGCCACCACCACCGCCGCCGCCGCCTCTACCTCCGCCATCTTCGAGGTCCGAGTCTGAATCAAACTCCTCCTCGCCTTGTATCATTCTGACTAGGCCGAACCGGACCAAGTCACGATACCGACCTGACACCAAATCGTGGGAGAAAAGAAGCCGCTGGGAGCCGCCTGCAGAAGGAGAGAGCGCCATGGATGGAGGCTCCGAGCCCGGGCTTACAGTCGGAGAAAGAGCTGTGTCCGATGCCACCGGTTCCGCCATCGCTGCAGTTGTCAGAGAATAATGCGAGAAAGGCGGAGAGACCGTGGAGAAGAAAAAAAGAGAAACCTGTAACCAGGGAAGTGCACGTGTTTACGTCGGTAGGGCGGGCGCTGCGTAAATGCATGGGCTTGACTCAGAATAAATGAGTCTGAGACTGCAGACAGTTATATCACACCGTTATTATAACACATCTTTCTTTATATTCTAGTCACACAGGCAGGTGTTGCTACTAGCTACATGATGACACAAATGTATGTTGTAATGTGGCCAATTTAGGATTAGAGTCCCCCTTAGGACACAGCCTAACAATAAAGTTAATTAAATATCACAGCCATGATCATGGTATTTTTTTAATATAATTTCTTACAGAAATGCAAACATAATGAAAGAGAAGACGTCAATTTAATCAACAAGTCTGTAGCCCGGGCTCGAATAGGGGTTCTATGCCCATTTTCGCCACTTGGTGTCAGTGTCGAGTGCTGCAATTGGCTTATTATTGCAGAAAGCCATGGTTTCACAGGTTTGTGGCATGAAATAACATATTTTATGCATACCTTGCCTGACACTGTGGTTGTGTTATGTAGGCTAACCTGAGGGGGCATATGCGGACGTTGGTCTTATTTGTCAAGCGCAAAGATGCGCTTATAAATCTATAAAAATGTATATAATGCGAGAAGCCTATTCTATTTTTTTCAAAAGGGATTACAACAAATACAGACGCTTACTCTGTTCTATACCTGCATTTACCAGGAAACCAAAAAACAACAAGACTAATTTCGTATTGGTCAGCAACGTATTGCCAGCAGGGGATAAACTATACATTAAAACTGAAATAATGATCAACAAACTCTTACATGGGGAAAAAAAACATGAACCACAATCTCGAGACAATTGATGTACAATGGAAAGGTTTCCCTTATTTGAGTCACATGACGTTTGGTAAATAGATGAGGGCAACCGATAAGATTCGTAATACAATCACCAGTAGGCCTATTCTATGCGGAAAATTCTAATAGAGTGATATTGATATCAACATTTAAATAAAATAGCCATTTTAAAATTACACACAGCCTATATTCCACTTATATTTGAAATTATACACTGAACAAAAATATAAACGCAACATGTAAAGTGTTGGTCCCATGTTTCATGAGCTGAAATATAAGGTCCCAGACATTTTCCATATGCACAAAAAGCTTATTTCTCTAAAATGTTGTGCACACATTTGTTCACATCCCTGTAAGTGAGCATTTCTCCTTTGCCAAGATAATCCACCCACCTGACAGGTGTGGCATATCAAGAAGCTGATTAAACAGCAGGATCATTACACAATGATGTGCTGGGGACAATAAAAGGCCACTCTAAAATGTGCAATTTTGTCACACAACACAATGCCACAGATGTCTCAAGTTTTGAAGGAGCATGCAATTGGCATTCTGACTGCAGGAATGTCCACCAGATAATTGATCATTTAATGTTAGTTTCTCTACCATAAGCCACCTCCAGCTTCATTTTAGAGAATATGACAGTATGTCCAACCGGCCTCACGATCGCAGACCATGTGTACTTCGTTGTGTAGGCGAGCGGTTTGCTAATGTCAATGTTGTGAACAGAGTGAGCCATGGTGGCAGTGGGGTTATGGTATGGGCAGACATAAGCTACAAACAACAAACACAATTGCATTTTATCGATGGCAATTTGAATGCACAGAGATACCGTGACGAGATCCTCACATGTCGCACGGATCTGTACACAATTCCTGGAACCTGAAAATGTCCCAGTTCTTCCATAGCCTACATACTCACCAGACATGTCACCCATTGAGCATGTTTGGGATGCACAGGATCGGCATATACGACAGCGTGTTCCAGTTCCTGCTAATATCCAGCAACTTCGCACAGCCATTAAAGAGGATTGGGACTACATTCCACAGGCCACAATCAACAGCCTGATCAACTCTATGAAAAGAACTGCATGCACGCTGCATGAGGTAAATGTTGGTCACACCAGATACTGACTGGTATTCTGATCCACGACCCTACCTTTCAAAAAATAAAAGATCTGTGACCAACAGATGCATATCTGTATTCCCAGTCATGTGAAATCCATAGATTAGGGCCTAATGAGTTTATTTCAATTGACTGATTTCTTTATATGAACTGTAACTCAGTAAAATCTTTGAAATTGTGGCATGCATGTTCATATTTTTGTTCAGTATAGAAGGCCAAAATTGTACCCATCAAACACTGAATTTTTAGACCTATATATATATGTAAATTGTCATTTATAGATATAAATAAAATAACTGAAAATAGGTGATACCTAGGCTTAGCCAAAAGCCGATCCATTAGTTGCATCTTTACAAGAGGCTAATTCCAAACACAAGTGACAAATATCCCCAATAAATCCGTGTAAATGTTTATTGTTGACAGGTATCCTCTCAGAATTTGGTCATCCAGCTTGTAGGCTTATGACTAATAGCGCTTACTGCCAAAGGTATAAATACACACAGGGCACCACATTAACCTCAGACTTTACGCACAACCCTTCTTCACTTGGATCACTTGAGTGGAGCAGATATCGAAGAGACAGGCAGCCATTCAATACCCAAGTAGAAATTATATTGAAATATCAACATTTCTATTTGATTTAAGAGCTTGGAACTTCGATCAGAGACCATGTCGACAGTCAGTTCCCTGCCTTTCCTGAAATCTAGTCTCCTAATGCGCCCTCCCATGGGTTCCATCACCCCCAGGCGCGGGCGTCGCCACACACTCCCGGCCAGCGAGTTCCGTTGCCTCAGCCCGGAGGACGCAATCAGCGTGTTTGAGATCGAGAGAGAGGGTAACAACTTTTAACTTACTAAAATGTAGAACTTGTTTTTACCCCAATACTGGTCGTTTTTCTTTACAACTTTGTACCTAGACATTAAAAGGTATATTGATGTTTTGTGAAAAAAAATATGCTTTGTCATTAATTGGACTTGTCAAATGTAGACTATTTAATGTTAAGGTGCTTTACGTTTAAAGTTTACTTTTACGTTTTTTTTATAGACTAGGCTAATATTTATTTTGGAAATAAATCTTTGGATACCAACCAAATTCATGACAAACAAACAGTCAGTCAGTCATAATGGGATTCATGTCACCAAGCATGTAAACTCAGCAAAAAAAGAAACGTCCTCTCACTGTCAATTGCATTTCTTTTCAGCAAACTTAACATGTGTAAATATTTGTATGAACATAACAAGATTCAACAACTGAGACATAAAATGAACAAGTTCCACTAACATGTGACTAACAGAAATGGAATAATGTGTCCCTGAACAAAGGGGGGGTCAAAATCAAAAGTAACAGTCAGTATCTGGTGTGGCCACCAGCTGCATTAAGTACTTCAGTGCATCTCCTCCTCATGGACTGCACCAGATTTGCCACTTCTTGCTGTGAGATGTTACCCTACTCTTCCACCAAGGCACCTGCAAGTTCCCGGACATTTCTGGGGGGAATGGCCCTAGCCCTAGCCCTCACCCTCCAACCCAACAGGTCCCAGACGTGCTCAATGGGATTGAGATCCGGGCTCTTCGCTGGCCATGGCAGAACACTGACATTCCTGTCTTGCAGGAAATCATGCACAGAACGAGCAGTATGTCTATGAGCATTGTCATGCTGGAGGGTCATGTCAGGATGAGCCTGCAGGAAGGGTACCACATGAGGGAGGAGGATGTCTTCCCTGTAACACACAGCGTTGAGATTGCCTGCAATGACAACAAGCTCAGTCCGATGATGCTGTGACACTTAGCCCCAGACCATGATGGACCCTCCACCTCCAAATCAATCCCGCTCCAGAGTACAGGCCTCGGTGTAACGCTCATTTTTTCGACGATAAACGCGAATCCGACCATCACCCCTGGTGAGACAAAACCGCGACTCGTCAGTGAAGAGCGCTTTTTGCCAGTCCTGTCTGGTCCAGCGACGGTGGGTTTGTGCCCATAGACAAAGTTGTTGCCGGTGATGTCTGGTGAGGACCTGCCTTACAACAGGCCTACAAGCCCTCAGTCCAGCCTCTCTCAGCCTATTGCGGACAGTCTGAGCACTGACGGAGGGATTGTGTGTTCCTGGTGTAACTCGGGCAGTTGTTGTTGCCATCCTGTACCTGTCCCGCAGGTGTGATGTTCGGATGTACCGATCCTGTGCAGGTGTTGTTACACGTGGTCTGCCACTGCGAGGATGATCAGCTGTCCGTCCCGTCTCCCTGTAGCGCTGTCTAAGGTGTCTCACAGTACGGACATTGCAATTTATTGCCCTGGCCACATCTGCAGTCCTCATGCCTCCATGCAGCATGCCCAAGGCACGTTCACGCAGATGAGTAGGGACCCTGAGCATCTTTCTTTTGGTGTTTTTCAGAGTGAGTAGCAATTAAGGTCATAACTGTGACCTTAATTGCCTCCCGTCTGTAAGCTGTTAGTGTCTTAACGACCGTTCCACAGGTGCATGTTCATTAATTGTTTATGGTTAATTGAACAAGCATGGGAAACAGTGTTTAAACCCTTTACAAAGAAGATTTGTAAAGTTATTTGGATTTTTACAAATTATCTTTGAAAGACAGGGTCCTGAAAAAAGGGACATTACTTTTTATGCTGAGTTTAGTTGGAAGTAAGCAAACTGAGATTAGACTAAACAACTACGTGTGTACTTGATCATGGACTTGTGTTGTCTATCTGCCCTCCTCAGCCTTCATCTCTGTGTCTGGAGAGTGTCCGCTCCACTTGGATGAGGTGTGTCACTTCCTGACGCTGTGCCCTGAGCTGTCTCTGGGCTGGTTTGAGGAGGGACGCCTCGTTGCCTTCATCATAGGATCACTGTGGGACCAGGAGAAACTAGCCATGGTAAGCCCCAAGTCAAAACGTGTTGAATAAGTGGGACATTGTCTTTATTATAATGAATGACTTTTGGTAGCCTACCCAATTAATCAAAAGGCAAGCTTTGAGGATGTACTTCAATGTGGTATTTTAGTACAATAATTTTTTTAGCACAGGGTCTTCAAGGTTTTTATATAAAACATCTCAAAATAAGAGAATGCAACCAACCTTACATCCACACAACCAAGCTTACATCCACATAAACCAAGCTTACATCCACACAAACCTGTCAATTCAGGGTTCAATAGAGATGATCATGAAAAAATCTCCATGACAATGATAAATGTCGGGTGATCTCACATTGTACTCATGCACTCAAAACTCAGCCTTCCCTCCCTCCTTTTTCAGGACGCTCTCACCCTCCACAAGCCCCATGGCTCCACGGTCCACCTCCATGTGCTTGCTGTCCATCGCACCTTCCGGCAGCAAGGCAAGGGCTCCATCCTGATGTGGCGCTACCTGCAGTACCTGCGCTGCCTGCCCTATGTGCGCTGCGCCGTGCTCATGTGTGAAGACTTCCTGGTCCCTTTCTACCAGAAGTCAGGATTTAAAGTGCAGGGCCCCAGCGACATCACTGTGGGGCCCCTGACCTTCATTGAGATGATGTACCCTGTCCGGGGCCACGCGTACATGCGCCGCAACAGTGGTGTTTGAGGGGATACGAACCAAGATGGATGCCTCCTTCAATGGGGAGTGTTTGACCAACCTTCCGTGGCTGGAAGACGGCTATAGTGGCAAGAAAAAGTATGTGAACCCTTTGGAATTACCTGGACTTCTGCACAAATTGGTCATCAAATTTGATCTGATCTTCATCTAAGTTACAACAATAGATAAACACGGTCTGCTTAAACTAATAACACACAAACAATTATACGTTTTCATGTCTTTATTGAACCGTGTAAACATTTACAGTGCAGTGTGGAAAAAGTATGTGAACCCATGGATTTAATAACTGGTTAACCCTCCTTTGGCAGCAATAACCTCAACCAAACTGTAGTTGCGGATCAGACCTGCACAAATGTCAGGAGGAATGTTGGAACAGTCCTCTTTATAAAACTGCTTCAGTTCAGCAATATTCTTGGGATGTCTGGTGTGAACCGGGTTGAGGTCAGGACTCTGACTGGGCTACTCCAGAAGGCGTATTTTCTTCTGTTGAAGCCATTTCGTTGTTGATTTACTTCTGTGTTTTGGGTTGTTGTCCTGTTGCATTACCCAACTTCTGTTGAGCTTCAATTGGCAGACAGATAGCCTTACATTCTCCTGCAAAATGTCTTGATAAACTTGGGAATTCATTTTTCCGTCGATGATAGCAAGCTGTCCAGGCCCTGAGGCAGCAAAGCTCCCTTCACAATACTTTACAGTTGGGATGAGGTTTTGATGTTGGCGTACTGTGCCTTTTTTTCTCGACACAGTGTTGTGTTCCTTCCTTCCAAACAACTCAACTTTAGTTTCATCTGTCCTCAGAACATTTTGCCAGTAGCGCTGTGGAACATCCATATGCTCTTTTGCGAACTTCAGACGTGCAGCGATTTTTTGGGGGGGGACAGCAGTGTCTTCTTCTGTGATGTCTTCCCATCAACACCATTCTTGTTTAGTGTTTTACGTATCGTAGACTTGTCAAAAGAGATGTTAGCATGTCCCAGAGATTTCTGTAAGTCTTTAGCTGACACTCTAGTATTCTTCTTAACCTCATTGAGCATTCTGCGCTGTGCTCGTGCAGTCATCTTTGCAGGACGGCCACTCCTAGGGAGAGTAGCAACAGTGCTGAACTTTCTCCATTTATAGACAATTTGTCTTACCTTGGACTGATGAACATCAAGGCTTTTAGAGATACTTATGTAACCCTTTCCAGCTTTATGAAAGTTAACAATTCTTAATCTTGGGTCTTCTGAGATCTCTTTTGTTCGAGGCATGGTTCACATCAGGCAATGCTTCTTGTGAATAGCAAACTCAAATATGGTGAGTGTTTTTTTATAAGGCAGGGCAGCTCTAACATCCCTAATCCCGTCTCAATGATTGTACTCCAGGTTAGCTGACTCCTGACTCCAATTAGCTTTTGGAGAAGTCATTAACCTAGGGGTTCACATACTTTTTCCAACCTACACTGTGAATGTTTAAATGATGTATTCAATATAGACAAGAAAAATACAATAATTTGTGAGTTATTAGTTTAAGCAGACTGTTTGTCTGTTGTTGTGACTTAGATGAAGATCAGATCAAATTTTATGACCAATTTATGCAGAAATCCAGATAATTCCAAAATGTTCACATACTTTTTCTTGCCACTGTATGTAAGCAGCTTGGTGAAACCTCGTTCCCAGTCTATTGCCCGAAGTTTCTGGGAACGAGATTACACTTGCTGTGAGTTACATGTGGGATACTAGTGCAGTGGCTCGTAGGTGTTTGTCTGTGCTCACTGTTTTGTGTTGTGGCAGGGTTTGTGTGTCCTATGTGGTGGGTGTTACAGAAGATAGTTGACCCGTAAGAGACCAAACATTTAAAAATGTTAGCAGACGCTCTTATCCAGAGCGACTTACAGTTAATGCATTCATCTTAAGATAGCTAGGTAGGACAACCACATATCACAGACATAGTAAGTACATTTCTCCTCAAAGTAGTCAAAGTCAAAGCTAGTCAAACGTGAGTGTTCGTTCACGAAAGGCTTTTTTTCATCTCAAAGGCTGACATGATCTTTGGGGAAGATATGGAATTACTTGAGTAATTAAGTGATTATAAATGTATTACTTTATTAATTTTTACAAAATGTCTTATTCATGATGACCAAATAGAATCTGCTAACTGCCAAAAATGCTAGGTTTACATTAGAAAAGTACAGCAAGGAAATATGCAGCAAAGTACATATTTTTGTATAAAATGCTGGACATTTTTTAACTCAAGTTAAGTCTGAGATTTTAGCAAACAAATTGCATCTTGATGGATGACTTGAGAATCTAACGAAAATGCAGATAGGCCTAGACTGAAGAAGGATCAGCTAGCTTCTCTCTTCCTGTTAGCGTTTTGTGGCTGTGCTGCTTGTGTATCAATCCATGGCAAGCATTAAAACAGCATTAACTCAATGTCCCTTTTTTACTGTGGTCTCGTGAGCCAAGCAACCAAGAAGGACACTTTCAATCTCATTCTTCCTGTCTGAATATGCAGCTTTATGGCACATCAACACCTGGGAGATTGCCTGGGACTTTCATTTGCTTTTCAAGATCACTAATGTTTTTGTTTATCCTTCTGTATTTATGCCTTTAAAATGCACTGGGCAGCTAAAAGAGCTGGGTGGTGACTTGTATTATCAATGGTATATACCATGTTAGTAGTATTAATGGTAGTATTACTCTTAGCTAGAACTTGTTTTTTTTCTAGATTTTTTTAAAATATTGAAATTAGATTACCGATATACAGTATATCAGGGAGGGATAATAGCAAACCAGGCTGTGTTTGTTTGTCAGCAGAGACGCCAGTCTCCAAAGTAGACCAGTATTGTACGCCCCTCTAGCTGGGGCTATAGGGGTTTATCTGCTAACGTGTCCATTAGCAAGCATTATTGTCGTGTAACTTCTAGGGATTTACGAGAATCGCCTATTTGCTGCTGCCAAGCATTTTAAACAAAGCTAGACCTACTGTATTCAGTAAGCAGCATTACCAGTAGAGGTCATGTCTGGAGGGTGTTCGTAGTAATGACACACTTATGGGAATCCAACTGCCAATATAGTATGGAGTTGTGAACAATATACTTGTAGCTGGCACAGTATTTGAAAATAGACTTTATAGCATTTTAATGTTTGAAACACAGCAATTTTTACCAATATCCCTCCCCAGGATTTTCCATTCCCCTTGATAAATGAGACATCTTTTTCTCTGTAGAAAACCACCACCTCTTCCTCCATCAATCTTGAATCAAGACGTTACTGATTTTTATAACATTTTGAAAATAAGAAAATAAACTAATTTTCAAACATTTCTGTTTCTGACTTTCCCTTTCATTTGGAATGTAGAAATGCATTACACTGTATGGTTTCTATGATTAACAAATGCCTGATTTAGAGGACAAAGCAACTTGTTTTCAACTTCTCAGCTTGCAAAAACGTGACCCAAAGAGATTCAAGTTGTGGAGTAAATCTCTCTTGAAGAGGGTGGAATCTACAACAGCCTTTCTATTCCTAGCTTTTCAATCACCACCACGCCACCTGGCTAAATGCGATTGTCAAGAGAAATAGTTCAGAAGCATAGATCCAAAGTAGTAGTTCCTTGAGCCATTTTCACAAAAGTCAGGAAAGGTTACTGGAATTTGAATCTATGAGCTCAAGACACACAAGAGGGAAAACATTATTACATTTACATTCATTTTTAAGAACATCGTGTGAATTTGTACATACACGTACGGGTAATATCTTCAAAACTGCAGCAATAATATCACAATATCTCAGTAAAAGAGAAAATTCCAAAGTATACTTTTTTATTCCAATAAATAACTAATACATTTGGTCCAAATGCATTTACAGATTTATGCTTGCCAACTTACAGACGCTCAAATTCAAGGGTTACACACATTTCAGAAGGCACTGTGAATTCCTATGAAGAGGAGCAGACTGTGCTAAAGTGTTCATATAAAAAGAAAAGAGGGACAGATTCCGAGCAAATTAAACAGGGTCACAACCATTTAAATGCCCAAATGACAAAACAACGTAAAACAGTACTCAACGATCGTCCAACCAACACCTGTGAAGAATTGCACGTTATTGACATAGTCGGCCATTAACGCCACCAGTTGACTGGTGTGTAAAGTGATTTAACAAAGCATAATAAATCCTGCTCAAATAATCCACATCACCGCAGTAATCCACCTCTCAGGAAATGTCCTAAGCAGTGAAGAGTGGACAGCTGCCAGAGGAGAGGGTCATAATCCAAGAGACCAGGAGCAGGCCGGGATGGCAGAAACTCTGTTGGCCATTTTGATATCTGTAATGGCAAGAGTGACTAGCAGCCTTTCTTGAATCAATGGCCATTGATCATGGCACACAGTACACGGATTCTCGTTCGCTTTAAATATAAACACATAACACATTGACAAGTAATTTGCTTTGATAGCACTGAAGTGCTGTAATTATATATAGTGCAAGCACATTGTCCTTTGAAGTGAAACAACATGGACTTTCCAGTTTGCTCTATCAGATCACATATTGCCTTTTGGACAGTCAGTCAGATCCTATAATCTTACGATATTACGTTTCATTAACGTTTGAGTACCAAAGCTATAACACAATGTCCAGTGAAACGCCACAATTATGGCCAAAACAAGTCAACGTGTTTAATTAGTAGTGCACTTAAACTGAAAAGCCTTCCGTAAGGCTAACAGCTTGTTTTTGGGGCAGTGACACAGTTCAATTGGAATTAGTTAGATGTATATTTCTCAAGCACCTGTGGCAGTTGCCATAAATAACCTAGGCAGATTGGAAGGCAGGATTTGGAAGGTCAAACCAATCCTTCAGATGAAGAACAAGCATCATTTACAGATACAATAACACAATTGTATTGACACCGTCTGTACGGTATAATTCATTGTGAAAGGCAACTGCTATTGGACGGAATTCTTAACACTTAACTGGTCCCCAAAAAAAAAGTGCCATGGAAAAGTCATGAAAAGCACACAAAACTAGGTTCAAGTTGAAACAATGCTCCAGCCAGTGACAGACTGTATGACTTGTATTCAATACCATAATTAAATGCTCACATGAACAGCTAATTCAAAGTATTTGAACATAATGAAATGCTATATCACGTAGTGTTTGATACATCCAGTGTTGTAGAAAATGAGTCCAAAAGGTAACAAATAAGAGGCCTCTGTAGTATTAACGTGAAGGTTTATGAACCGATAGGGTAGGATATCCTCTGTAGTCTTCCAAGTCCACTTTAACGCCACGCTCAGACTGAGTCGTTCTCTCCAGAGGAACTAGCATAGCTGTACAGTCTAAGAAGGCAATGTGCGTAGATACCCTGGGTGCTTACGGGCATATGAACCAGGTGCGCTCTCCCTTTAAGTTCCGTTTCCCTTAAAAGTATTTTCCACTGCGCTTCCTGTCCAGGTTCTATAGCCAGCTCGCATTAGCCGTTAGCGCTTTAGTGAATGTCTAGGTTCTAAAGCCAGTTAGCATTAGCTGTTAGCACTTTAGTGAATGTCCAGGTTCTAAAGCCAGCTAGCATTAGCTGTTAGCGCTTTAGTGAATGTCCAGGTTCTAAAGCCAGCTAGCATTAGCTGTTAGCGCTTTAGTGAGTGCTAGCCTAGTGCACCACATGGTCGATGTCGTACTTCTCGCAGAACTTGCTGGTGAAGGGCAGGCAGGTGAGGTGCTCCAGCCAGTGCCAGTTGATGGGGTAGATATAGAACCAGACAACCAGCGAGGAGAGCAGGCCCAGGTAGACCAGCAGCGATAGCAGGATGAGGACACGCTTTCGGTACTTGTCGAAGTCGCCGAACGTCACGTAGGGCAGGAAGGAGAAGGAGAGCAGCAGGCCGCTGAGGAAGCCGAAGATGTGGGCGATGTTGTCGATCCAGGGCAGCAAGCCACACAGGAACAGGAAGAAGACGATGCCCACCAGCTTGAGGAAGGCCTTCCACGGCTTCTCCAGCATCTGCCAGCCCTGGATGAGCTCCACAAACAGGCAGGCAAGCAGCCCGAACTGGGAGCCAGCTGGGCCAACCTGGATAATAACCAGAGAAAGACAGAGAGAGAGGGAAAAGAGAGAGTCATACATCCACCTGCTCTGATCAAACAAAATGGAGGGAGGGGATGATGTTTCACTCAATGACGATGCCACCACTGGATGAATGGGTGACAAGACCAGCATGTGCATGAATGAATGTCACTGTTGACCATAGCATGGGGCATATCAGCGGAAGATGCCGGGATAAAATGCATGCATCCTGCTCACTGGCATCTGTTGAAATTCATATCAAATGCTAGTACATTAGCATGAAGGAAGTGGTGGTAGCATATGTACTCCTTGCTAATGGGCAGGCAGATGACTGAGGCGGAGTCGGTATAGTCCCTTATAGCAGAGGACAATAGGAACCGGGCAAAATGGGAAGCAAGTGCACCAGCTGAGTGCATTAAATGTTGACGTCTGTGTGTAATAGTGAATTTGGTCGGTAGTCTACTGATCCAAATGCATGCAGCTCAGGGGTCTGGAGAGGTTCAGCCCTGTTCAACTTCCTCTCAGCAGGGTAATTCTCTTTGGTATAATGTCCCCAAACAAATGTTGCGATCAATATATAAATTACACCATTGGACATTTTAACCATCTTCACTTTTATATGTCTACAGTGACGTTGGATGTTCCAAAAATGGGAATGTGTCATTTTTGGTGTACTATAACAAAAGAGTATTACATTGTGCCTCCGTTCTAAACCTCACGACTTAAGGTACATTTCCGTTGTAACTACTCAATAGTTAGGTCTAGGTTGAAACCAACAGCAATGGTTCTTTGGTCACTGGTTCTACAGCTGGCATCCTGATTAGATTGTCATCAGGGCTGTGGTGGGCATACCAGGGCAGATGGCTAATCTGAGATTCTAACCTCCCAGAAGGACGGGCGAGGAGGAGTTAGGCTTTTCACACGCCCTAGGCACGCGGCCCACACGTTCCAGACACGCTATATGGGTGCTCTGAATCCAATCATTCCGCAGCCAGCGCTAGACAGTCGAAGCTTCATTGGCCATTGAGCACTTCGTTTGACAGGCTGAGTTTCAGAACGTCTGAACTCTCTCTGACTTCTGATTTCCTGCTCTCACGAGTGATTCAGAAAGTCCTTTGAAGAAGAACTAGAGAGTGCTACTGTTGTGACGTCTAGTTGTTTCTTTAGAGGCTGAGTTTCAGAACGTCTCAACTTTTGACTTCTGAATTTCTGCATTGAAGAGTGACTCAAAGTCTGGGGAATGATTGGATTCAGAGCACCCATATAGCGTGTCTGGAACGTGTAGGCCGCGTGCCTAGGGCGTGTGAAAAGCCTAAGTCCTCCTCTCCCGTCCTTCTGGGAGGTTAGAATGTTTTTGTTCGTGTCAGAATGTTTCAGATGTTTAAAACAGTAAATGTGTTATTTGTACATGGGTGAGTTCTCAGCCCTCTCCTGTACTCTCTGTTCACCCACGACTGCGTGCCATGCACGCCTCCAACTCAATCATCAAGTTTGCAGATGACACCACAGTGGTAGGCTTGATAACCAACAACAACGAGACATCCTACAGGGAGGAGGTGAGGGCCCTCGGAGTGTGGTGTCAGGAAAATAACCTCTCACTCAATGTCAGAAAAACAAGAGAGATGATCGTAGACTTCAGGAAACTACAAAGAGAGCACCCCCCAATCCACATCGACAGGACAGCAGTGGAGAAGGTGTAAAGTTTTAAGTTCCTCGGTGTACATATCACCGACAAACTGAAATGGTCCACACACACAGACAGTGTGGTGAAGAAGGCACAACAGTGCCTCTTCAACCTCAGGAGGCTGAAAAAATTTTGGTTGTCACCGAAAACCCTCACTAACTTTTACAGGTGCACAATTGAGAGCATCCTATCGGGCTGTATCACTTCCTGGAAAGGCAACTGCTCCACCCACAACCGCAGAGCTCTCCAGAGGGTGGTGTGGTCTGCACAACGCATCACTGGGGGCAAACTACCTGCCCTCCAGGACACCTACAACACCCGATGTCACAGGAAGGTAAAAAAGATCGTCAAGGACAATAACCACCCGAGCCACTGCCTGTTCACACCGCTATCATCCAGAAGGCGAGGTCAGTACAGGTGCATCGGAGCTGGGACAGAGAGATTGAAAAACAGCTTCTATCTCAAGGCAATCAGATTGTTAAACAGCCACCACTAGCACAGAGAGTCGGCTGCCTACCTACAGACTTGATATCATTGGCCACTTTAATAAATGGAACACTAGTCACTTTAATAATTACATATCTCGTATTACTCATCTCATATGTATATACGTCACTATCTATTATTTACTACCTATTGCATCTTAGCCACTCTGTCACTACTCATCCATATATTTTATACTTATATATTCTTATCCCATTCCTTTACTAGATTGTGTGTATTAGGTTTTGCTGTGGAATTGTTAAATATTACCTGTTAGGTACTGCTGCACTGTCGGATCCAGAAGCATAAGCATTTCACTACACTCGCAATTACATCTGCTAACCATGTGTACGTGACCACTTTGAAATTAGCCGTTTTGCTAGCAGGATTTCTAGAAGGCTGCTCACTTGCACAAGGTGACTTCGTGATCAGAGCGTGCCCCGAGAGAGACCTTGCGCACAGCTCCTGTGTGTGTGGGTAAATGGGAACAATGGAAAACTTTCGGGAAATGTGAAAGTTGTTGTGATCAAAAGCACTAAATACGAATTACTACAAGGTTATACATGTTTTTGTTGTTATAGGACGAGTTTGCATACTGATAGGAATTAATACAGTATGTAATACATTTAGGAACAGTATATACAAGGATGATTCATGGTGATAATAAATTGTGAGATACATGATGCATTTAAAAAGGCTTGTCATTGCATTTCATAGTGTCAATTTAAAGAGGGATAATAAACGATCCATTGAGCCATTGTAATGTATAAATGAGACAATACTGGTTTATTGAACACTTGTAACAGCTATGTAATTTGAGAGAATATATTGTGCATTTGTGAAACATTATATTTCGTACCTATGTAAATGGCTGATGACTTTATAAGAAAAGACTCATTACAAGTGACTTGAAGCCGTAGCCACATCTCCGTGTTATATATATATATATATATATATATATATATATATATATATTTCTCCCTTTTAGGGGTATAACACAAACATTTAGTTTCCAACATCGTGAAGACCTAAAACCAATCCTAATTTGTGATGTTTTTAACCACAGTGGATAGAGACTGGTTCGGCCACCAATTCGGGGTCTTGTTTACTCCACCAATGGGATAATCCCCTTTTACTCAAACTCGGCCCTAAGTGGCTTGAGATGAGGAGCCGTGCGTCGCCTCACGTCTCTGGAGCTATTCCTGTTGTGTGAAAGCCTGCGTCCTGCTGGTGCAGCAGCGGTGACATTTCTGAGTGCTACCTCACAGTAACTTCACACTAGGACAGTGACAGACGTACCTAGCGCCAAATCATGTCAAAGACGCACAGTTGCAGCCACATACCTGCAGATTTTTGTAATAGAGCTGGTAATCTGGGGAAATGAAAAGAAGAGATTCTTCCAGAAATAGGTACTCCTCGGGAGTACTAAACTCTGATCCATAATCTGTATGTAGAAGCACTGGAAGACCAGACCATATCTTTTTTTCAACAATTGAACAGACGAGGAATCTGGATTAGTGTAGCAGTGACCTTTGTTAACCCACACAATATCCTTCGGGTAATCTGTAGCGAGCAAGAGAGCGCGTTTTACAGAGGCCAATTGGGAGACGTTGGTTTGCGCCAATTAGGTAATCCACAGCAGCTCTCTTCTCCCACTTGGCAATGCCCACGTCACAAACAATGCTTCCTGTCCACCATACTGAGCCTTGTCCTCGAGCACAAAACTGTAGCGTATCCTCTTCTTTCCAGTAACATTCGCACTCTTCATTTCTACAGCCTAACATACTGGGACTACGAGTGAATCAAATTGTAAATCAATGAAGTTTAGCATGGATGGGCTATTACAGTCTGGTCATACAGAAAGGAGTCTGAACACCAGAAGAAATAGAACAAGGGAAAAACATTTAAGTAACTTGTCCACTCTTCCTATGCCAAATGGACAGCAATAGCCTAATGGTAAAGCTATAAGAGGAGATTACAAGGGAACAGGGTCTCCTGTCCAAAGACGCTCTGAAATCCCTTCCTGTGCCCTTCACATTTACCCTACTGCTGACTCCGAAACCTGGACTGAATGTCCCTGCCTCTCTCGCCCTCTCCTTAACAGACTGGCACAATTAAGCCAGCTGCCTCACCTCAAGGGGATTGGACTAACTTACCATTAGCACATCACACACTGCAGAAGAAAAGGGCTTGGTTGGATTAGATCATGTCCAGATAACACAACAAGCACCAACGTGTCCCGGTCAGGGAGAGGAACACAGAGAGTTGGACATTTCCTCTGAGCTTCAATGCCATACAACTCTCCTTCCGTGGCCTCCCACTGCTCTTAAAGTAAAACTAAATGCATGCTATTCAATCGATCACTGCCCGCACCTGCTCGCCCATCCAGCATCACTACTCTGGACGGTTCTGACTTAGAATATGTGGACAACTACAAATACCTAGGTGTCTGGTTAGACTGTAAACTCTCATTCCAGACTCACATCAAACATCTCCAATCCAAAGTAAAATCTAGAATTGTCTTCCTATTTCGCAACAAAGCATCTTTCACTCATGCTGCCAAACATACCCTCGTAAAACTGACCATCCTACCGATCCTCGACTTCGGCGATGTCATTTACAAAATAGCCTCCAATACCCTACTCAATAAATTGGATGCAGTCTATCACAGTGCCATCCGTTTTGTCACCAAAGCCCCATATACTACCCACCACTGCGACCTGTACGCTCTCGTTGGCTGGCCCTCACTTCATACTCGTCGCCAAACCCACTGGCTCCAGGTCATCTGCAAGACCCTGCTAGGTAAAGTTCCCCCTTATCTCAGCTCGCTGGTCACCATAGCAGCACCCACCTGTAGCACGCGCTCCAGCAGGTATATCTCTCTGGTCACCCCCAAAGCCAATTCCTCCTTCGGCCGCCTCTCCTTCCAGTTCTCTGCTGCCAATGACTGGAACGAACTACAAAAATCTCTAAAACTGGAAACACTTATCTCCCTCACTAGCTTTAAGCACCAGCTGTCAGAGCAGCTCACAGATTACTGCACCTGTACATAGCCCATCTATAATTTAGCCCAAACAACTCACTTCCCCTACTGTATTTATTTATTTTGCTCCTTTGCACCCCATTATTTCTATTTCTACTTTGCACTTTCTTCCACTGCAAATCTACCATTCCAGTGTTTTACTTGCTATATTGTATTTACTTCGCCACCATGGCCTTTTTTGCCTTTACCTCCCTTATCTCACCTCATTTGCTCACTTTGTATATAGACTTATTTTTCTACTATATTATTGACTGTATGTTTGTTTTACTCCATGTGTAACTCTGTGTTGTTGTATGTGTCAAACTGCTTTGCTTTATCTTGGCCAGGTCGCAATTGTAAATGAGAACTTGTTCTCAACTTGCCTACCTGGTTAAATAAAGGTTAAATAAAATAAATAAATAAATACAAAGGTGAAGATAGGGCTACAATGGGAATGTCAGTGAATGACAAAACGTGTAGGAGTGCGTTTGTGTGTGCGACCACACTTGAGAGACTCAGACATGGTCTGAGACAGAATGAATGGGTCAACTGACTGGGTTAACACTCATTTGTGATTAAACATGTACATGAGACCCAGTTGTCTGTGTTGGACAAAGGAATGCAAATGTGTTGGATGCATGGAGCTTTACAGTTTACATGGAGTGAATTGAAACTCCTTTTCACCACTAGGGGGACCCTGGCACACCACATCTGGCTACTGCAGCCAAGGCTCTTCTTCTCAGGCTGTCAGAACGTCTCGTTGACTGTGCCAACCCTAGCAATTCAGACAGTTTGCACAATTGCAATACGTTTTCGTCATTGGCATTTCTACCAATGCTTTGAGCATACAAATGAATAGAGGATCTCTATGGCTTTCTCAAGCCACGTGTAATGGTGGTGTTCCAGCTTCAGGTGATATGGAGGCAGGGCAGAGGCAGTTAAGTCCTGATCGTTTACCCTCCAGACGGGGTCACGTCCAGTCCAGTAATCTCCCTATCCAAAGCTTCTCCAGTAACCGAGCTAAGCTCAGTGGCTGCCCGGGCCTAGCTGAGATGTTAACGCTCTCTCTCTCGCCAGTTTTCCTAGAAAACACCTGACCAGCTCAATGGAGATTAGCAGTGGCGGTTGTGTTAGCTGAGCAGGTGTGTGTACGTGCGCTCCTGTGTGTGAGCCTGTGTGTGTGTGTGTGTGTGTGTATGTGTGTGTACCTCAGCTCTGTAGGGGAGGAAGAGGGCGCTGGCCAGGTTGCCGGTGATGCCAGAAAGGACGTAGATGATGGAGATGCGGACCCAGCCAGCCAGTTTCTCCAGGTCTCTCAGGATAGTCATCTGGAACACTACAGACACCAGGCAGTGGAGGAGGCTTCATAGGGAAAGGGAAGAGGCCAGTCAGAGGACAACACATGGAAATAGGCTTATAGGCGCACATACCGTAGGCTTATGCTATATTAACACACACACACACACACACACACACACACACGAACCCCAGCACGTGCTGTAATCTCCTCACTAAGTACCCGTATCTGAATCATGTGGGGGGAATCCTCTCGACGCAGTATTTGCTGTTAAGGCCATACTTAGGGACTGTGGGATACAATGGGATATCCCTGAGTTCACACTGACCATGTAAACTGACAAGGAACAATCAGAGCCGTGTAGTAGGCTACAACTAGGGTTACATAAAGTATTAAAGGCCCAGTGCAGTCAAAAACGTGATTTACCTGTGTTTTATATATATATATATTTCCACACTGAGGTTGGAATAATACTGTGAAATTGTGAAAATGACGATAATGCCCTTTTAGTGTAAGAACTGCTGTTTTGGTGGGATGGAGTTTTGCAGGCAGTGCATTTGTTAATTGTTAATAGACCAATAAGAAAGAGAGTTCCAAACCCCTCTGCCAAAAAAAACATTTGAAGTTTTCCCCTCCCCAGACCACTACCAGATAGTCTTAGCTAAATTATTGCTTGAGAAATTGCTCTTTGCTAAGAAGCTATTTTTGACCATTTCATTATTATTCTTTTTTAAATCACAGTAAGTTAATGAATTGTTACCCGGAAATGATTTGACTGATAAAACGACTGCATTTGACCTTTAACAGAGTATTACAGAGACTTTCCTGTTCAGGTCAATTGGTCAGCAAAATCCCATGACTCTACCTATGGTGTTTGGATTTGCACTAAGTACTGATGTGACTACAGTCAGACGACCCGAGGTCGACATACTCTTACTGTCAAGCACTTTAGGCTAAAAACAATATCATGTATAGAAAAGTACTATAGAAATACAGTGTATGATTACCCTGCGTGTAGGAACAAGGAGAGCCACAGCCTGTAGACCTGGTCAGGGACGTCAGGGTTGAGGAAGGGCAGGAGGCCACACACATCATCCAGACAGTGGATCTGTTAACGAAGAGAGATCCCCGGATCAGATAGGGAGCTGGCTGTCATTAAACACACCCTGTAAACAACGCCCACCACAGGACAGACAGACACACACCCACCTACCTGGGAACAGAGGGTGGCCTCCTCGTGGAAGTAACCGTGCATGAAGGAGCAGTACTCTCTCGTAGTGATCTCACACCGGCCCTTAGTTCCTATGCAGCAGGGTCGTCCCTTGAGGTTACAGTCCATGTGTCTGTAGCCTGTTAGGTTCGTCTTGCGGGGGGAGGTGCAGATCTGGGATCAGATGGAGGGAGGGTGAGAAGAAGCTAGTGTTGGTTTCCACTGATCTAAGACCGGAGGTTACGATGGTTCAGTAACCTCTCATCCACTGCTGTATTTTAATACCGGCGGCTTACACTGTACAGCGGGGTGCAACATTCTGTAGAAATGGAATGCATGACGATGTCTGTTCACGCAATACATATTAGCAGGGCTGTCAAACGGAGCATAACATTGGCTGATCCTCCTGTCACTCACCGGCCAATGTGTGATGTCATCGGGCCAGATGTGAGGCTCTGCGGAGGCGGGCTCTTCACAGGTCCTGTTCCCAGCATGTATCAGGAAATAAGATAGCAGGAAGACACTTTATGATACTCTCTTGAGTTAGTTTTACCTTGTCAGGTCAGGACAGTGTGTGTGTGTGTGTGTGTGTGTTACCACTGTAGTTATAGCAGAACAGCATCAAAGACAGTACCTGGGGTCCTGGTGACACACAGAGCCTGATGACCTCAGAATGTCCACATCTTCATCCCTCCATTTCATGAAGGTGGCCAACGACTCCTACACACAGAACAGAATAAACACAAGTTTACAAGCATTCACCTCTAGGTGGCAGGAGAGAGTGTGTGTGAGTGTGACACAGAGAGCGAGAGAGAGAGAGAGAGAGAGAGAGAGAGCGTGGGAGTGTAAGTGGGAGTACAATAGTGGTTTGTGTGTATGTGTGTGGGTCTACAGTATTTGTGTGGGCCTACAATAATACATATGCATGTGAGCCTACTGCGTACGTGTGTGTTTGCGTACCGAGCAGTCGTTGCTGAGGGTCTGGACACAGCCAGAGTTGTCGTTCTGTACACAGCAGCCTGACTCTCTCTCCTGGTCCTTGGCTTTCTGGATAAGACTGACTATTTGGCTGTCCTTGCGGATACACGGGGAGAACTTGGCTCCAAGGTGGATTAGGTCCTCCTGTGAGGAGGGATAGAATACAGGAATACACTGTTAATCTGACAACCAGACACATAATTGACATAGCAACCAAAAATAGTTAACCTAACCTGGCAACCCCAGCACAGTTAACCTAACCTGGCAACCCCAGCACAGTTAACCTAACCTGGCAACCCCAGCACAGTTAACCTAACCTGGCAACCCCAGCACAGTTAACCTAACCTGGGAATCCAATAAAGTTAACCTAACTGGGCAACTAAGAACCAGGGCCAAAAAAAGAGTTAGGCTTATTTAAGTAGTCAAGAGATCCTATTTTGATAGTCAACCATACAAAAAGGTAGCATCTAGTGCATCACAGTACAGAACAGACAAAGATAGTTTTCCACCAAAACCACAGCTACAGTTATTTGAGTTCTAGCCACCCACTAGACGAGTCGTGTGGGACCCTTTACACTCTTCATACTGTGGCCTATGTGGGATGGTGTAGTGGAGCCATGGTCTTACTTGATCAGAAAACACCCACTTTTTCACCTGACACCCTACATAGACCATAAACTGTAACATGGGTTACTGACTGTCAGCCCACCACATTCTCTGAAATGAACATTCTGTATCACTGTCGAAGTGGATATGAACCTGACAAGTGTGAAGTTTCTCAAGGCAAAATGAAGTCAGTAAGTGTGAATGAGTCAGAAAGTACTTTAGTACAGTCAGAAAGTATTTTAATACAGTCAGAAAGTACTTTAACACAGTCAAAAGGCACACTAGTACAGTCAAAAGGCGCACTAGTACAGTCAAAAGGCGCACTAGTACAGTCAGAAGGCACACTAGTACAGTCAAAAGGCACACTAGTACAGTCAAAAGGCACACTAGTACAGTCAGAAGGCACACTAGTACAGTCAAAAGGCACACTAGTACAGTCAAAAGGCACACTAGTACAGTCAAAAGGCACACTAGTACAGTCAAAAGGCGCACTAGTACAGTCAAAAGGCGCACTAGTACAGTCAAAAGGCACACTAGTACAGTCAAAAGGCACACTAGTACAGTCAAAAGGCACACTAGTACAGTCAAAAGGCACACTAGTACAGTCAAAAGGCACACTAGTACAGTCAAAAGGCACACTAGTACAGTCAAAAGGCACACTAGTACAGTCAAAAGGCACACTAGTACAGTCAAAAGGCACACTAGTACAGTCAAAAGGCACACTAGTACAGTCAAAAGGCACACTAGTACAGTCAGAAGGCACACTAGTACAGTCAGAAGGCACACTAGTACAGTCAGAAGGCACACTAGTAAGTACACTGCAGTAAGTGAGTAAATAACTAGTTAATAAGTACCAGTGAGTCAGTCCAGAACTTCTTTAGCGTGTCCTGTTGATGCCTAAGTGCGTCTCCCACCTGGCACCTACCAACACCACAGCAGACGTAGCCCATCAGATTCAGATATGGGTACAGAGTGAGGAGATTACAGCACGTGCTGGGGTTCAGGTGTGTGTGTGTGTGCGCGCGTTAATATAGCATAAGCCTACGGTATGTGCACCTATAAGCCTTTCCCTATGACCCTACATGTAAGTATGTATGACATGTGCGATAGAACAGCAGTGACTCACAGAGCCAGGGCCGATCCAGAAGTTCTCCTGCTGGATGAACTTGACACTCTCATAGATGCCTTTGTTCTTCAACACCTGTGGAGGGAGACCAAGAAAACACAGTCAGGAGAAACAGCACAATAGATCACTAAGGTAGCCATTGTGGATTAAAAGAGTTATGCCAGAAGCCACCACAGAAACCACTGGATTACAGAAGCCATTTTGGATCCTATTAGGGGGTCCAGTTGCCTAGGCCCTGTGGGACTCCTCACCAGTTCAGAGGTGGAGTGTTGGGCGAACCCCACAGGGGCAAAGCCATAGGTAGCACAGGCCAGGATGGTGATGACCACGTGGACGAAGGTGATCCAGTAGGTGAAGTACGGTCTGAGGGAGACGACAGAGCAGGGTCGTTTTACTTATTCGATTGGATCATTTGAAAAATGTACACAACGATATCACCGCAGAGCGAAAATCACGCATGTGGTTCTCAAAGATGAATGAATGCCCACTAAATGTGAAGTACTAGGTGTGGATTGTGTGTGTGTGTGTGTGTGTGTGTGTATGAAAGTACTGTACGTATTGATATCCTTCCCTCCTCACCTGTGGCTGCTGAAGTCGTCCAGCTGTTTCTGCACCTGGCTGCTGATGCTGCGGCGGTACTGACGGTTGAGCCACTTGCCCACCACGCCCATGCCGTACTGCCGCTTGGGCTTGTCAAAGGCAAAGTGCTTGACCTGGGAGGCGATACGACGCCCCCGCTGCTGTGACCCGGCCTTCTCAATATGCAGGGTGGGGGTTTTAGACACGTCCCTACTGGGACACACACACACACACACACACACACACACACACACACACACACACACACACACACAGGGAGAGAGACAGACACAGGGAGAGAGCGAAACGCACACAGAGACACAGGGAGAGAGACAGACAGAGGGAGAGAGCGAGACGCACAGAGAGCGAGAGAGAGAGAGAGAGAGAGAGAGAGAAACATGAGGCGAAGGGAAGGGTTGAAAGAGTGGAGGAGAGAAAGACAAACTTAAAGTCAAATACTGTAGAAGCCAACAAGACTTTATCAATCTAGGTCTTTTAATCATTCTCCCCATCCCTTTAATGGAGGCTACTTACAGGCTCTGGTAGGGCTCATGGTGGTCTCCGTAGGAAGCCGACATAGGGGGCGACTCGAACACATCATCAGCCATGGAGTACAACTCCTCATGGGCATCCACCTGAGAGGGAGAGCGAGTTGACGTGGGGAGAATGTTATTGAGAGGCCCACAGAAAACCAATCTCTTCTCAACTGTCTTGACGTAGAAAATGCCACCCACCATTCTGCACTAATCATTCCGTCGACTATCCTCCCCTACACACCATCGTCCCCCTCTACCAGTCCATATAAATCACTACATACTCCATCACACACGTCTCACACCAACAGTACAGGATCTGGCTTTCTTAACCTACTATCCTCCCCAACCCTCATCCCACATAGCCCTCGCCAGCCCATACATCTCTCCAGACTACATCCCTCCATCTCTCTCACGCCAACGGTACATCCAGCAGCCGGTCCATTACTTTGGGAGCTGGACTGTGATTAATCTGGTAGCACATACAGACTGCTGGAGGAGAGAGGAGGGGACCCAAAATAGCCACTTGACATTGTGTTAATTATCTCATCTGTGTGAACTAGCACAGTGGCTAAACTGAGACTGACTGCTTTCACCTGGAACACAGAGCACAGACAGAGACATATAGAATTGACAGAGAGAGGGGAAAAGACAGACATATAGAAGAGACAGACATATAGAAGAGAGAGGGGAAAAGACAGACATAGAAAAGACAGGGAGACATAGAAGAGAGAGACATAGAAGAGACAGAACTAATACAAACAAAAACATGCAGACGGAGGCAGCGAAAGGAGAGGGAGAGAGAGAAAGAGAAAAGAGAGACTGAGGCACACGGAGAGACAGACAAACCGAACGAGAGACAGAGAAAGCAAGAGAAGGACACAGAGAGAAAGGTAGACAGAGTATCATTACCTTGCTGAAGAAGACGGACCCGTGAGTGTCTGCTGAGTCCACCGTGTCCTCCTCCAGCCAGCTGGGCCGGGCGAAGCTCCGCCGGGGGAAACTACGACCGGTCTGGGAGCCCACTAGACCTGAACGACCCTGAACCACACACACAACCAGGACGTTAGTGGGACAACATCAAAGACTAGCATGTGGGGAGAGACAACTCAACTCAAATATGACTGTGAAGTAGAGTACAACATACACAGATCAACATAGCAGTCTTTTAAGCAACAAAAAAAAATCAGTATTTATGTCGGGGATGTAGATACACAAAACCATCAAACATTCATCTGTATTTCGCTCAATAGCAACACACATGCACACACATGCTTTTGAATGTACATTCAAAGGTAGTCTAGTTTCCACTAACGATCCCCAGTGATGATCAGGTTGGAGAGGAAACCCCATCCACCCCGGCACACACACTTCACCTAACGTGTCCCCCCCCCCCCCCCCCCCAGTGCCCGCTCACCCTGAGTAGGTTGGATGCTGCTCGTATACTCATGCGGGCGACAGACTCCCTCTTGCGTTGGGGCAGACGGGCGTAGCCCCCGGAGCGCTGGGAGGTGAAGGAGGACAGGGAGGTAAACCCCGGGGTGACGGGTCCCGTGTGGGGGGTACGGGGAGGTCGGTCCGTCTCATCCGGGTAGCGGAACGCTCGCCCCCGAGCTAGGGGGTCCACAATCTGGGGGGGGTGAAAGAGCACCAGACAGACAGGGTACGTTCACGCTGATTAAACAGAAATAAAAATAAATAAATAAACTAATTAACTGTCACATCGTTAGCGTCATCACAAATAAAAGCTACATTGTAATGCTGTAATCCTCAAGGAGGGGACATTTAAGCTAGCTGGAAACTAAATCATGAAAACATTGCACTCTACAAGAGCTGACACAGAATTACACTGACGGCTCCACATGAAAGCGTTACTGATGACACAATGACATTCACACATCTATAACCCATCTACTATGAGTGTTCTGAGTGTGCGTCTGTGTGTGTGTAGAGGTGTCAGTCAGCGTGAGTGTAGACGCTCGTTATGAAATCTTACCCGAGTCTTCATAGGTGTTGACAGAGAGCAAAGGAGAAAGATGAACAAAAAGAGAGATTGGGAGAGAGAGAGAGAGACCCGATAGAGAGACAGACAGAAATAAGTGGGCAGAGAGTGACAGACAGAAGGAGAGAGACAGAGAGAGAGAGAGTCGTGGAGACGAATAAGCACCCAGGAGTGAGCGGGTGTGTTGGAGTCGGTGGAGGAGAGCGGAGTGTGTGGGGACTAACAGAAACACCACGTCTGGTTGGGGCTCAGATGTAAGCCTACCTCCTGTCAACACGGTGCCCCGCTCTGCATTATTTAGGGCAGGCAGAGGGTGCACTTCACTTCCCCTTGAGTGGCACTACTGCCGCCCTTCCTCCACCTACTCTCCGTGATCTCTCCATTATGAGTAGAGGTCCAAAAGCGGAGTCTAATCGGATGTCGGACACCGAGACAAGTGACGATAGCGTCTTGTTAGGTAAAGTTGATTTGATTGTGCAACAAATACAGTGGCCCCGTCTACAAACAGTCCCTTATCCCTCACTCTCTTGGCACTGCTAATACAGTGGCCCCGTCTACAAACAGTCCCTATCCCTCACTCCCTGGGCACTGCTAATACAGTGGCCCCGTCTACAAACAGTCCCTTATCCCTCACTCTCTTGGCACTGCTAATACAGTGGCCCCGTCTACAAACAGTCCCTTATCCCTCACTCCCTGGGCACTGCTAATACAGTGGCCCCGTCTACAAACAGTCCCTATCCCTCACTCACTGGGCACTGCTAATACAGTGGCCCCGTCTACAAACAGTCCCTATCCCTCACTCCCTGGGCACTGCTAATACAGTGGCCCCGTCTACAAACAGTCCCTATCCCTCACTCACTGGGCACTGCTAATACAGTGGCCCAGTCTACAAACAGTCCCTATCCCTCACTCTCTGGGCACTGCTAATACAGTGGCCCCGTCTACAAACAGTCCCTATCCCTCACTCTCTGAGCACTGCTAATACAGTGGCCCCGTCTACAAACAGTCCCTATCCCTCACTCACTGGGCACTGCTAATACAGTGGCCCAGTCTACAAACAGTCCCTATCCCTCACTCTCTGGGCACTGCTAATACAGTGGCCCCGTCTACAAACAGTCCCTATCCCTCACTCCCTGGGCACTGCTAATACAGTGGCCCAGTCTACAAACAGTCCCTATCCCTCACTCCCTGGGCACTGCTAATACAGTGCATTCAGAAAGCATTCAGACCACTTGACTTTTCGTTATAGCCAACTTCTAAAATGGATTAAATAAACGTTTTCCCGCAATCAATCTACACACAAAACCTCATAATGACAAAGTCAAAACAGGTTTTTAGAAATTTTTGTGAAAGTATTAAAAGTTAAAAACAGAAATAACTTATTCACATAAGTATTCAGACCCTTTGCTATGAGATTTCGATATTGAGCTCAGGTGCATCCTGTTTCCATTCATCCTTGAGATGATTCTACAACTTGATTGGAGTCCACCTGTGGTAAATTCAATTGATTGGACATGATTTGGAAAGGCACACAACCTGAGAATTTAAGGTCACACAGTTGACAGTGCATGTCAGAGCAAAAACCAAGCCATGAGGTCGAAGGAATTGTTCATAGAGCTCCGAGACAGTATTGTGTTGAGGCACAGATCTGGAAAAGGGTACCACAACATTTCTGCAATATTGACGGTCCCGAAGAACACAGTGGCCTCCAAGTTTGGAACCCCCAAGACTCTTCTCCTAGAGCTGGCCGCCCGGCCAAACTGAGCAATCGGGGGAGAAGGGCCTAGGTCAGGGAGGTGACCAAGAACCTGATGGTCACTCTGACAGAGCTCCAGAGTTCCTCTGTGGAGATGGGAGAAACTCCCAGAAGGACCACTATCTGTGCAGCTCTCCACCAATCAGGTCTTTATGGTAGAGTGGCCAGACGAATGCCAAGTGTCAACTCTGAAGGAAACCTGGCATCATCCCTACGGTGAAGTATGGGTGGCAGCATCATGCTGTGGGGATGTTTTTCCAGAGGCAGGGGCTGGGAGACTAGTCAGGATCGAGGGAAAGATGAACGGCACAAAGTACAGAGATCCTTGATGAAAACCTGCTCCAGAGCGTTCAGGACCTCAGACTGGGGTGAAGGTTCACCTTCCAACAGGAGAACGACCCTAAGCACACAGCCAAGACAACGCAGGAGTGGCTTTGGGATAAGTCTCTGAATGTCCTTGAGTGGCCCAGCCAGAGCCCGAGCATCTCTGGAGAGACCTGAAAATAGCTGTGCAGCAACGCTCCCCATCCAGCCTGACACAGCTTGAGAGGATCTGCAGAGAAGAATGGGAAAACTCCCCAAATACAGGTGTGCCAAGCTTGTAGCGTCATACCCAAAAAGACTCGAGGCTGTAATTGCTGCAAAGGTGCTTCAACAAAGTACTGAGTAAAGGGTCTGAATACTTATGTAAAATGTGATATTTATGTTTTTTTATGTTTAATACATTTGAAAAAATGTCTAAAAACCTCAATTGAATCCGTTTTAGAATAAGGCTGTAACGTAACAAAATGTGGAACAAGTCAAGGGGTCTGAATACTTCCCGAATGCACTGTACTGACCCAGTTCTGTCAGACCTAGGGGGCCTACCTTGGGCATCTTGTTTGCGGCGGGTGAGTCCAGGCCCTGGTCCATGCTGATGGGGATCTCTTGCTCTCTGTACTGGGCCTTGAGCTTGCCGTAGCGCTGGCTGCAGTGGCGCAGGCTCTTCTTCTGCCATAGCTGCTGCTTGGTCTCACAGTCCTCACCCACCCCAAACCAACCTGCTGCCTGGGCTGTAGCTTGGGCTGTACCCCTGGCAGGAGGGGGAGGGAGAGACAGGGTATTGGAAGAGAGGGAAGGGGGAAAGAGGAGAGAATAATAAAGACAGAATACAACTTAATTATGTCCAACATTCCAAACAGTCATAAAAGGAAATCCTCTGCTATATGCCCCCCCCCAATTCTCAAAACCCATTGGATGAGAAAGCCAGAGATCCCTCCCCTCTGACCTTCTTCTCCAATGGGGTTTGAGAAGGAGGAGAGAGGATGCGAAGAATTGCAAGTGTGATTTTCCCACTGTCTTTTCTCTCTCCTTCCCTTCCGCTTCTCTCTCTGTTCATCTACAGGCTCTTTCCACCGCCCCAACCCCTTCTCATACAGTACCTCCCCTTTCTTTTTGCCCTCTTCCTCCTTTCTCACCCACTGACCCTGAAATCCTCCTATACACCCTTTCAGCTTGTTCTTCTGCCCTCCATTAGTTTCTTCCTCCCTTTATTTCTCCCCTCTCTCTTCCCACTTCTCCCTCTCTCCACCCCCACTTACTTGCGTATGCTCTGAGACAGGGAGGTCTGTCTGTGGAAGGCTGCCCTCCTGTCCCCAACATTGTGACCTCCTCCACCACCACCATCAGTACCACTGTCAGACAGAGGACTGGCCTGCTGCAGGCTCTCACTCTTCTTCAGGGACGAACGCAGGGGCTGGACAGAGGGACAGGGGAAAGAGCAGAGGGTCAGTATACAGGTAGGCCTACTGAGCATAATCCTACCTCAGAGAGCCAGTATACCGCAGGCCATGAAAGGAAAGGGCACTTGAAATGGACTGGCTGAATATAAATGGAATTCACGCCATCACTGGTATACTACTGGGATAAATCTTCACTTGCGGTGTGTGAATAATCTTAAGATTGTGTAAATCGTGCATTGTTGTCAATGGAACATTTGGGCGGAAATGCGCGTTAAGTGCATGATTGTTTTGTTATGATTCAGCCCACAGCGTTCCATTGCCTGTAGTGATGACAACTATCCAGTTTAGCTCAGATCAATCACCTTATTCCAGAACATAAGTGTAAGAATGGCAAAGTAAGGACTTTTCTTTTTCTGAGACTGCAGCAAAATGCACAAATCATTTATTTTTACAAAACCTAGAAGTGATACTAGGGAAACACCAGAGTATCCTAAAGCTTAATATTTTTCCGTTGTAATGTTATTTCATTTTGTACTGCATGTTGTTTCAAAGCCCATTCGTGTCTTTACTGTGGAGTTAACTGAGTATTGTGAGAGCCATGTGAGCTGCCTGTGTGTCAGCCAGCAGGGGGTGTGCTTAGCTAGCCAGCCTGCTACCAGAGGCTCTTTGTTTGGGAAACACACACACACATACACACACACACACACACACACACACACACACACACACACACTTGTGTTCTCACACATGCACTCTCCCTCACCCACACACACCCTCCCTCATCCCTTTCCTACACCTCCGGTCTGCAGGCAGACGCCTAACAATGATGACTTTTGAAAAGTAATGGTGCAGGGAGTGCTTCATGCGTGATTGGAGCAGATCATTTTAGGCTAAATAACCACTTAATCTGAAGGAGTCCCCCGGGGTGCGCCAGGCCAGCCAGACAGGGAAGAGATGTGAGTTAACCGTGAAAATGGATACATGTACCCAAAAACCAGCTAATGTAACTACATTAGACCAGATCAGCTTTCAAATGGCCGTTTAAGGGTCTTATAGGGGAAACTAAATCTGGATTTTGGGGGTAATTTTGTCCAGTTCAGAAAAAACACTGGCCCTATCTATAAAGCCCAAAATGTAAAGACAGGAATGTTAACAGGGCATATCTCAGCTTTGCTATAGAGTAGCTAGTTGTGAGTGACCGTGCAACACTAGCGTGAGTGGACTGGGGTGTGGGTGTAGGTGAGGTTTGGGGGGGCTGGTTGGGATATGGCTGGCCAAGTGCCCATAGACACATGACATACTGTGTATGAAGGCAAGGGAGATAGCATTCTCCTCTTCAGTAAAAAGGTTTTCAGTCGGGGGCTGAAAGTCCGACTATACTACCAACTGTAAAAGTTGGCTTGCCAATTCTTCCCTCTCCTATAGAAATGGCCTTCATCAGAGCATCAACTGCCATTTTCCAAGTACAGAACATGTTTCCATAAAGAGGGGTCAAAATGGAAAGATCAGGTCAAAGGGGTACCTGATTGACCGTTTCAGCTCCCTCTTCAACCCTCTCCTCTTCCTCTGGGGCAGGGATGGCTATGACCAGACTGGGCGGCTTCTTGCTCTTCAACCGGCTGTCTGATTGGCTGCCGTTAGGAGGCTCCCCCCCTTCCTGTGACGCCATCCTTTCTGAGTTCTGAGGGCAAACGAGAGTAAATTGATTAATGGCATGTTTGAGATGGAATCTTCTTCAAAGACAAAAATGTGCATTTCTTCTTTCTTCCTTCCTTCCTTTTAAAAGAGATGTGAAACCAGCTGTGACCCTTTCTTTCCATTCCTCACAACGCTCATATCACCTCTATTTCTCAGTAGCCTACAACTTCCACTTTCATTCTCAACTTGCGCAAATGTGGTTCCATTTACAATGACTGATCTACTCAGACACGTCCTACTGAAAAGACAAACACTGGCAGGCACTTTGAACCATTCAGGAACTAATTGAAGTAGCTACTTTAACACAAACATATCAGCCAAATGACAAATTACTAGAGGAACTCCTATCTGCAACAAGGAAGGACACAATGCCCTGCTGAAAGAACCTTTCACACGTGTATAGGGAAGGGAAACCACTGGATTTGAATACCACTCTTTTTGCTGAAGCTTCATTTTCCATGTAAAAGCCTATCAGCTAAACCATAAAAAACACAAAAGTATCCCACCATAGCACACTGGAATGCAGCGCAATCAGACTCCAGCGGTCCCAACACCATAAAACCCAATGCATGGACATCTCCATCTAACTTTCCTCAGAACTCTACAGATATAGGCTAAAGAATATATACTGTATGTGCGTATTGGGCATGCTACTGTGTCTTAAATACACATGCTATATGTAGACTGGGTCAGTGGGTCAAGCTGGAAAGAAACCCTATATGATAACTCTCGTCACAACAGAGGAATAACCCTAGTCTCATTCCCCAAGGTAGCGTTCATTAGACAACAAACAAAAGGAAACGGACTGAAACAGGGAGCGACTACCAGGTTTTGGCCAATAAGAAACGCTCATTCTTGTTTTCTGTTGCAAAGCGTTTAAGGAACAAGACCCAGCAACGTGAGGGAATAGGAGCCTTGCGCGCTAGCCTAGCCCCACTCTTGGTTAACAGTCGCTGACCGGCACTACGTAAACAATATCCATATCACTGGGGCCCGGTAGATCCTGAGAGAGAAGCCTGCCTTTTTCCGCCACATACATAACAATATCTACTGAAGGAAAACACTGCCTGTCCAAGCAAATATGTATTAGAAAAACAGCAAGTGTCTTTTTCCATGTTAGTTTGATGAGATCCTGGACGAGACCCCATAAATCAGTTACATTAGCAACCCTTCTACGCAATTTAGTAATGTCACCCAAACACTTGTCTGGCTACTAGTACCATCATTCTTATCTGACATGCAATTAGTTAAAGGGTTCTTGTGGGCCGTTACACTGAATGAGTTAACAATAGGTTTTCTGTAGGGGCTGTGACCTCGTCTGTAGGACGCCAGCCAGTCATTGGATAGAAGCATGGTGGCAGGAGCTTGTATGAATGCATGGTGTCAGATTAAGTTGAGACTGAGGTGACTGAGACAATAGCTTGTTACTTGGCAGTGCTAGTGGGGGTGTAGGCCGCGACATGTCATTCCTAGAAAGTTGCACCTGTTGGGACACATTTTTAGAGAAAGAGCGAGAGAAAGAAAGAGATATATATCGCTGGCCTTTAAATTCTATCTACATACACTCCCCTACGTAATTCTTTGGTCAGTGAAGCTGAAACTTTAATTTGACTCTATACTGCAGCATTTTGGATTCAAGATCAAACATTTATGCATCCGAGTCTGTTATTAGTATTTGGACAAATTCACTTACAGTGTCTTTCAGATTATTTTGTTTCCAAAAGAAATGAATGGTAAATCATGTATTGTGTAATTTTGGACACTTCTATTGTAAATAACAAAACAATATGTTTCTGAACACTTCTACATTAATGTGGATGCTACCATGATTACGGATAATGATGAGTGAGAAAGTTACAGAGGCATGAATATCATAACCCACCCACCCCAAAATGCTAACTTCCCCTGTTATTGGTAATGTCTTGGGGGTATGATCTTTATATTACACTGTTTGGACTTAGACAGCCTGCCCAAGTATGTTCTATGCAGAAAAATCCCTGTATAGACCTTCCAGCAAAGCAAACGTCTTAAATGTAGTCCTGCCGTGATTAATGGACTGACTGCAAAGCCATGTGCACAGGAAGACCATCATGAAGTGTTTACATACAGTAACACCATGCAATAACTATCTCTGAAAGCCACCCCTAGTCCCTCATCTCTAAATGCGATGTTACTTAAGGACCACAATGGAAATAAGTCGTCAACTATTGTGTTTACCCACGAAGATTCTTAAATCAAGTGTATCATTTTGTAGGTGTACCTGTAAATGATCAAATAAACTAAACTTAACTAAAAATACATTCAATATCAGTACATAGGCCTACCTTTCTTATCTGCTCAAAGCCACATCCATAATCATGCCTTCCTGTCCCCAGCTTCAAGTCTGCATTAGAAATCATCATCGGCCTCTGGACCCACTCAGAGCTCAATTAGTCATCACTCTTCAGGCTTTTTGAATTGTGTCATTGTATATTTCCATGGGCAAGTCAAGGCAAGATTGCAATATTCCTATAGCGGTTTTCTCCCTGGCCATACGTGTCCATTATAGATCTAGTCAAGGTGTTGAAACCTTGGAGTTGCTATACATCAATAGGAAAAAGGGGCTTGGTGTCAGCGTCGGGAACGGCAGCAGCAGGGAAATCTGACACCAGTCGAGTCAATGGCAATCAAGTCTGTGGCTGTGGGAGCAGAATAGTACGGAGACTAGTTGGGGGATGGGAGAACTCATATGTTCCTATGGGACCGGGTCAGGCCCACACCCTCTCACATAATGAAATATCCAAGGCTTTCACTAATGGAGGGGTTTTAACGGTGTGGTGCCGTGCTTTAGTGGCAGACAGTTACTAACCGCACAGTCTGTCAATGTGGAGAATGCTTTTATAGTTTATAAATCGGGAGACAGTCAAGGAGTGAGTCAGGGTGGTGTTGTTCTGGTAGAGTGGAGAAAGAGAGATCAGTCTCATTGTTGACATTGTCTCATTGGGAGTCTCATTCTAAATGCATGGGCCTACGGAAATAATATTCGCATGGTCTATAATCTGCATACTTGATTGCCTATATTTATGTATATATCTTTGTGATATTAATCCTATATCTTCATCCATATCTTAACAATTATGAGTCAATCAATATCAATACTATCCATAACAGATAATGTAGTGTGGAGATGACAGATTACCAGAATAACCAAAACTCAAAGGTTTTCCCAGATTGCTCACTGAGAGTACCCTGTTGATGACAATGAGGGTTTTGACACATCTATTAGGACAATACCTATGTGACTGGTAGCATAAACAACAGTCAACACCTATTCTAAGCCAATAGGATAACAATAGCCTGGTTGTCTTGCCAACAGATCTTGGATAGGATAACAATGGGTCAATGACCGACCTGCGATGTGGGTTGGGTTTTCTATAAATGATGTCATCATAGTTTTTTTCCCCTCCACAGCCAAAATACATTTAGGTGATTTTCAGACAATACTGGAACATTGTGCATCATCATCTTCAGTCCCCCGGGGAAACAACAGCTCCAGGATCATGATTTCCTCACAGGCGGGAACTTTTGTGTTGTTGTACATTCAGATGTTGACTGAACATTTACCCAATCGTTAGAGAGCGAGTGAAAAACAATATAGTAGCTACTAGATAGTGGCATAAGGGTATGTTTTCTTGATCAATATGGAACATTTGTAATAAATGATTAACCGAGTCCAGAGGGAGTCTCACTCACACGGTAGTCTGGGAACAGCAGATGTGACAACACAGCCCAAGGCTTCCACAGTAACTCCCAGCACACAGAGCACAGTACTGTAGACTGCTAGTTCCCAGTCTCACACTCTCTCTCTCTCTCTCTCTCTCTGCCACTCAAATATCCTAAGTGAGTGGGAACTCAAACACAGTGTCACAATAGTCTTCTAAGAGAAAATGTGACAACACAGCTCATGTTAACATACATTGAGTGTACAAAACATTAAGAATACCTTCCTAATATTGAGTTGCACTCCTCCGCCCCTTTTGTCCTCAGAACAGCCTCAATTCGTAGGGGGAATGGACTCTACAAGGATGCCGGCACATGTTGACTCCAATGCTTCCCACAGTTGGGCAGTGGACCATTCTTGATACACATGGAAACTGTTGAGGGTGACAAACCCAGCAGCGATGCTTTTCTTGGCACAAACCAGTGCGCCTGGCACCTACTACCATACACCCTCTGAATGACACACATACACAATCCACGTCTCGATTGTCTCAAGGCTTTAAAATCATTTTTGGACCCGTCTCCTCCACTTCATCTACACTGATTGAAATGCATTTAACAAGTGACATCAATAATGGATCGTAGCTTTCACCTGGTCAGTCCGTGTCATGGAAAGAGCAGGTGTTCTTAATGTTTTGTGCACTCAGTGTCCACACTAATTCCAAGTCCCAGCCCAGTCACACATACCAGTAATGAGTCACAAATGCATAGTGACATTACCCAGGGTGACAACCATACTGCTCCTATCACATGACTCGTGTATCACGAGCTCCCACACTGCCAGTCTCTCTCTCCACCCCCTCTCTCTGTGTACTTCAAGAAATCTAAACTAATCTGTCCAGTTCTTTACATTGGGGCCAGTGATGATCGTGGAGCTCTTGAAGATGTCATGACTGCGAGCAGGGTCATTTTCATTAGGACACGCACCGGGATACATTTTGCAACTGAAAACGAAAACTTCTTATGGGACAAGCACCAGTTAGTCCCTCCCTGTTTCAGTCTGGTTTATTTTGTTCGGTGCCTAATGAACATGACCCTGGCCGTAAGTCAATAGCAGATTAGCGTCAATGCTTCATTTCCATACTTGGTGTTTGGTACCACCGTGTGTTCCTGTACAAGTGTGTGTCTGTCACCAAGCCCCTATAGCCCACAGAGTGCTGCTGTTGCATGTTAGCGTGACGCCAAGCACAGCTGCCACCTCACACCATAGCCCTGGACACAGGCAGACAGGAATGTGCTCGTTCAGAAATTGCTAGGTTTGATTGCCACCGGTGATAGCTAGTTAGTTAGAAGTGGTAATGGCCTAGAGCCAAGTTCCCAAACATAGACAGAGGCAAGGGCAGTCGGTCTCATGTTTCACTTTCTGTCATAGGCTTCAATGATGAACAGGTCAGCCCAAGTACAGTACAGCCTGGGTGAGTTTAGCTACAGTACCTGTCAAAGGTTTGGACACACCTACTCATTCAAGGGTTTTTCTTTATTTTTACTATTTTCTACATTGTTGAAAAATAGTGAAGACATCACAACTATGAAATAACACATATGGAATCATGTAGTAACCAAAAAAGTGTTAAACAAATCAAAGTAGCCACCCTTTGCCTTGATGACAGCTTTGCACTAGAGGTCGACCAATTAATCGGAATGGCCGATTAATTAGGGCCGATTCCAAGTTTTCATAACAATCGGAAATCGGTATTTTTGGACACCGATTTCGCCGATTAAAAAATAAACCTATTTCACTAGGCAAGTCAGTTAAGAACACATTCTTATTTCAATGACGGCCTAGGAACGGTAGGTTAACTGCCTTGTTCAGTGGCAGAACGACAGATTTTTACCTTGTTAGTCCAACGCTCTAACCACCTGCCTTACATTGCACTCCATGAGGAGCCTGCATGGCAGGCTGACTCCCTGTTACGCGAGGGCAGCAAGAAGCCAAGGTAAGTTGCTAGCTAGCATTAAACTTATAAAAACAATCAAAACAATCAATCAATCTTCACAATCACTAGTTAACTACACATGGTTGATGATATTACTAGTTTATCTAGCGTGTCCTGCGTTGGATATAATCGATGCGGTGCCTGTTCATTTCTCATCGAATCACAGCCTACTTCGCCAAACGGGTGATGATTTAGCACTGTCATTGCACCTAACCATAAACATCAATGCCTTTCTTTAAAATCAATACACAAGTCTATATTTTTAAACCTGCATATTTAGTTGGTGTTTGCAACGCCAGGGTTGTGGGTTCGATTCCCACGCGGGACCAGTACGGAAGAAAAAAAAAAATGTATGAAAAAGTATGAAATGTATGCCTTCGCTACTGTAAGTCGCTCTGGATAAGAGCGTCTGCTAAATGACTAAAATGTAATGTAAAAATGTTAGTTAATACTGCTAACATGAATTTCTTATAATTAGGGAAATTGTGTCACTTCCTTGCGTTCCGTGCAAGCAGTCAGGGTATATGCAGCAGTTTGGGCCACCTGGCTCGTTGCGAACTGTGTGAAGTCCATTTATTCCTAACAAAGACCGTAATTAATTTTCCAGAATTGTACATAATTATGACATAACATTGAAGGTTGTACAATGTAACAGCAATATTTAGACTTAGGGATGCCACCCGTTAGATAAAATACAGAACAGTTACGTATTTCACTGAAAGAATAAACATTTTGTTTTCGAAATGATAGTTTCCGGATTCGACCACATTAATGACCAAAGGCTCGTATTTCTATGTGTTATTATGTTATAATTAAGTCTATGATTTGATATTTGATAGAGCAGTCTGACTGAGCGATGGTAGGCAGCAGCAGGCTCGTAAGCATTCATTCAAACAGCACTTTCATGCGTTTGCCAGCAGCTCTTCACAATTCTTCAAGCATTGAGCTGTTTATGACTTCAAGCCTATCAACTCCCGAGATTAGGCTGGTGTAACCGATGTGAAATGGCTAGCTAGTTAGCGGGGTGCGCGCTAATAGCGCTTCAATCGGTGACGTCACTCGCTCTGAGACTTGGAGTAGTTGTTCCCCTTGCTCTGCAAGGGCCGCGGCTTTTGTGGAGCGATGGGTAACGATGCTTCGAGGGTGGCTGTTGTCGATGTGTTCCTGGTTCGAGCACAGGTAGGGGCGAGGAGAGGGACGGAAGCTATACTGTTACACTGGCAATACTATAGTGCCTATAAGAACATCCAATAGTCAAAGGTATATGAAATACAAAATGGTAGAGATGGAAATAGTCCTATAATTCCTATAATAACTACAACCTAAAACTTCTTCCTGGGAATATTGAAGACTCATGTTAAAAGGAACCACCAGCTTTCATATGTTCTCATGTTCTGAGCAAGGAACTTAAACATTAGCTTTTTTACATGGCACATATTGCACTTTTACTTTCTTCTCCAACACTTTGTTTTTGCATTATTTAAACCAAATTGAACATGTTTCATTATTTATTTGAAGCTAAATTGATTTTATTGATGTATTATATTAAGTTAAAATAAGTGTTCATTCAGTATTGTTGTAATTGTCATTATTACAAACAAAAAAATTGTGGAATTTCTTTCCTTCTTAATGCATTTGAGCCAATCAGTTGTGTTGTGACAAGGTATGGGTGGTATACAGAAGATAGCCCTATTTGGTAAAAGACCAAGTCCATATTATGGCAAGAACAGCTCAAATAAGCAAAGAGAAACGACACTCCACGGTCAGTCAATGCTGAAAATGTCAAGAACTTTGAAAGTTTCTTCAAGTGCAGTCGCAAAAACCATCAAGCGCTATAATGAAACTGGCTCTCATGAGGACCGCCACAGGAAAGTAAATGCTTCACAGAGTTCAAGTAACAGACACATATCAACATCAACTGAAACTGCGTGAATCAGGCCTTCATGTTCAAATTGTTGCAAAGAAACCACTACTAAAGGACACCAATAAGAAGAGACTTGCTTGGGCCAAGAAACATGTGCAATTGATATTAGACTGGTGGAAAATGATGAGTCCAAATTTGACATTTTTGGTTCCAACCGCCGTGTCTTTGTGAGACGCAGAGTAGGTGAAAGGATGATCTCAGCATGTGTGGTTCCCACCGTGAAGCATGGAGGAGGTGGTGTGATGGTGCTTTGCTGGTGACACTGTCAGTGATTTATTTACAATTCAAGGCACACTTAACCAGCATGGCTACCAGAGCATTCTGCAGCGATATGCCATCCCATCTGGTTTGCACTTAGTGAGACTATCATTTATTTTTAAACAGGACAATGACCCAAAACACACCTCCAGGCTGTGTAAGGGCTATTTGACCAAGAAGGAGAGTGATGGTGCTGCATAAGATGACCTGGCCTCCACCCAATTGAGATGGTTTGGGATGAGTTGGACTGCAGAGCGAAGGAAAAGTGCTCAGAAACTACTTCAAGACTGTTGGAAAAGCATTCCTCATTAAGCTGATTGAGAGAATGCCAAGAGTGTGCAAAGCTGTCATCAAGGCAAAGGGGTGGCTACTTCGAAGAATCTCAAATATAATATATATTTTGATTTGTTCAACACTTTTTTGGTTACAACATAATTCAATGTGTTATTTCATAGTTTTGACTTATAATAATAATAATAATAATAATAATAATAATAATAATAATAATACTACAATGAGTAGGTGTGTCCAAACTTTTGACTGGTACTGTACATGGCTACATGCTTAAGAGCGCCAGGTTCCAATTAATCCTTCCTTTGTGTTCTACGCTAAGACTCTTTAAGACTAGATACCTATGCAGAAGTTTCACTTGTTGCTGTGAAATACATGACAACATCCACTGAAGAATATACTGTAGCTTCAAATGGCATCTTGTGCAGAGCAGTACAGATGCTCAGCTGTACAATACATCCATTGTTCTCCATCACTTCTTCAATGAACACGAACTCTTGACACACAACATATACATTTCAAAGTGCAGGAGAAACAGCTGTTTCAAACAAAGAACGAAAATGAAACCAGTTAAATACTGTATCACCGCATATTTTGTCACTTGACGTAAATTGTCACACATTTGGAGCTGTGGAACAGCGTTCACACTTACTGCTCGACTCGCCTCCAGAAATGGGTGTTGCCTGACGATCGGTCTCTGTTACCTCTGACCACTCGCAGCAGGACGAAAGAGAAACAGTCCTTCAGATGATTGCCTCATCACCACATCCTTTGACCAGTAACATCTCTACCACCCCGATTACTGCAACCTGAAAGAGCAGTTGAACCACAAGTCAGAACATAAGTAGAGAAGTACCCACCAACAACTTTGAGAGATTTACGAGAGACTCGAGATCTTGACAAATGTCAGACTTCAATAGATTTCAAAAGGACTTGTGTGAATTGCGCAATATGTCAATAGCATTCAAGATCTAACTTGCATGTGCACGGATGAACGAGCAAAAACAGTCATCTCTTCATACCAAGGGGCGAATCAATTGAATGGTGTAGGAAAGTAACTGCAGAATGCATCGATACATCAGTGTAGCAACTGAAATCACCCCTCACTCTTGTCTACCTAAACACAATGTGTGTGGTAATGACATTGCTCAAATGGCTAGTTCTTTCCTTGTGATCAAATAGTTGAAGAACCTTTGTTGAAAAATACAGTAGGATGGCAGGTTATTTAACCTCAAAGCTATGAGACCCTCTTTGTCATTTTGAGCAATTGAAAGCTTCCCAGAGAAACCACAGAATTCTTGTGAGAGATTTGTCACAGTATTCTTGGTTAGTGTTCTACTGTAGCTGGACGGGAAATGTGTATTCCATAACTGAAACGGAATCTGCACTTCCCAGAGCATGCATGCAGGTTCAAACCTGCATGGCGGAAGCTTACCACAAGTATCACAGCTCCATCACCCCTACCAAGACCCCTAGCTGCCTTCAGGGGCCGTGAATGTTTTGAATACACAGACACCAAACTCAAAAACAGGGCTACCTTTCAAACTAGATCCAACATAGACAGGGCTGATATTTCCCAGTTACACGGCATGTCATGCTTTTTTGGCTTGTCGTGGGTGCAACCGCATTAGAGAGGAGTACAGCACAAGGAGGAAGCCAGCCAAATAGACAGCCAGCCTCCAGCCTGTGGAATGAGTCTCTGGCTCACTCAGAAGATGAGAGCGATCTGAAGAAGACACAGCGGGATACTACGAGTCTGTGACACACGATTCCCCCAATATTCGCAGACATTTAAGTCAGATCCCTTCCTGGATCAGTACGCATTAATTAGAAAATGGATGAAGCTTTGAACTTCCGATGCTCTGATGTTCATGAGAATTAAAGTTAACATGTCAAAGTGACACTACCAGAGCGGCCTTGCTTCCTTTCAGGTTGAGGTTAAGGCCCTTTTCCTGTGCGACACAGCGAAGGATGATGTGTCAGACAGTATAGAAGCTGAATTTGCATAAATTGGCATTACCATGATGAAGCAGGAAAGAAATCCCAATGAGCCCACAGATACTACTGGGAAGAGGCTTGTCGCTAGGAGAGACTCAAGGCTCTGCTTTCTGGCAGGCATGTTGTAGCACAACAGCTGAGAACTGGAGCTGAAACCTAGGAGGGGCAGGGGGATTGCAAGCATGACTCAATAGAATCCAAGGGGGAGGAAAGACAGAATGGACGACTGTAGGCCTGAATGGTCATTATCCAGTTTCAATCCAACCATTTCATTGGGATGAATTACCTGACGCATGAAAAAAATGTCAAGACCGGGCTGAAATGGCGGGACAATTTTATAAATGTCGACAAACAATTTGTTCGTTCGATATGGTCTAGGATCTTTGTGTCGGTAAAATGTATTATGCTAGCAATGGCTGTGGAAACACCTTCATGCTCAAATATTATAAAAGAAATACATGACAAGGTATGGGTGGTATACAGAAGATGGCCCTATTTGGTAAAAGACCAAGTCCATATAATGGCAAGAACAGCTCAAATAAGCAAAGAGAAACAAACAACAGTCCATCATTACTTTAAGACATGTAAAAATGTAAATGTAAAATGTAAATGTAAGACATGTAGGTCAGTCAATCTGGAAAATTTCAAGAACTTAGAAAGTTCCTTCAAGCGCAGTCGCAAACAATATCAAGCGCTATGATGAAACTGGCTCTCACAAGGACCTCCCACAGGAATGAAAGACACAGAGTTACCTCTGCGGCAGAGGATAAGTTCATTAGAATTACCAGCCTCAGAAATTGCAGCCCAAATAAATGCTTCACAGAGTTCAAGTAACAGACACATATCAACATCAACTGTTTAGAGGAGACTGCGTGAATCAGGCCTTCATGGTTGAATTGCTGCAAAGAAACCACTACTAAAGGACACCAATAATAAGAAGAGACTTGCTTGGGCCAAGAAACACGAGCAATGGACATTAGACCGGTGGAAATCTGTCCTTTGGTCTGATGATTCCAAATTTTAGATTTTTGGTTCCAACCACCGTGTCTTTGTGAGACGCAGAGTAGGTGAACGGATGCTCTCCACATGTGTGGTTCCCATCGTGAAGCATGGAGGAGGAGGTGTGATGGTGCTTTGCTGGTGACACTGTCAGTGATTAATTTAGAAATCAAGGCACACTTAACCAGCATGGCTACCACAGCATTCTGCAGAAATACGCCATCCCATCTGGTTTGCACTTAGTGGGACTATCATTTGCTTTTCAACAGGACAATGACCCAAAACACACCTCCAGGCTGTATAAGGGCTATTTGACCAAGAAGGAGAGTGATGGAGTGCTGCATCAGATGACCTGGCCTCCACAATCACCCGACCTCAACCCAATTGAGAAGGTTTGGGATGAGTTGGAATGAGTGAAGGAAAAGCAGCCAACAAGTGCTCAGTGTATGTGGGAAGTTCTTCAAGACTGTTGGAAAAGCATTCCTCGTGAAGCTGGTTGAGAGAGGCTGCTGCCTACATACATAGACTTGAAATCACTGGCCACTCTATACCGCTCTGACATTGCTCATCCATATATTTATATATTCTTAATTACATTCCTTTACTTCGATTTGTGTGTTTTTGGTATAGGTTGTGAAATTGTTTGATATTAACGGTTAGATATTACTGCACTGTCGGAGCTAGGAACACAAGCATTTCGCTACACCCGCAATAACATCTGTGTGACCAATAAAATTGTATTTGTTTTGAGAATGCCAAGAGTGTGCAAAGCTGTCATCAAGGCAAAGGGTGGCTACTATGAAGAATATAACATATATTTTGATTTGTTTAACACTTTTTTGATTACTACATGATTCCATGGGTTATTTCATAGTGTTGACGTCTTCACTATTATTCTGCAATGTAATAATAGTAAAAAATGAAGAAAAACCCTTGAATAAATAGGTGTTCTAAAACTTTTGACTGGTACTGTACATACATACAGTGGGCTCCAAAATTACTGGCACCCCTGACTGGCAATGCACAAACAATACTTAAAAAAATATAAACAATATAATTATAGAGAAACTCAAAATACCAACATGTGAGAAATACTGTACTTTATTAATGTTTCAATGGAACCAACCAAAATCATACAATTATTTAAAACAAAATTAATTTCACCAAAATCAAGGTTTCATAATTATTGGCACTCCTCATTTAGTACTTAGTGCAACCACCTCTTGCAAGGATAACAGCATGGAGTCTCTTCCTGTAATGGTTGACAAGGTTAAGTAACACATTTGGAGGGATTTTGGACCATTCCTCTACGCAGATCCTTTCAAGATCCTTCACATTGTTGGGTTCGCGTTTATCAACTGCCCTCTTCCACTCAGCCCACAGGTTTTCGATTGGATTGAGGTCCGGCGACTGAGATGGCCATGGCAGAACATTGATTTTGTTGTCACAGAACCATTTCTGTGTGGATCTTGAGGTATGTTTCGGGTCATTGTCTTGTTGGAAAGTCCACCTACGGACAAGTCCCAGCCTTCTGGCAGAGGCAACCAGATTGTCAGTCAAAATTGCCTGATACTTGGTGGAATTCATTATGCAATCAATCTTAACCAGTGCCCCTGGACCTCTGGAATTAAAACAGCCCCAAAACATCACTGACCCCCCTCCATATTTCACCGTGGGTATGAGGTGCCTCTCCTTGTATGCATCTCTGTTTCGACGCCAAACATGCCAATGCTGTATCTGACCAAAACGTTCAATTTTGGTCTCATCTGACCAGAGCACCTTCTTCCAGTCATAATTTAAAATGACGTTTGGCAAACTCCAAGCGCTTGCGTCTGTGTCTTGGGGTCAGAAAGGGCTTTCTTCTGGCAACCCTTCCAAACAGCCCGTGGTTGTGGAGGTGGCGTCTGATGGTAATTTTTTTAATCTGGTGACCCCAACAAGGCCTGCAATTCTTTCACAGTGATTCTTGGGGATTTTGTTGCTTCTCTCACCATCCTCCTCCCTATCCTGGGGGGCAAAATGCATTTGCGTCCTCTACCCGTGAGGTTTTCAACTGTTCCATATCTTTTGAATTTTTTTATAATTACCCTGACAGTGCTCAGTGGTAGATTCAATCGTTTGTGGATCTTCTTGTAGCCATTACCAGATTTATGAAGGTCTACGACCATCTGTCCCTTTTGAACTGCCAGTTCTTTTCTTTTCTTCATGGTGTAAGATGACAAAGGGATATTGCATGTGTGTTACCTCATTTTTATGCCCTAGTGAAACAGGAAGAGATGTAATGGCTCAATATAGTTCCTTAAGACTTAGATCAACTTAAATAAGTGGAATTTAATTTGTGGTTTCATTTTGGTAGATCTTATTTACAATAATCTTTAAGGGTGCCATTAATTGTGAAACCTTGATTTGGAGAACATTGATTTTTAATGAAATCAAATTATTTTGGTTGGTTCCATTGAAACATTAATAAAGTACAGTATTTCTCACATGTTGGTATTTTGAGTTTCTCTCTATAATTATATTGTTTATATTTGTTTAAGCATTATTTGTGCATTGCCAGTCAGGAGTGCCAGTAATTTTGGAGCCCACTGTACATACATACATACATACATACATACATACATACATACATACATACATACATACATACATACATACATACATACATACATACATACATACATACATACATACATACCACACATAGAGCACATTAGGAAAGTATTCAGACTTTTTCCACATTTTGTTACAACATTGTAAAATGGATTAAGTAGTGTTTTTCCCTCGTCAATCTACACACAATAACCCATAATGCCAAAGCAAAAACAGGTTTTTAGAATTTATTAAAAATAAGAAACTGAAATATCACATTTACATAAGTATTCAGACCCTTTACTCAGTATTTTGTTGAAGCAACTTTGGCAGCATACAGCCTTGAGTCTTCTTGGGTATGACGCTAACAGCTTGGCACACCTGTATTTGGGAAGTTTCTCACCTTCTCTGCAGATCCTCTCAAGCTCTGTCAGGTCGGATGGGGAGCGTTGCTGCACAGCTATAGGTCACTCCAGAGATGTTTGATTGGGTTCAAGTCCGGGCTCTGGCTGGGCCACTCAAGGACTTGTCCCGAAGCCACTCCTGCGTTGTCTTGGTTGTGTGCTTAGGGTCCTTTTCCTGTTGGAAGGTGAACCTTCGCCGCAGTCCGAGGTCCCGAGCGCTTTGGAGCAGGTTTCCATCAAGGATCTCTCTGTACCTTGCTCCGTTCATCTTTCCCTCAATCCTGACTAGTCTCCTAGTCCCTGTCGCTGAAAAACTCTGTCAGAGTGACCATTGGGTTCTTGGTCACCTCCCTGACCAAGGCCCTTCTCCCCTGATTGCTCAGTTTGGCCGGCCGGCCAGCTCTAGGAAGAGTCTTGGTGGTTCCAAACTTCTTCCATTTAAGAATGATGGAGGCCAATGTGTTTTTGGGGACCTTCAATGCTACAGAAATTAAATGTGTTGGTACTCTTCCCCAGGTCTGTGCCTCGACACAATCCTGTCTCGGAGCTCTACGGACAATTCCTTCAACCTCATGGCTTGGTTTTTGCTCTGACATACACCGTCAACTGTGGGACCTTATATAGACAGGTGTGCGCCTTTCCAAATCATGTCCAATCAATTGAATTCACCACAGGTGGACTCCAAGTTGTTGAAACATCTCAAGGATGATCAATGGAAACAGGATACACCTGATCTCAATTTCAAGTCTCATAGCAAAGGGTCTGAATACTTATGTAAATAAGGTATTTTTTTTTATAGATTTGCAAAATGTTCTAAAAACCTGTTTTCGCTGTGTCATTATGGGGTATTGTGTGTAGATTGACGAGAAAAATGTTTTATTTAATCCATTTTAGAATAAGGCTGTAACGTAACAAAATGTAGAAAAAGTCAAAGGGTCTGAATACTTTTTTTGAATGCACTGTATTTAAATAACCATCATATGGAAGTAAACTTGGAGTTACACAATGATATGTTGTGTGATCCTCCCACTACGACTCGGGAAAGCATGCAGTTTATTAGGCTACAGATTAAATACTGTAAATTACTGAACACAGGGTGGTGAAAGTGCACAGTGATGAGCTTGATACTCCTTTTCAATAAATATCAACGGTCTTATTTTAATGACAAGATGATCGATGCTTGGCTGCTGTTTAACAGATAAAAAATTATCTTGCTCTTATCCATAATAATCTCATCATGTAGGTAGCCTACCTGCACTGTATGTGCAAGCTGTGGTTAGTGCACACAAGCCAAGACCAGAGTGGGCACATTTGCAGTATAACGCAACAGTTTGTGACAAAACCGTCAGTAGAGTTGAATATGCGATGGTCATTTTATTTCGGAAAATGGGAATTTGACAGCAAAAGTCACATTTTTATCCTCAATAAGTCTGTTTGATGGAAACATCTCTGAAGGGAAAATAAGCATATTTTTTATGCAGCTTTTAGAATATTTGCATGAAAATCTGTTGACAATTGGATGAAAACCTAGCAATTGTATCACTTCTAAATGTTTGCAAATCTGGAAAACCAATCTTGTTTCTGATTCCCAGTCCAGTCAACCATGACCATTTGACTTTTTTCATTTTCCTACTGTGTCAACCTGCAACCTAGGCATTTACATAGGTTCCACTTCGCTCTACTATACCTTGTTAGCTTGACAGCAGGTGCACATGTGGTGTAACAGAACTTACAGATAAAGACTACTGATGCAGATGTTGTGGGTCAGTGGTTGCTTATCAACATTCTATTATTTGCTCCCTCTGAAATGCACTACAGTATGCATAATTCAAAGGAAGAGATCTGTAAGACTCCATTGTTTGAAACATGAATGAATAAAAGACCACTAATGATACAGACATTTCAAAGAAAGCCTGCCTTACTGGGGAATGGATTGTATATTGTAGGCCTATCTTGAACTACTCATCTGCAGATTTCTACCAGTTTCTCAGCCCTGCAACAATGGTTGTTATAAACTAATGGTATAGCAATCATTTCAGACTGGATTAAAATGATATTTTAGCCTTTACATAAAGATATAATACTCATATCACACATTACTTTCTCACTATTTAACCCTATAAAGAAATGTTAACTCATGTACATTAATCTTCCAGTTTACAGTCAGAGACTGTGGCAAACATCTATCAAACGGAATGTTCGCGTATTCATATGATAACTTTGGCAACAAGATAAGCAAATGATGTAGCAACTATTTAACAATGTTGACCTGCATACTCAGTGAGAGTCTGCATAATTCAGCAAAAAACGATACTGTATCCCGTCGTGTCAACAAACCAAACCCTCCCACATTTTCTGGAAAAATGGGAGACCAATGGGAATTCTAACGTGAGAACAGTTAGCGTTTGACGGAAGTTGAACGAAGGTTTGTGTGAAGATAGTAAAATGTGTCAATTCTAAAGTGAATCATTTTTCCCCGGGCAGCGCAACATACGTTTTCACATTTTAACTGCGCGCGTGCATTAATGTCGTTCGCGGTCCTTTTGAGAATTCCAATTCCAATGTTGAATTAGTTAATAAAATGACTTTATAATTCATTTTATTAATGTGACTTCCTCACGCCTACACTTTTCCTATTGTTTCGCTATCTGAAACTCCGATAAGAGGACTGGTAAAGACAACACATTGTGCCCACTTTCGATCATAAACACATTTTGAAAAAAAATATTCAATGTTGGATGAGAAAAATAGGCTACTCACCTTTAAAGAAAAATATATACGTTGCTTTCATCAATGTTGCTCAGAATAAGATACAAGTTATGTTCCTCAAATTCATACAATGTTGCACCAACGTGTTACTTTCCTTCTCTCTCCAAATATCCTGATTTCGGCGAAGGTGGGCGGAGACTAGACAGGCCTAACCTATCTGATAACTGAGACACACATAGAAGTCAAGAATGGTTTAGTAATAATATTAACATAGTCCAGTTATGTCCGCAGCTCATGGACTGTAATAGTTGTATATATTTTGGTAATGTTTGCATGATTGTTGTTTGTGCAAGTGCATAAATAACTTGATAATATTGCTCTTTGAGTCCCGAAGCTTGACACCCCTACCACAATGTCCCTAAATGACGCAATGAGGGGGACGTGAGACTTTCCCAGCAAAAGCAATACCTCCCCAAAAAAACTAAAGCAAACTAACATGAAAGTAACCTGTGTTGCTATAGTAATATATGGAAAGGAAAAGTGTGAGAGCACTTCATTTGACATTTCCACCCAAGCAAGAGCTAACACAATTCCAGAAGAAGAACCTCATCAAGAGAAACACTGTCCAAAGGTTTTAAATAGAATGCATTGATTTGTAAAAGTACAGGTTAATTTCCTAAAAAGGTCACATTTTCTGAATCAGATGCATTGCAGTGGTATAATCTAACATTCTATTATAATCTCATCATAATCTTATTAATGATTACACTCAAACCTTTATCCTCCATCCATTTGTAGAATTGGTTCTCCTAAATCTATGCCACTGAAATAAAATGTGAAAATGTTATGAATAAACATGGCTTAGACTTTTCTCCTATCTGATTTCATAACACCATCTAGTGGTTGCTTCTGGAAGTCTATGAAACAAAGTTGAAGGAAACCAAGGAGACATCATGAGATCGTTTTTTTCCCCAGTTTTTTTACTAAGATCATTAAGCATGACAAATTATTCACCTTCAATTAAATAAACAATCAAGTTTAAAACATATTCAGTCTGAATGGATTTCTTATACCATCACAAATATTTGTTAAACAAAAATTCAGTAGGTACATTGAAATAATAATCATACATCCTTATATTGCAACGAAAATCAAAATAAATGTATAAAGCATATTTTTCAATCAAAAATATATGCATGGACCATGTGCGATAATACTACCATGTTAGCTTCATTAAAGTAAGACAAATTCTGCTGGCACATACTTCTCCCACAAACAGTAATTACTGCTTCTTTCCATTTGAAAATGTATCAATCTGCTACATACTGTAAAAGTCAACAGCAGTACAATCAACAGCTAGTAATCAAGTATAAAAATACTTATTTCATTGTGTTGAAGAATGTACTTGTTCCGAATGCCACATCAGGGTTTTATTCAATAGGCACCAAACAAAAGAAAACTGACTGAAACAGATGGGGGGGGACTACCCGGACTGGTCCAATAAGAAACTCTTTCTTTCCATTGCAAGACGTTTTACCACAGTGTGCCCTAATGAAGTCGACCTTGTTCTTCAAGCTAGTTTGATTTTCGTGTCATTTCTTAGTAATAAAGCCCCACATGGTTGAAAAGATCCTCATGCATATATACTAGTGGTTTGTATTAAGTGCAAGAATTGAAAGGCCCCTTTTCTCAAATCACTAGAATAGCTTACTCATCAACTCGTTATTCACTAATCATATTCGTTACCCTACAACCACAAACTCTCTCACACCTAGACAGAGACACACACACCTTGGTTCATTGCAAACCCCAACTGACCCGTCACCCACTACTAAAGACAACCATCCGCAGTACATTAGCATCAAATACTGTGACATGCATGATGAGAAATTATCCAGATTTTAAAAAAATTATGGGATTCAACATATCTCAACAAATCGAGTGATTTGCAATGTACATGATCCAAAGAGCTTGATTAGATCACAAGGATCAGTCATCAAAACCCCTTCATCTTTAGGCCACCTCGTATGCTAACTACAGTTTTTCTTCCTCTCCATCTTATGTTTTCTCAGACCTTCGATTAACTCCATTAACAAGGCATGGGGTATATTTAAACTCATAAACGAAGTACTAGTTTAATAAGTCCAGTAGAATGATTGATTCATTCATTAGCAGCACATCAGTAGAGGTGGGGTAAGGAGGCTGGTCTCCAATGGTTCCCCTTTAAAAATGTTCCACCACCAGTGGTTGGTTAAACACTGAAGGGGCGGGTGGAATGAGCCCCTTCCGGTTGGTGGACGGGCAGCGGCGGCCATGTCGGGGTCCCACTGCTGGATTAGTGTTGTTAGTGTGCTTCCCGTCCCCTGTAGTGGAGGGGTCAGGTGAGAAGGCTCCGGGGTCATCTTACAGGTTGGCCTGCAGGGGTTTCAGGTACTTGTGGTAGGACTCGTGGACCTAGAAGAGAGGGAAGGAGGGTCAATTTGAGTATTCTGCAGGTAGTCTCTTCCACCCACTGGCTCCCTCTCGCTGTCGGTAGCAATAGCCTTGGGACAAGGTTACTCTGCGCAGGATACTTATTACTACAGCAAATCATTCATTAGATTGCCGTCTTTATGTAGGCAAACTACGCAATGAACACAGAGATAATTTGGCTCTTGATCATAATCTGAAACAAATCCTTGTGAATGGTTCTCAAATGGTCTATTCATGTTCTTAATAATGAACTAAGGTTAAAAAAAAGCGTAAAATTAACAGTAAATTCATTTTCTTAATCTTTGTCTCTTTTTTAAAGGCCCTCTCCATGAACTCTGACCTCTGTCTTGTTGAGAGGCGAGCGGCGGGCCCACTCGAACATGTGCTCATAGACGTTGCCGTCGTAGCGTCCCAGGACGGAGTTGAGCATTTCGTCACGGTAGTCGAAGGCGTCCACCAGGGCCACGGCGTTGGGCCTCAGCTGGGCCAGAAGCTCCTTCAGACGCTGGGACACCTGGGAGAGCTGGGGCACGCTCAGGAGACCAGTCTGGAGTGAGGAAGGAATAGTCAGGTCGTTATTGTTAAAGAGAATGTGTTCTCAATAAATAAGTAATAGGTTAAAATATCCAAATGTCATGACAAACGAGTTAGAGCCTTTATATGTAGGATCAAATCAAACAAATCGGAAAGTTAGAGTAAGAACATAACTGATTGCAGCATTACCACAAAAATGGAAGAGGCAAGTGGAAACGGGAGAAGGTAGGGAACTTGTTTGTCTGCCATATATTAAAAATACAAATTGGCTGAAAGGAACTGGCATAAATAAAAACATTTTCCAGTTTCATTTGAGGACAAAAATGTTGACAGCTGTGCCATACAGGTTGCAAAATAAATGGGAAGAGATTTTCGATGTACCGATTACATGGCACATGGTTTATGAACCTGTACAAAAAACAACACTGCGAAGAGACAGAATCAATAGATCATTTATTCTGGTATTGCCCCTATGCAGCTTGTTTCTGGTCACAGGTTCTAGAATGGTTAAAAAAAAAAAAAAAAAAAATCAAGACATGCACTTAAAATGAACCTTACAAATAGCAGGGTTGGTTGATTTAGATAGCCATAGTCAGTCAAATAATACTCGTAGGAAAGGTTTTCATCTTTAACTCACAATCTGGATACTATACGATTAGAAAGGTTAAAATTATATAAAACGTCACACAGCACAATTAAAATATATGGCACATAGAAACCAAACGAGGGTGGTCTATGGTGATAGGTGGGATGGGCTGAGTGGCTGAGGGGTGGGATTAAAGTGTTTATGTTTGGTAATGTATTACTGTTATGTGACTGCTTTATATAAAAGTACTATGTATGTAAAATATGTAAGCAAAAGCTATTAAAAAACTAAAATATATTTGTCCTCCAAAGAGGTGTGGTGATGAAGGGGTTATTAATACAATTTTATTTTTTAAATATCCAAAAATAAGATAATCTTCCTTTAATAAGTGATGCAAGTACGAGTGTAATACCATGTCTTGCTTAAAACATCATACATGACGTTATAAAAATGAATATAGACTTTGGTACGGGACCCACTTATGGACGCATTGAAATTCACATATTGTTCTTCAAGAACTTGAGTATGTATGTAGTCCCTGTACTTTCCCCTGGGAGTCTGTGATTGACAGTTGCCATGGTGGTGGTTACCTGGAGGAAGTCTCCGCTGTGCTGTTGGATGCCCTGGAGGGCATAGAGCAGGGCCAGGGTGCTGAGGACAGAGTGCAACCCCGTGTCTCCTATCTCCCCCAGCTTAGCTGCAAACAGCTTCACCACCACATAGTGACAGTGGGCCTGGAGATGGAAAGGGAGGAGGAGAAGAGATGGATGAGAGTTAAATGAGGACCAGAGAGAGGACGAAAAGGAAATTGAAAGAGGGAAGCAGAGGGGAAGAGATAGGAGGGATGGGGGGGGGGGCTCCCTCCCAAAAAACAACACATTCCATATCCCAGGTTGGTAAGGTAACTTACATCAGAGGCTCTGACCAGGTCTATAGCGCTGTTGTTCCAGGCATCCTCCTGACTGACTCTCTTCTGTAGCTCCTGCTGAATACTCTTAGCTGCCATCTCAACCAGCCTAAAGACACACAGAGAGGCATTGACATAGGAAACCTTTAAACAAAAACTGACGAATGGCTGTCTATAGAATACAAGTACAATTCGTTGTGTGGTGGACCATTTTAGCTCAACCCATTGCATTGCCTGGCACCAACTACCACATTGCTCTGATTAAAAGTCTCTGCCATACAATGTACAGCCCTTTGGGACTTAACGAAGATCAAATATCTAAATGGGATCTATTACATTTTGGTTATCTTGTAGGCCCACTTACTTGGCTGCTCGTAGTTTGTAAGCCTCCACAAGGCTGGCCAGGTCATTGACGTTGACTACAGTGGGTCGGGAGGACACAGACTGGGGCTGCAGCCTACGCTCTGACTCGTTCAGGTAGGACACGATGCCACTCAGCTGGTGGCCTGCCGACGCCTGCCGGTAGCTCTTTATCAAGAACCTGGGGAGTGAGGGATGCAAACACGTGAGCAAGACGATGGATGGGCACAAAGGTCACACACAGACAAGAACACACACAAAGTAGAGATGGGCGATATGGCCAAAATATCATATATGTTTCTCATTTTTGACGGTATTTTATGTTTTGGTATAATAAAAGTTTTACCATAACTTCCAGACTATTAAGCGCACCTGAATATAAGCCGCACCCACTGAATTTAAAAAAATAATATTATTTTGAACATAAATAAGCCGCACATGTCTATAAGCCGCAGGTGCCTACCGGTACATTGAAACAAATGAACTTTACACAGGCTTTAACAAAACACGGCTTGTAACAAAAAAGAAAAAAATTAGCAGTAAGCTTTAGTTGTCTTTTTGCACTGAGTCAATTCCTCACGCTGCTGTTTCCAACGTCTTATCATCGACTCATTAAGACCAAGCTCCCGTGCAGCAGCTCTATTTCCTTTTCCAACAGCCAGATCAATCGCCTTCAACTTGAAAGCTGCATCATATGCATTTCTCCGTGTCTTTGCCATGATGAGGGTGACAAAATGTTCCGGAACTCCAATTTGAGCAGCAGCAGCTGAAAAATGAGCTCCTACAAATATTGAAATTTACATGGTTTTTAGAGTGAAGTACATCGGAAAAAAGCAAAAGAAAACTGCAAGACTGAAGAGGAGAAAAAACAAGCAACAAACAAAGATAGGCTTTTGAAAAATAAATATTTTTCATAAAATTGTAGTTATCTTAGCTAGCTGAATTGTTTACCAGTTGCTAAGCAGTTGCTAGGGTCTCTTTTGGAAGAAGCTAGCTCCCTAACGAAGAACAACAAAGAATATCTAGTTAACAGAAGAAAAGAAAGAGAAAATCAGGACAGAAGAAAAAGGATATCAAAGTGAAACAGTTCTCTAAAGACACAAGAGACAATAATACAAGAAACAACACTTCTGTAGCTTGTCAACTATGTGTCTGTCTATCCCTGTTCTCTCCTCTCTGCACAGGCCATACAAACGCTTCACACCGCGTGGCCGCTGCCACTCTAACCTGGTGGTCCCAGCGCGCACGACCCACGTGGAGTTCCAGGTCTCCGGCAGCCTCTGGAACTGCCGGTCTGCAGCCAACAAGGCTGAGTTCATCTCAGCCTATGCTACCCTCCAGTCCCTAGACTTCCTGGCGCTGACGGAAACATGGATTACCACAGATAACACTGCTACTCCTACTGCTCTCTCTTCGTCTGCCCACGTGTTCTCGCATACCCCTAGAGCATCGAGCCAGCGGGGTGGTGGCACTGGAATCCTCATCTCTCCCAAGTGGACATTCTCTCTTTCTCCCCTGACCCATCTGTCTATCTCCTCATTTGAATTCCATGCTGTCACAGTTACCAGCCCTTTCAAGCTTAACATCCTTATCATTTATCGCCCTCCAGGTTCCCTTGGAGAGTTCATCAATGAGCTTGACGCCTTGATAAGTTCCTTTCCTGAGGATGGCTCACCTCTCACAGTTCTGGGTGACTTTAACCTCCCCACGTCTACCTTTGACTCATTCCTCTCTGCCTCCTTTCCACTTCTCTCCTCTTTTGACCTCACCCTCTCACCTTCCCCCCCTACTCACAAGGCAGGCAATACGCTTGACCTCATCTTTACTAGATGCTGTTCTTCCACTAATCTCATTGCAACTCCCCTCCAAATCTCCGACCACTACCTTGTATCCTTTTCCCTCTTGCTCTCATCCAACACTTCTCACTCTGCCCCTACTCGGATGGTATTGCGCCGTCCCAACCTTCGCTCTCTCTCTCCTGCTACTCTCTCCTCTTCCATCCTATCATCTCTTCCCTATGCTCAAACCTTCTCCAACCTATCTCCTGATTCTGCCTCCTCAACCCTCCTCTCCTCCCTTTCTGCATCCTTTGATTTTCTCTGTCCCCTATCCTCCAGGCCGGCTCGGTCCTCCCCTCCTGCTCCGTGGCTCGACTACGAGCTCACTGAACAGGGCTCCGGGCAGCCGAGCGGAAATGGAGGAAAACTCGCCTCCCTGCGGACCTGGCATCCTTTCACTCCCTCCTCTACATTCTCCTCTTCTGTCTCTGCTGCTAAAGCCACTTTCTACCACTCTAAATTCCAAGCATCTGCCTCTAACCCTAGGAAGCTCTTTGCTACCTTCTCCTCCCTCCTGAATCCTCCTCCCCCTCCCCCCCCCCCCCTCTCTGCGGATGACTTCGTCAACCATTTTGAAAAGAAGGTTGACGATATCCGATCCTCGTTTGCTAAGTCAAACGACACAGCTGGTCCTGCTCACACTGCCCTACCCTGTGCTTTGACCTCTTTCTCCCCTCTCTCTCCAGATGAAATCTCGCGTCTTGTGACGGCCGGCCGCCCAACAACCTGCCCACTTGACCCTATCCCCTCCTCTCTTCTCCAGACCATTTCCGGAGACCTTCTCCCCTACCTCACCTCGCTCATCAACTCATCCTTGACCGCTGGCTACGTCCCTTCCGTCTTCAAGAGAGCGAGAGTTGCACCCCTTCTGAAAAAACCTACACTCGATCCCTCCGATGTCAACAACTACAGACCAGTATCCCTTCTTTCTTTTCTCTCCAAAACTCTTGAACGTGCCGTCCTTGGCCAGCTCTCCTGCTATCTCTCTCAGAATGACCTTCTTGATCCTAATCAGTCAGGTTTCAAGACTGGGCATTCAACTGAGACTGCTCTTCTCTGTGTCACGGAGGCTCTCTGCACTGCTAAAGCTAACTCTCTCTCCTCTGCTCTCATCCTTCTAGACCTATCTGCTGCCTTTGATACTGTGAACCATCAGATCCTCCTCTCCACCCTCTCCGAGTTGGGCATCTCCGGCGCGGCCCACGCTTGGATTGCGTCCTACCTGACAGGTCGCTCCTACCAGGTGGCGTGGCGAGAATCTGTCTCCGCACCATGCGCTCTCACCACTGGTGTCCCCCAGGGCTCTGTTCTAGGCCCTCTCCTATTCTCGCTATACACCAAGTCACTTGGCTCTGTCATATCCTCACATGGTCTGTCCTATCATTGCTATGCAGACGACACACAATTAATCTTCTCCTTTCCCCCTTCTGATAACCAGGCGGCGAATCGCATCTCTGCATGTCTGTCAGACATATCAGTGTGGATGACGGATCACCACCTCAAGCTGAACCTGGGCAAGACGGAGCTGCTCTTCCTCCCGGGGAAGGACTGCCCGTTCCATGATCTCGCCATCACGGTTGACAACTCCCTTGTGCCCTCCTCCCAGAGTGCTAAGAACCTTGGCGTGATCCTGGACAACACCCTGTCGTTCTCCACTAACATCAAGGCGGTGACCCGATCCTGTAGGTTCATGCTCTACAACATTCGCAGAGTACGACCCTGCCTCACACAGGAAGCGGCGCAGGTCCTAATCCAGGCACTTGTCATCTCCCGTCTGGATTACTGCAACTCGCTGTTGGCTGGGCTCCCTGCCTGTGCCATTAAACCCCTACAACTCATCCAGAACGCCGCAGCCCGTCTGGTGTTCAACCTTCCCAAGTTCTCTCACGTCACCCCGCTCCTCCGCTCTCTCCACTGGCTTCCAGTTGAAGCTCGCATCCGCTACAAGACCATGGTGATTGCCTACGGAGCTGTGAAGGGAACGGCACCTCCATACCTTCAGGCTCTGATCAGGCCCTACACCCAAACAAGGGCACTGCGTTCATCCACCTCTGGCCTGCTGGCCCCCCTACCTCTGAGGAAGCACAGTTCCCGCTCAGCCCAGTCAAAACTGTTCGCTGCTCTGGCACCCCAATGGTGGAACAAGCTCCCTCACGATGCCAGGACAGCGGAGTCAATCACCACCTTCCGGAGACACCTGAAACCCCACCTCTTTAAGGAATACCTAGGATAGGATAAAGTAATCCTTCTAACCCCCTTAAAAGATTTAGATGCACTATTGTAAAGTGGTTGTTCCACTGGATATCATAAGGTGAATGCACCAATTTATAAGTCGCTCTGGATAAGAGCGTCTGCTAAATGACTTAAATGTAAATGTAAAATGACTACCGTAATCAGAATGATGGGAAGTTTGAGAGCGCTCAATTTAATCTAAACAGTAAAAAAAGTTGTTTGATCTTAACCCGTTCGGCAATTTCATTAGTCTAATGAAAGCTTCATGCCGCCAAAAAAACTGAGCACGTCACAGAATGAGTTTTTTTGAAAAAAAAGAAGAAAAAAAATTGAAAGCGGGAAAAATCCATATATTAGCCACGTCATTGTTTAAGCCGCGAGGTTCAAAGCTGGGAAAAAAGTTGCGGCTTATAGTCCGGAATGTACGGTACATATGCTTATTGAGTCATGCATGATCCTAGGGTGGGAACAAATACATTCTAAGTGGTTTTAAATGGGGCTCTCTCTCTTCTGATTGATTGTATAAAACAAACTTAAAACCAAACTAATTCCAGCCTTTTCATCAATTTCCTTCACTCATTTGCTATCATTTCCACACTGTAAAATATTTGTTTTGTCTTTGTATGCCTCTATTGTGAAAAAGTAACTTTTCCTTTATGAAAATAATAATACTCCTCTGACCATGTATTTTCAATGGATTCCATGGCAGTTTTTACTTTCGCCACAAAGGGCATTGTGGTGATTTCTAAGGTGCTTTTGGCACCCCCACTGCCTCACAGACACTAGCCTATTCATCGCACAAAATGACATGTGCGCACCTGAAGCTCTCGCTAGCAAATGATCAGATCTCAACTGTTAGCAGTCTCTTACTGGCAGTAATAATGGACAATTGCTTTCATTTTTCAAGTTTCATCACTCAGTTATTACACTTAACAAAGCAAGCATTGAAATACCATTATGTAAGGTGAAAATCCAAACCGGTCCATGCATTAATACTGGTATATAGTAAAACGCTGTTTACCACCCAGCTCTAAGTACATAAAAACTCATACACACCCATTCATTTGGTCCTAGTCTCACTCACTCCCATTCAACTACTTTCCTCACCCTTTCCATCGTACACTTCACACTTAGCAGTGCTTACACTGAACACACTCCCAAAAACATTTAGACAGTTAGATCGATGCTTTGTTGATAATTACTACCTTTGATGTGCAGGGCGCAATATCACACATAGCTTTTAATACTAGGCTTATGTGCCCTGACTTGACGTTTTGGAATACATCTTAATGTGTGTTTGTGTGAGCTGTATAATGTGACTAACTGATGTTTTTGATTCAGCAAGGAAAGAATGTGTCATTTCAGGGTGTGTGTTTGTGTCATATCTGTGTCTTATATTTGTGTGTGTGAGTGGGCGTTTGCATGTGTGCGTGCGTGTGCAAATGTACGTGTGTACCTACCTAGCGGTCTGCAGCATCATGACAGTGTTCTCTCCCTCGTAGGTGCACGTGGGCACGAAGGTAACATAGATGTCTGGGAGGGCGCTGCAGCGGGAGTAGCCGTGCCCACCACACGCCATGCGACACACCTCGATGCCCGCGCTGGCCGTCCATGTGGTGAAGGCTTTCAGGCCCGCGGACAGGGCATGGAGCTGGGTACAGGTCAGACGATGGCACAGGGTTATACAATTATATTGACACAGGATGGTAGAGGATGGGCACAGGGTACAGTTATATTGGCACAGAAAAAGCAGCAAATTAAAAATGATGTAATTTTTAATATGAATGAGGATCTTTCATTTAACTCCCTAGAGTTGATTGACGCACCAGTGCGCCAGTCTAAGTTACATAACAACAACAAAAAATCCACATTAAAAAAACCTGTCAGTTTAAGCTAGAGATATGTTTTTTGCATTGGATGTGTCTCAATCCACCGCCTCCTCCAGTGTCTCACTTCTGCGGTTGAAGGTTTCAGAGCTAGAGTGGTGTTTGTCAGACCATGAAACATCCCGAAAATCGGTCTTCTCACGAAAAAATCTGTAGCGTCTGAACCACTCTATGGAAAGCGGAGACTCTCACGTTCTTCGTTTTGCTCTACCACCCCCCACAAATGTCAGAAGACTCGTCTGTAACGCTGATGTGTGGTAGCGCCCAAACCGTTTGGGCTACAAACTCGTTTGAAGGTAACCATTACCGGTTTAAAAAAACTAATTAAAGTTTGAAGGACGTTTGTGCCTACCCTAAAAAGGGGTTAAATATATAAAAAAGACAATTCGTTTCTTATGATACATTTTTTGACTGTCCTTTTTCACATTATGAATGTGTTATTCAATGTGTTTCTATGTGCTTTAGTAGCAAAGGCCAAATTAAATATTTTAATCAAATAATTGTTTAAAATTCAAAATCAAATAGCTAAATGATCCATAGTATGACCATCTTAAAACAATTCCATGTCAGCTTAGCACCGTCCCTCCCCCAACGTCTTAGACTAAAGAATTAACACCGACGAAGCCTGTTGTCAAAACACCTCCATTAAACTTCAGCCGCTTAAAATGGATTAAACATTTCAAGACTATTCAGTGAGTGGAGTGTTTTCCCATTTTTCCTGGTCAGGTCACGTGGTTAGGAAGAAAAAGAAAGAAAAAAAAACTCTGGGCCATAGCCAGCCTTCTTTCATCATGTAGTATATCAAGGGGAGGTATTTACTTAGCCTGGGTACCAGTCTGTTTAGCTATCATTCCACTCCTTGTATAGCATGACACGGAGTACAAGGCGTGGAATGTTAGCAAAACAGATTCTGGATTTCAGGCTAGTATTTACTGTAAGTACCTCTGGTAGTTCACTGAAGTCTCCCTGGCTGATGTCTCCAGTGATGCGGTGGTAGACCTGGTTCATGTACTGACCAACAAACTTGTAGGCATAGGCTGTAGCCAGCAGGGGGAACAGCTTGTACTGTTGTGTCTGGTAGTCCATGATCTGGGGCTCCGCCTCCCTGGAGAAACCACAAAATAAGAATATAGACAGATGTAAGGTTAACGGTTCGATTGCGATCTTTTATATGTTAGTCTTTGAAGAACATTGAGATACAGATATTATATGAATAAGGCTTCCTAATATCTACCCGAACTCTATGTAACATCTATCTACATCAGCTCTCACACAATTAGAATAAGAGTATAGATTTTGTTAAAATGGTAAGGGTTAAAGTACTTTGCTTTCTATTCTTGTTTGTGTCTGAGTGTGTTACTTGTGTATGGATGTGCGCAAGTATGTGTGAGTATTTTTGTATTCCTTTGACTATTTACAGTGCCTTGCGAATGTATTCACCCCCTTGGCTTTTTGCCAAGAAAATGAAGATCTCGTACAACGCTGTGTACTACTCCCTTCACAGAACAGCGCAAACTGGCTCTATCCAGAATAGAAAGAGTGGGAGGCCCCGGTGCACAACTGAGCAAGAGGACAAGTACATTAGAGTGTCTAGTTTGAGAAACTGACACCTCACAAGTCCTCAACTGGCAGCTTCATGAAATAGTACCCACAAAACACCAGTCTCAACGTCAACAGTATAGAGGCGACTCTGGGATGCTGGCCTTCTAGGCAGTGTTGCAAAGAAAAAGCCATATCTCAGACTTTCCAATAAAAAGAAAAGATTAAGATGGGCAAAAGAACACAGACACTGGACAGATTAACTCTGCCTAGAAGGCCAGCATCCCGGAGTCACCTCTTGAGACGACTCCGGGATGAAGAAAGTTATTTGTTTCTGGCCATTTTGAGCCTGTAATCGAACCCACAAATGCTGATGCTCCAGATAATCAACTAGTCTAAAGAAGGCCAGGTTTATTGCTTCTTTAACCAGCACAACAGTTTTCAGCTGTGCTAACATAATTGCAAAATTGTTTTCTAATGATCAATTAGCCTTTTAAAATGATAAACTTGGATTAGCTAACACAACGTGCCATTGGAACACAGGAGTGATGGTTGCTGATAATGGGCCTCTGTACGCCTATGTAGATATTCCATAAAAAAATCTGCCGTTTCCAGCTACAATAGTCATTCACAACATTAACAATGTCTACAGTGTATTTCTGATCAATTTGATGTTATTTTAAAAATGGACCATTTTTTTTTTGCTTTTCTTTCAAAAACAAGGAAATTTCTAAGTGACCCCAAACTTTTTAACAGTAGTGCATTTTTCAGTATGTGTGTGTATTCAGGGTCATGTTCATTAGGCACCAAACGGATGGAAACACACCAAAGCATAACACAGGAAAGTAGTATCTGTACAATAAGAATATCAATTTCCGTCTCAAAACTTTTTGCTACAGTTTGTCCTACTGAACATGACCCTGGTGTGTACAGAGCTACAACTGACCCTGGGCGTATCTCAGACTGGTGCCGTACGGAACTGTAGCGGATGGCGATGGTGCAGGACTTGGCGAGGGCGTGGCCCGCTTCCCCCACGATCATGGACCTGATGAACACCATGGTGCCGTAGGTCAGCTTGGCACTGGGAGGCTTCACGTACGTACCATCTGCCTCCACCTGGTGGGGAGAATACATACGGTCTGTGGCAGCGGCTCCTCATAGGAGGAAGGGGAGGACCATCCTCCTCAGTGAATCTTTTTTTTTTAAAGAATGAAACTATAATAAATATCTTCACGTCACCAAATAATTGATTAAAACACACTTTTTTGGACTGTAGCCGCAACAGCACTCTGTAGGGTAGCACCATGGTGTAGCCGGAGGACAGCTAGTTTCTGTCCTTCTCTGGGAACATTGACGTCAATACAAAGCCCAGGAGGCTCATGGTTCTCACCCCCTTCCATAGACTCACACTGTAATTATGACAACTTCAGAGCTCTTGCTGCATGAACTGACATGTTTTCCACCCAATCAAACGATCAAATAATGAATCTAGTACTGAAAGCATAAGCTTCAGCTAGCTAGCGCTGCATAAAATGTGGTGAGTAATTGACTCAAAGAAAGACAATAGTTGAACAGCTTTGAACAAATATATATTTTTTTTAATGAAGGTGGAGAGAGGGAGATAGAGAGAGCTAGTTATATGTCATTGTATTTTTTTTCACTTAGCTAGCTAATGCAGCTAGCTAGTTTTGCCTACTCAAACACCCGGCTCAAACAGAAACAGATTCTATGTTAGCTAGCTAGCTATGGCTATCCTATCCAACACTGGCACTCTTCCAAGTCAAGGTAAGCTTTTAGTTTTATTAATTTATTGCCACCGGGGCCCACCGGTTTAACTACTAAACTGCTCGCTGACTGCACACTGTACTGCATGATTGTAGCGGGTTTACTAAAGCGTTAGTTCTAGTAGCTATGTAGACTAATATGCGAGAAGGAATACAATAAGCAAAGTGATCATGCTGTTTTTATGTGGCTGCTATGAAAGTGAGCTGTTTGTGTGTGATCAGTGGTGTATTCATTCCGCCGATTCTGTTGAAAAATGTTTCTTAAACTGAAGCAAACGGAACGGGATAAAATACCAGAATTTGTCCTATATAAACTCGTTTGCCACTGCTGGACTAATGACTACACCTTAGATCAGCTAGATGCAGGCAAGAGCGTGCAAGGCGGTAGTGAATTTGTCACGGTCTATCACCTTGATTACAAAAATGTAGCTCCACCTGTGTGCACCTACGTTGTAAACTTTCATTCATAGGATGGGTATAGGGAAAAGTCGGGTATCATGTAGTAGCCTAAACCTATCGATGTTACGTTAAGCTGGGTGAATGGAATATGAATGACAGTCATCCAATATGCTTTAATAGAAATATGGCTCATACATTTATTTTTATTTTTTTTAAATCGTCCTCCCTGGTCTGTGGTATACAGTTCTAGGACAATCAGGTAGTAAGTATACACTCTGTGAGGAATATGCATACAATATACCTTAAAATCTAAGCTTTGTGACAGCATTAGACTCAACCAACAGAAACAAAAGAAAAGTGTCTCCTTGAAATGTGCTTAACTGCCCAGTCACTCACCTTTGCATATTTCATCAGCATGTGGTCGCGAGGAATTCGTACGTTCTCCAATTTCAGGTAACCATTGTCAACCTCATCAAAGCCAAACTTGGGTCCTATGTCCCCTACCACCACACCTGAGAGAGAAAGAGAGTGAGTTCATTAGACAGTAGGCTACCACCAACGCTACATACAGAGACACAGACAGACACACTCTTTTTGACACAAGCACAGCAGTATGTAAAGTACCTGGCAGTGGTATGTGTGTGTTCATACTGCGGAGAGGTACGATGAAGGCCTGCAGTCCGTGACACTTCCCCTGGGTGTGGAGCTGGGCCAGAACTATGGCGTAGTTAGACGTCTTACCCACTGGGGGGCGAGGGGGGGGAAGCAAGAGAGCGAGAGAGATTCTCACTATTAAAATAATTATATTGAAATCATTTGGCAGTCATTTAAGTCTCTAGTCCACACTACAATGATAATCAGAAGTAAATGGTTTGATCTTGTTCAGCAATGTTGTGGAATTTGTTTTCTTCAGAAGCTAAGTCCACAGACTTAACTGGGGATTGGTTTGATTGTACAGTGCATTCGGAAAGTATTCAGACCCCTTGACTTTCCACATTTTGCTACATTACAGCCTTATTCTAAAATGTATTTAAAAAAAGAATCCTCAGCAATCTACACACAATACCCCATAATGACCAAGTGAAAACAGGTTTAGACATTTTTGCAAATTTTTGAAAAATAAAACAAATGCCTTATTTACATAAGTATTCAGACCCTTTGCTATGAGACTCGAAATTGAGCTCAGACACATCCTGTTTCCATTGATCATCCTTGAGATGTTTCTACAACTTGATTGGAGACCACCTGTGGTAAATTCAATTGATTGGACATGATTTGGAAAGTCACACACCTGTCTATATAAAGTCCCACAGTTGACAGTGCATGTCAGAGCAAAAACCAAGCCATGAGGTCGAAGGAATTGTCCGTAGAGCTCCGAGACAGGATTGTGTTGAGGCACAGATCTGGAGAAGGGTACTAAAATATTTCTGCAGAATTGAAGGTCCCCAAAAACACATTGGCCTCCATCATTATTAAATGGAAGAAGTTTGGAACCACCAAGACTCTTCCTAGAGCTGGCCGCCCGGCCAAACTGAGCAGTCGGAGGAGAAGGGTCTTGGTCAGGGAGGTGACCAAGAAACCGATGGTCACTCTGACAGAACTCTAGATTTCCTCCGTGGAGATGGGGGAACCTTACAGAAGGACAATCATCTCTGAAGCACTGTAAGGTCACCTGCTGTATTCGGTGCATGTGACAAATAAAATAAAACATTTGATTTGAAATGATAGCCCGCTTGAAGTTTGCCAAAAAGGTACCTAAAGACTCTCAGACCATGAGAACCACGGTTCTCTGATCTGATAAAACCAAGACTGAACTATTTGGCCTGAATTCCAAGCGTTACGTCTGGAGGAAACCTGGCACCATCCCTACGGTGAAGCATGGCGTTGGCAGCATCATGCTGTGGGGATGTTGTTCAGCAGCAGGGACTGGGAGACTTGTCAGGATCGAGGCAAAGATGAACGGAGCAATGTACACAGAGATCCTTGATGAAAACGTGCTCCAGTGCGCTCAGGTCCTCAGACTGGGGTGAAGGTTCACCTTCCAACAGGACAACGACCCTAAGCACACAGCCAAGACAACGCAGGATAAGTCTCTGAATGTCCTTGAGTGGCCCAGCCAGAGCCCGGACTTGAACCGATCGAACAGCTCTGGAGACCTGAAAATAGCTGTTCAGCAACGCTCCCGATCCAACCTGAGAGCTTGAAGGGATCTGCAGAGAAGAATGGGAGAAACTCCTCAAATACAGGTGCCAAGCTTGTAGCGTCATACCGAAGAAGACTCGAGGCTGTAATCGCTGCCAAAGGTGCTTCAACAAAGTACTGAGTAAAGGGTCTGAATACTTATGTAAATGTGATATTAAAAAAAAAAATAATAATAAATAAAGTTACTGTTTTTGCTTTGTCATTACGGGGTATTGTGTGTAGATTGGGGGGGGGGGGGGGGGGAAGACAATTTAATCCATTTTAGAATAAGCCTGTAACTTAACAAAATGTGGAAAAGGTCAAGGGGTCTGAATACTTTCGAAAGGCACTGTATGTGTATCGGCCATGCCCTGAAGCTAAAGTGTGTGCGTGTACTCACGTCCCCCAGGCCACCACTTGATGGAGGTGATGGTCGGGCTGTTCATGACAAACTCCTGGGTGGCCGGGTCATACGTTGCCGTGGTTTCAAGCCCCCTGAGGTGGGTGCCTAGGCAACGAGAAAGACACCAAATCCCCCAAACACACAACACGTAAAACCAAAGAAAGAGAGTTATCACTAAGTTATGGCAGGAGCACATTGACATTTTAATATTATGCAGTGCAAACCTGACACAAGACTACTCAATCTCAAATAATAATGCAACTTCAAACTTAATATATTTACTGCTGTAAGATAAAGCTATTTGTTGTGTCTAGTGGTATTACTTTGAAGCATTTTTGTTAACCAGTTCCCTCACGCAAATTTTTTTTATATTCTATAGTTGGAAAAGCTTTGTAGGTGTTTGACAGTTCAAAACCAAAGAAAATCCAATCTATTTCTTACAATTTGTGTACGGTTTAGGGCTGTCAAAGTTAACCCGACATGTTTTATGCTGTTCATTTTGCTACTGTTTTATCTCTCAGGTCAAAAGATTTAAACAATGATCCCAGTTGTAGTAGCAGCAGCAGGTTGTGACTAGTTCATGAAGAACATGGACCAGTAGCCTAGGCTAGATCTAATAGCTGTATTATATTCTACATCAACTCAGACCTGGCTGAGCTGTTAGTCTTCTGTGGAACTCATAACATTGTTGGACAGATTTAAATGCTCTTTGTATCCATAGAGCCCGTTCTTTTTCCCCCCCCTATAGTCAATTCTCCAATTAGAAATTGGAACGAATGAAGAACATTGATAAGAGGGAGTAGGCCTACTTAAACATTGAGACTCAATTGCCAGCTGTATGTTTCAGTGACTTTTGTGTTATGGTGAACCATTTTTGATCGATTATTTTGTGTTTCTTTCCTTTACAATCAAAACATAGTATGCCTATAACTAACGCCACTAACTCCATTATTTTAATCGTTTGACAGCCCTATTACGTTTATACAGTGAAGATAGATGTGACGAAGGACGTAGGTTGTCTGTCTTTAAACTCAATATACTTCCAAACACTGTAAGGGGGACAAAAGCGACAGAGGCGGATGGAGGGTAACTGGTTTTGGAAAGGATGTCACTGAGGGTGCTTTACAAGTGGACATGCACGTTCACCGCGGCTGGCAACAAGACTGTGTGAGAACCAGGGGCAGAGCACATTCCAAAGGGAAGCCAATGCGAAGCCGTTCGGCCACAACACGCACTCTCCAAGCCAGCCAGTATTAGTGGTTTTAGTCAGCGTAAAAGCCAGAGTGAAATTTCCTTATTTTTTTTATAGCATTTTAAAAAAAAAGGCCCAGTGCAGTCAAAAATATGATTCCTGTGTTTTATATATAATTCCACACTATGAGGTTGGAATAATACTGTGAAATTGTGAAAATGATAATGCCCTTTTAGTGCAAGAGCTGTTTGAAAAGACAGCCTAAAATGTCATCCTGCTTTGGTGGGATGGAGTTCTGGAATGCCTGGTGACATCAGGCGGTAAATTAGTACCAAACATCTGTCAATAACAGCTCGTTTGAGTATCCCTCTCCATACTAAGACCACTCCCAGACAGTGCTAGCAAAAATCTTGTTTGATAAATTGCTCTTTGCTAAGAAGCCATTTCTGTTTATTTTTGACCATTGAAAACAATCACACTAAGGTAGTTAATTGTTACCCAGAAACAATTTGATATTGAGATAAAAACGGCAGCATGGGACCTTTAACAACACAAACGTTCTGTCTGGGGAGACGTTTTTACGCAAAATTCCCTAACGAGTATGGGAGAGTTTTCTGGTGGCTCGACTCAAATGTCGAAGAGGTTGGGCATGCATCTCTTGTCCACTCCACAGAGCATGTGGGTGACCGGAGGTTGGTGATCAGGTACGGTTTGTTTGGCATTTTACCGTGGCCCATCTCTGTCTGTGCGTAGGTGCCGATGATCTCCAGGTTCCAGGCGGGTATGAAGAATGTCTCCATCTGCTCAGGACTGGCCTGGTTCAGCAGGGTGGGCAGGAACATTCCCAGGTGGAGGTCCAGCGGCTCTGACCGCCCACGGTGCACACAGCTGGGGCAGCGCCAAGAGGAAGGGGTAGGGGATAGGAGGGTAGTTTGAAGGGAGAAGAGGGTAAAGGAAGGATAGGACATTGGGGGGGCATGCAAAATAAGGTATAGCCAAGGGAGAATAATAGACCGTATAATGGTAAATGATAATGGAGAGATAGATGGAAAAGATGGGATTAGAAGTGTTGGTAAATAACATTTTGGGGGCAGAAAGGATGGATGAGGGATGAATAGATGGAGGGATGGGTGAAGGGATGGGGAGGAGTGCAAGAATTCATATAGAAAAATTAACTGAGCTGGTCATGCAAATTGTTGACTGCGGAGAACTGATTAGAATCGTAAGTTCATTCATTCAAAATAACCTTCTCATGCATGATTGTTGCAACACTTCATTTACTTGCCTGAAATGTTAATTTCCAAAAGCAGTGTAACCTGTACTCTCTCATTTCACTGAAAAAACATTTTCAATTCCAAATGAATTTTGAGGAAAACTTTGGGACGTGTTCATTAGGCACCCAAGGGAAGAAAACTGACACAAGGGACACACTGGACTTGCTCCATTAACAAATGGCCAATTTAGTTTTCCATTGTAAAAGTTGTGATTGCATGGCCTCATGAACACAACCCTGAGGTAGTAACATGTCAAATGTGTGACAACCAATACATCTGTCTATGCTAATGCTACCAACTAGTGCAGTGCAACTAGCAGTTTTAAAGCAGACTCTTTAGTCCAGGGGTAGGCAACCCTGTTCCTGGAGGGCCACAGGGACTGCAGGATTTTGTTCCCAGTATGCGCCACACCTGACCAATTGAGCTAATTCAGTCATTGGTCTTCCAGGTTGGTTAAATCAAAAACATGAAGTGCCTGTAAAACTCCAGAATCACAGTTGCCTACCCCTGCTTTAGTTTATAAGGAAGGGTGAAGCAGTTGTAAGGGCATTTAAGGTTAAGACAATAGGCTGTTTTTTATTGACCCAGGATTATTCGACAAAAGCAAAGTCGCGGAAAAAATCTGTGCGATACGTGTTACGGAGACAGCAGGTAGCCTAGCGGTTAAGACTGTTGGGTCAAAAACCGAAAGGTCACTGGCTCAAATCCCCGAGCCGACTAGGTGAAACAAATCTGCCAATGTGCCCTTGAGCAAGGCACTTTTGCTCCAGGGTCACTGTCAATAATGGCTGATCCCTGGCCGGGACCCCACTCTCTGAGGGTGTCGGAGGGATTGTGAAATAAAACTAAACAAACTCATTTCCAATTCACACATACGTACACACTTTTACATGTACGAAATAGGACAAACGTAAACACCTACCTAATTATTATTAATAGATATAGGAGACATTTTCTAAAGATCGGCAACATTTTTATAGGTTCCACGGGTGGATATTTATTTTGTCGAACCTTCTTCATTGCGACAAATGACGAAACCAGTCTTTTTCGAATAAATGCCGATTGTCACAAATTTGAAGGTACACGGGCATGTGACGTCATCACGTAACTATACAAATAATGTTTCTTTGCAGGAAAAGGATTATCCTGACTTTCAAGAGGGCCTGAATTACTTAAAACCTTGCTTTTCTGGTTGGCTGGCAGGTTTCACCATCCAATTATTTCCGATCTACAGGAGTGCAAGTTTCACCATGGCACGGACAGTGGAGATACATTGGCACATGCAAATTATTAGAATATGGAAAATATTTGTAAATTATTGCATTCTATTGATGCTGGCTTTCACGGGCTACCTGAGACATGAAACAGATAGGTGGGAGGGCATACAGGGTGTTGCCAATGTGCAATTTGCCTAAATTGGGTAATGGAGACACTGACCACGACATTTATACTCAGCACTTTAAGGTTTTGCAGATTTTTTGTTGTTGAGGTGTGAGGTCATTTAATCCAGCTGTTTTTATTGACACAAGATAATTAAAATGGAAACGCAAGACAGCAGGTAATTGTGTCTATTTTCTATGCAAACTTTTAAAAATTCTGACACAAAAATCACTTGAAAAGTTTAATGGAAACCTAGCTAGCGAGTTGCTGAGAAGAAGTGAACCAGACCAGAACTCTGAAAAAAGAAGGCCTTCAGAAAATTCTCTAAAGCCAGTCCTAGACATTCCCTAGAGTAGTATTGTCATGGAAATGCCATGGTTACGTGATCGTGAATAATGTCCACTTCGCAGCGTCATAGAAGTGAAACATTGGCAACAAGAGACATCTGGTATGGCAAAAATTGTCTTACATCGCACAGATTTCTCTGCTTTCAGATTAACAATGGGATATTCAGGGATGTGAAACTCAAATCACACTGCATGTTCTTTGGCAGGACAGTGTGTCTTCTCTATCAGTTGAGACTTCGACAGACAAGAACAATTGTTAGGCCTATATTCATTCATCCAAGCTATAAATTCACAAACAGCCAAACAATTAGGCCTACATCCATCCACTCAAATGCACAATTCAGAATGTTAGGTAATTTGCTTAAAAAAGCTCAATTCTACAGTGTTAGGGTTAATCATTTGTAATGAGTAGACTAGATTCAAAGAAAAAAAAATGGGGAGTAGGGTAAAATCAAGACTTAATAGCAATCAGAATTAACTGACATAAGCTTGGAAACAACTCATTAGGCTAATAGGCCACTACTAGCAGCAGGAGAGGAAATAAGAGGTTTGAGGAATGGAATGAAACTAAAAACTAGACGGGAATGGATTGTTTAATATTGTTTAAGCGCAATGTTAGGAATTTTGTTTTGTCCTTCAATTGTTCCTTTTGTCCAAGGTATTGAGCAGGTTATAAGGACTCGAAAAACAGACCGGCAATCATGACATTTTGAATCCTGCATATTAGTTTTGGCTATTCAGTTTAGCTAATAACTATTGAGTTATGCCTACAGTCTGGGCACATTTTGTCTACACAAACAACTACAGTGATCTGTCAAACACCTACAAATAATCACTTTCAATCACAATGTCCACCCCATGATTTGAAAACAATATTAAAAGAAAATCTTACGTCAAGGATCGATAACTGTCCATCCCTAAGCATCCCTGTGACCCATTCCATAATTCAAACATATACTTAGCTAGCTAGTTAACACAATTGCACAAGCACTTTATGTTGTATAAATTGTGATTCTACGTTATCATTATTATATATTCTCTGTATGGGGACTGACCGTGCCCCATCTCTGTCTGGGCGTAGGTGCCCAGGGCCTTGAAGGACTCGGCCAGGGGGACCCACTTCTTGAACTGCTGCTTGTTACACTGGGTGTACAGGGTGGGGAGGAACATGACGAAGTGGAGCCCCAGTGCCTCGTGATGGTGGCCCCGAAACACGCTGAGGGAGGGGAGACACACAGGTTGACGGATGGACAGACTGGGCGGGACCACTCAGCAGGTTTGTGGTCATACTCGTGAAAAAAAAAAAAAAAGGGGGAGGTTCTACCTAAACTTGTCCAATAAGAATGAAATGGAAAACTAAAATGCAAAGTGTTTCGTGCCTACTAAAAAGGACCCAGGTATAGGGTTGACACTAGTGTCAACATGACCTTACTGTAAAAGCAAGGCTTTTTATTTGTTAAAGGGATTCTGCAAGATTCTGGTAATCAATCATGGAAGTCTATAGGTACGCAAGCATAAGCTACTGTACCTATAGACTCCCAGTTTTGCGCTAACGGTAGTTAGCGTTGGCTCGCAAAACTACCTGTAAATGTCCTTCATAATGCACGCAGAGACTTAAAAATAGTACCCACAAGTTTCTGACTCTGGGTAAGTAAAAAAAACACTTAATTGACAGAATCTTGCAGTATCCCCCCTTTAAAGACATGCTCTGGGTCGTAGAAGACCACTAAGTATGTTTCTTTAAACCTTCCCTTTTGGGCTAGATGTGTCAATGTGTAGTTCATACAGTTGAAGTCGGAAGTTTACGTACACCTTAGCCAAATACATTTAAACTCAGTTTCACAATTCCTGACATTTAATCCTTGTAAAAATGCCCTGTCTTAGGTCAGTTAGGATCACCACTTTATTTTAAGAATGTGAAATGTTAGAATAATAGTAGAGAGAATGATTTATTTCAGCTTTTATTTCTATCATCGCATTCCCAGTGGGTCAGAAGTTTACATGCACTCAATTAGAATTTGTAGCATTGCCTTTAAAATTGTTTAACTTGGGTCAAACATTTTGGGTAGCCTTCCACAAGCTTCCCACAATAAGTTGGGTGAATTTTGGCCCATTCCTCCTGACAGAGCTGGTGTAACTGAGTCAGGTTTGTAGGCCTCCTTGCTTGCACACGCTTTTTCAGTTCTGCCCACACATTTTCTATAGGTCTGTGGCCACTCCAATACTTTGGAAGTATGCTTGGGGTCATTGTCCATTTGGAAGACCCATTTGTGACCAAGCTTTAACTTCCTGACTGATGTCTTGAGCTGTTGCTTCAATATATCCACATACTTTTCCTTCCTCATGATGCCATCTATTTTGTGAAGTGCACCAGTCCCTCCTGCAGCAAAGCACCTCCACAACATGATGCTGCCACCCCCGTGCTTCACGGTTCTTCGGGTTGCAAGCATCCCCCTTTTTCCTACAAACATAACAATGATCATTATGGCCAAACAGTATTTTTGTTTCATCAGACCAGAGGACATTTCTCCAAAAAGTACAATCTTTGTCTCCATGTGCAGTTGCAAACCATAGTTTGCGGTTTTGGAGCAGTGGCTTCTTCCTTGCCGAGCGGCCTTTCAGGTTATGTCGATATAGGACTCGTTTTACTGTGGATATAGATACTTTTGTACCCATTTTCTCCAGCATCTTCACAAGGTCCTTTGCTGTTGTTCTGGGATTGATTTGTACTTTTCGCACCAAAGTACATTCATCTCTAGGAGACAGAACACGCCTCCTTCCTGAGCAGTATGACAGCTGTGTGGTCCCATGGTGTTTATACTTGCGTACTATTGTTTGTACAGATGAACGTGGTACCTTCAGGCATTTGGAAATTGCTCCCAAGGATGAACCAGACTTGTGGAGGTCTAGAATAAATTTTCTGAGGTCTTGGCTGATTTCTTTTGATTTGCCCATGATGTCAAGCAAAGAGGCACTGAGTTTGAAGGTAGGCCTTGAAATACATCCACAGGTACACCTTCAATTGACTCAAATTATGTCAATTAGCATATCAGAAGCTTCTAAAGCCATGACATCATTTTTTGGAATTTTCCAAGCTGTTTAAAGGCACAGTCAACTTAGTGTATATAAACTTCTGACTCACTGGAATTTTGATACAGTGAATTATAAGTTAAATAATCTGTCTGTAAACAATTGTAAACAACAGTTGGAAAAATGACTTGTGTCATGCACAAAGTAGATGTCCTAACCGACTTCCCAAAACTATAGTTTGTTAACAAGAAATTTGTGGAGTGGTAGCAAAACTAGTTTTAATGACTCCAACATAAGTGGATGTAAACTTCTGACTTCAACTCTACATGCATAATCTATGATCAGAATTACTGTCTTACCTCGATTAGCCACGAAATCCCTAGTTTGAAAGCAACTGTCTACATGAAGCTGTGCAGTGCCATTTTACCCCACATGGGCCAGCCCCCTAGCAATTAAGAATTCTAGCCAATGAGCTTCAGCTCCTCACCATTTGAGTGACAGCTAGCAAGACGTGCGCACACATACATGAGAGTAACAGAGAGCAATAATGTGGTGCACATGTGTGATATAGTACACCATTTTGGGGGGTTTACTTTTGGCTCGTAAGCACTACTTTCAGAAGTACTGGCTAAAAAGTATACAAAAAGTACCAGAGAATCTCTAACACTAGAAAAAAATTGACATTGGACAAACCCAATCCCTTTAGTTTCACTACAAAATGTGCTCTGATTTGCCTCATCTCCAATTTGCTCATCATCATTGTCATACTGAGAAATAGATGTTATCAAATGAGATACAAAGAGAAAATATAGGCTCCTGGCTGAGGACTTTAATATGTAACTAACTAACTTTTATAAGTGAAAGGGTAGGACATAGCTTTCACTTATAAAAACTGCCAATTCACCTCATCAAGTATGTTTAGCCTTAAATAGCCCAAGTCAAGTATAAAAGTCAGACAGTTCTAATCTTGATGTGACCTTTGCTCTGCCTAGAGAGATGGTGCTGTCCTGCAGCAGTACTCCATGACTCACACATAGTAGGGATGGGGTTTTGAAATCATTTCACTATTCGAATAGTATCAGGAATTTGTCGGATATACATTCTTTTTTTTTTTTTAAAGCTGAGCACTGCTACGCGAGGGAGAGTCTGGCGCTCTATTGCTGCAACTGCGGAGGGGCCTTGTGTGTGATCAGAATGGAGGGCGCAGACGGAGAGTTCTCTCTCCACTTGCTACAGATCGAGTCTCTTTGATTGGCCAACATAAAACAAGCTACACATACGTGAAGGCCACCGGAGGTCACACGTCATTAAAACTACATTGAAAAGTTTGTTTTATTAAATGAATCATTTGAAATGTCATGGTATATCCTTGTATGTAACAATGTCACATTCTAATTTCATTTTGGGAAAAAAAAAAACATTTCAGTGATAACATTTCCAGACGGGTCGACCCCAAGTGGTAAGAGTAGGCAACAACACCTCCGCCACGCTGACCCTCAACACAGGGCCCCCCAGTGGGTGTGTGCTTACCCCCCCTGTGTGGCCACGCACGACTCAAACTCCACCATCAAGTTTACTGATGACACGACTGTGGTCGGCCTGATCACCAACGACGATGAAACGGCTACCAGGGAGGAGGTCAGAGACCTGGGAGTGTGGTGCCAGGACAACAACCTCTCCCTCAACGTCAGCAAGACCAATGAGCTGATCTTAGACTTCAGGAAACAGGGGCAGGTGCACACCCCCATCCACAGTGAAGACGCTGTAGTGGAGCTTGTCAAGAGCGTCAAGTTTCTCTGTGTCCTATTCACTGAGGACTTAACATGGTCCCCTAACACCAGACCAGTCGTGAGGAAGGCACGGCAATGCTTCTTGGCCCCTGAGATCTTCAGGAACTTTTACTGCTGCACAATTGAGAGCATCCTGACAGGTTGTATCACCGTCTGGTATGGCAACTGCAGGGCCTTCCGGTCACGAGCGATGCAGAGGGTGGTGCGGATGGCCCGGCGCAAACCTGGGGGCGAGCTCCCAGCCATCCACAATGTACATGCCAGGCGGTGTCTGAGAAAGGCCCAAAAAAATTGTCAGAGACTCCAGCTACCCGAGACATGGAGTGTTCTCCAAGCTCCCGTCCAATAAGCTGTACCGGTGCATCAAGGCTCAGACAAACCTCCTAAACAGCTTCTATCCCCTGGCCATGAGACTTAAAATGGTGAACAACTACTGGTCTCCCTCTCCTACAGAATATCCACACTGACTATGACCATCCACAAGTCTCTAACCACTCAGACAACTTACGCTCCTGCAAAAAAGATTATTGATCCGATTACTACCATTACGCTGCTGTCCACTGATGATTGATTTCCATTACCATAAGTATTTATCTATACTGAACTAAAATAGTGTTGGTCCCATGTGTCATGAGCTGAAATAAAAGATCCCAAAAATGTTGCACACTCACAAAAAGCTTCTCTCAAATTCTGCATAAATTTGTTTGCATCCCTGTTAGTGAGCATTTCTCCTTTGCCAAGATAATCCATCCACCTGACCGGTAACCTAGTGGTTAGAGTGTTGGGCCAGTAACCGAAAGGTTGCTCGATCGAATCCCTGAGCTGACAAGGTAAAAATCTGTCGTTCTGCCCCTGAACAAGGCAGTTAACCCACTGTTCCTAGGCCACCATTGTAAATAAGAATTTGTTCTTAACTGACTTGCCTAGTTAAATAAAGGTTAGATAAAAAAATAAAGGTGTGACATATCAAGAAGCTGATTAAACAGCATGATCATTACACAGGTGCTTGGATTAAATGGGAACAATTAAAAGGCCATTCTAAAATTTGCAGTATTGTGTCACAATGCCACCGATGGTTTGACTGAGCGTGCAATTGGAAAGCTGACTGCAGGAATGTCCATCAGAGCTGATGCCAGATAAATTAACATAAATGTATCTACCATAAGCCACCTCCAACGTCATTTTAGAGAATTTGGCAAAGTCCAACCAGCCAGCCTCGGTTTGCTGATGTCAATGTTGTGAACAGAGTGCCCCATGGTGGCGGTGGGGTTATGGTATGGTTAGACATAAGCTATGAACAACGAACACAATTGCATTTTATCAATGGCAATTTGAATGCACAGAGATGCTGTCACGAGCTCCTGAGGCCCATTGTCGTGCCATTCAGCCAACGGCATCACCTCATGTTTCAGCACGATAATCCAAGGCCCCATGTCGCAAAGATCTGTACACAATTCATACTCACCAGACATGTCACCCATTGAGCATATTTGGGATGCTCTGGATCCATGTGTACGACCACGTGTTCTACTTCCTGCCAATATCCAACAACTTCGCACAGCCATTGAAGAAGAGTGGGACAACATTCCACAGGCCACAATCAACTCTATGCGAAGGAGATGTGTCGCGCTGCATGAGGCAAATGGTGGTCACACCAGATACTGACTGGTTTTCTGATCCACACCCCTACTTTTTTTTTTTTTTTTTTTTTTAAAGGTATATGTGACCAACAGATTCTTATCTGTATTCCCAGTCATGTGAAATCCATAGATTATGGCCTAATGAATTTATTTCAATTGACTGATTTCTTTATATGAACTGTAACTCAGTAAAATCTTTGAAATTGTTGAGTTTATATTTTTGTTCAGTATAGTTTCAAGTTACGTTTATTCGCCACGTGCACAGGATAAAACGGGTATAAAACAGTACAATGAAATTCTTTGACAGCTCTTTCCCAACAATGCAGTGATAATATAGATAATAAAATAAAAACCACACAAGAACTACAATGAGAGTTAAAGACGTTGCTGGATATTGGCGGGCACGGGAATACGCTGTCGTACACGTCAACCCAGAGCATCCCAAACATGCTCAATGGGTGACATGTCTGAGTATGCAGGCCATGGAAGAACTGGGACATTTTCAGATTCCAGGAATTGTGTACAGATCCTTGCGACATGGGGCTGTGCATTATCATGCTGAAACATGTGATGGCAGCGGATGAATGGCACGACAATGGGCCTCAGGATCTCGTCATGGTATCTCTGTGCATGCAATGTGCCATCCATAAAATGCAATCGTGTTCGTTGTCCGTAGCTTATGCCTGCCCATACCATAACCCCACCGCGGGTCACTCTGTTCACAACGTTGACATCAGCAAACCGCTCTCCCACACGATGCCATACATGTGGTCTGCGGTTGTGAGGCCCGATAGACTTACTGCCAAATTCTCTAAAACGATATTGGATGCAGCTTACGGTAGAGAAAAATATTCAATTCTCTGGCAACAGCTCTGGTGGAAATCTCTGCAGTCAGCATGCCAATTGCATGCTCCCTGTGGCATTGTGTTGTGTGACAAGACAGTACATTTTAGAGTGGTCTTTTATTGTCCCCAGTACAAGGTGCACCTGTGTAATGATCATGCCGTTGAATCAGTTTCTTGATATGCAACACCTGTCAGGTGGATGGATTATCTTGGCAAAGGAGAAATGCTCACTAACAGGGATGTAAACAAATTTGTTCACAAAATTGAGAGAAATAAGCTTTTTGTGCGCATGAACATTTTATGGGATCTTTTATTTCACCTCATGAAACCAATACTTTACAGGTTGCGTTTATTTTTGTACTATTACTGTACTGTTGGGTAGAGCTCTCAAGTTAAGCATTTCACTGTACTTGTGCATGTGACAAAACTTGATTATAAAATATAATTACCCCCACTCGCTAAAAATGATACTTTCAAGTATTCTAATACTAATGTTCAGATATTCGAATAAGCATGCACATCCCTAACACACACACACAACCTTTATAGCCACATGGCAGAGTGCCAGGGTCTTGCCCCATTGGCAACACTATAACAGTGCATAAAACTACAGTACTGTAACATTCCTATTGCTTCACCATATACACACACACACACACACACACATATATATATATATATATATATATATATACACATATATATAAATAAAACACACTTTGATCAGGAAGAGACCAACAAACTCCTCGTAAGATGACAACGCAATTACTCGTGGGGCTAATAGCAGGCAATACATTAGCATGGGATGTGAAGAAGACTTTAGTATATAGGTAAAAGGCTTAGAGACTGTTTGTGTAATTTCAGCAAATGCTGTGTTTTGCTTCAGTGTGTACAAAGCCGCATCAATACAGCCATCTGCACTTCAAACCTCAAAACAAGCATGAGAAACCTCATCGATGTTTGTCATGCTGTGTTTTCCATTAGAACTTTCTGTGAAATGTTAAGAAAGAAAAGGAGAAAAAAAACATGAAATGTGTGAAGGAGTGATGACTGGAGGATACCAGGAAGTATGACGTTTGCTTTGATCATCCCAAACCCTTACAGAATTCATACAGTCCAGTGAAACCAAATCCTGCTTGTAATTAACAAAACTAGCCCAAATGATCTTCAATTCCTCACCTTTCATTACTTTCACCTGCATCGGTCATTACACCTAACAGGTTAGCTGACAGGAAGACAACTCTATGGACAAAACCTTATATCGATTTTCACATTTCTAGTTGTGATGTGCAGGTCCATAGCATTTACATTGACGTCATTTAACAGACTCTCTTATCCAGAGCGACGTACAGGAGCAATTAGGGTTAAGTGCCTTGCTCAAGGGCATATCGCCATATTTCGGGATTCAAACCAGCAACCTTACGGTTACTGGCCCAATGCTCTTAACCGCTAGGCTACCTGCCGCCCATAGCAGATAGCTGGTCTGGGTCTGTGTCCCAGCCTTACCTCTTGTAGCAGTAGATTTCCTCAGGGTCTGAGATGCCATACTCTCTGAGCTTCAGGATCATCTGGGCACTCTTCTTCACGGCGGCATCATATCGCTCGCTCCTGGACAGGAAGTTGAGGTCCTCACTTTGGAAGTCTGGGTCACTGATCACCAGTGACTCTGTGGGGGATAGAGAAGTTTGGGAGATTAAGACATCGTCGGAAACCCAGGCTTCTCACAAAAAAATGGGATTTTGGAAGGGTGGCCATGCGAGACTAGGTCGAACATTATGTGCAAATTGTGTAGTATTACCATTGGATAAATAAATGGATCTAATATCATTAGCTACATTTCTATCTGCAACATAATACACCCCTGCTCAACCATAGATCGGCTGTAGTGGAAAAATAAGAAACACTAGCCAGCTTCTCTGCGACTCTTTCTGTGTAGCTGTGTACAATAACAGCAGGGCTTCTTTCGTGAAATACTAATGACAGGTAGCCTAGTGGTTAGAGCGTTGGGCCAGTAACCGAAAGGTTGTTAGATCAAATTCCCGAGCTGACAAGGTAAAAATCTGTCGTTCTGCCTCTGAACAAGGCAGTTAACAGTTCCTAGGCATCATTGAAAATAACAATTTGTTCTTAACTGACCTAGTTAAATAAAAACTTGTGTTCAACTGGCTTTTCTACTGTAAAGATTGGAACCATATCTTTCACTATGTAATAGGTCACTGCATCCATTATCTCAGATAATATTGAGTAACAAATTACATTTGCTGGTGGTTTGAAAATGATGCGGCTATGGTAGTTTGTCTTTTAGCAGACGTTTTGGGTATCTACCGACTGGAATCGGCATTGCGTCGTTTCAGTTACAGGTGAACGTGTACTTCTGCTTTTCGTAGCAATTGTCTTTCGACACATTTTGCACAGGACATTCGTTTGCTTAACAGCAGACCTCTTGAACCCGAACCACTTCCATATTACTGAGAAAAAATATTGCTGCCCTTTTTGGGGATGATTTCATCCTCACGAGAGGCTGAGCTGGCTGCCTGGTGGAACTCTTACCGTTACACTTCTCCGGCGTGGTTACAATTTGTGAAAGGCTGTACCTTTGTGATTGTATTGTCACGCAATTGGGAAATGATTCGACATTGGGCTGACAAAGAGACAAGTGAGATGTTGCATTTGTAAAACGTTACAACATTATAAGAGAACCTCGATTCTTGCGATACAGGCATTTTCCAAATCGCACTAAAACATAAACTCGAATATATCGAGAGAGAGAAAAACTCGATATATCGCCCAGCCCTTGCAAGTGACCCTAACATGCTAGTTAGCGAGGTTGCTGCAAGCTGGCTATGTTATCTGGCAATGCACAAATCAGAGCCTTGTTTACACAAACAGCATGCACAAGTTACAATGAATGCAAAAAAATTGGCCTTAATCTTGTCATTGGCTCACAATTATAAAACAACAACTGACTGGTTATAACTACTGTTACAACAACAGATAACCAACTGTCTAACCTAGCCTAGGCAGCAGATATAGCGCCCACTATCGGTTGTCTAGGCTATGTATATCCAACCTTCTCCAATGTAGGTCAGCTAGCTAGTTATGAACTTGTTTCGTTAGCTAGCTAGCTGCTAGTTCAATGTTTTGTTCACCAGATAGGCTACACATACGAGACACGATACAAGACATTCCAACCTTACCAATCTCTCTTCTTCTTTTGGTCTTCTCGATGCCTCCGTCCAGAATATGTGTGAGTTTCTCCACGTCAAATGTAGCATTCTCACGCTCTCTAGTTATGTCAGGATTCATGGCGAAATAAATAATATTTGCCCTTGCAAAAGACGACGTTGCGTGTGGCAATAAAATGTGAGCTATGTAATCTTAGGACTACATGAACCAAGCTCAGCACTGCAATAAATGGAGCCTGAATAATTATTGACGACTTCCTGAATGGCTAGAAAAGGGGGCGAGTAAAAAAAAATCAGGTTATGTGACGTTGTGAAACATTACGGCCTTGAACTGACAAAACACCCGTCTGGCATCTTTATAGTATTTGGCATATTTTACCCGTTGATAACTTATTGATAAGATGCTTCCATCACCTGCAGTCTTTCATTTCCTTTGGGAAGTCAACTTTGGTGCAGTCAAGGAGGGAGATTCAGTGAGAACATTTGGAAGGTGAGGAGTGTCTACCGTAGGAGGTTGGTGCACCTTCATTGTTAAGAAAGGGTTATGACTAGAGAGAAACAGTGGAATGGTATCAAATACACGAACCGCATGGTTTCCAGGTGTTCGATGCCATTCCATTTGCTCCGTTCCGGCCGTTATTATGAGCCGTTCTTCCGTCAGCAGCCTCCCATGATACTATCTTTAACACACCATGTATAATCGTAGTTAATGATTTGTTATCCCTTTTGGATTGCGTGGCTAACATACTAGTTCATTTTCTAGATTGGTGAGTTACCAACCAGAGGAATCGAAGGCTACACTGTCTATCCAGCATGCAGCAAGACAGCATCAAGTTGTTGTTCAGACTACATTTGTGGAACCCTTTGACCCCATCATTGGAGCCCAGTACATAGTTCTGGGCGAGATTGAAAAAGCAGAGGGTAAGATTAGGTTTTTATTTGGTTTATATGCTTTGCAACTCCCAAAACCCACTTACCTATCTCTTCACAGGAGGTGATGGTGTGATGGTCCATGCCCGTGTACTGAACTGTGTGGACGGGGTGAACCTAGCCCTGCTACAGAGAGGTGTCAATGAACAGAGGAGCTACTTCAGAGAGAGGGGGGAGAACAAGGGAGATGCTACTACTGCTGCTCAGCCACGTGCTCCTCTCTGACCTGGACCCAAATAAGAATTAATCTGTCACAATGCTGCGCTGATACAGTGCTACTGGTGTAAAGTTATGAACCAGGTTGAATATAATGTTATTTTGTACATGTTGTAATGTTTATGACCTCATTTATACCTCAGATGGATTGTGTCAGAAGGTCATATTTTATTATGGTTGGGACATTTTCCCAAATAGCCGATTACATGGAGATGTCAAGGATTATGAGACTGTGCCTCTAGCTAATTTAGAATGGCGAAGGGTAGAATTACACTATAAAAAAATCCTGATTGATACATAAAAGCTGCTTGTTCTGGTGCACTGTAAAGTCCTGCCTTTATTTGTCATACGATATCAGTTCTGGAAGACACCCTCTTCCTCCTGACAGAGTTTGGCAGGTTCATTGAATGTTGGGTCAGGTGTATGAAGTAGGTCAAGAAAATGCATACTTACATTCTTATTGTAGCTAATCTAAGATAAGAGAGAATGTTTGATGTGGCCATTTATGCAATGGTTACATTTGTGAATGAAAACTGATATGTAGTTTGGAAATGTATCTTTGTGAGAAACATAAATTCTTCTTGATTTGATATTAGATGTATTTGCGGATGAGGTGTGTGTTATGTGGCTTTATTTTATTTGGTAGTTAATTCTTCTATTGTGTTGGAAATGAAGCAAGCACATGTTGACGATCTAATCTTTAATAATTATTTTCTTGATACAGTATCAAGGTTGCATTTAAAAGGATCAGTGTCAGGAAAATAATAAGACATAGACAAGCAAAACTTTGTAACATTGCACCATGTCCCATCATCTCTAGTAAAACAATAATATCAAGGATAAACAGAAACATAAAACTCCTGACTTTCCTTTTTTAGAGTAGATTCTGCCATCTCCAAACAAATTTGGTAAACAAAAGCAACTCAGCAGCAACAATCATGACCTTGGTGAGCTATGCAGTATTTTCAGACAAAATTAAATTATACATTCTGGGTAGTATTGATATTTATGTTTATACAATATAATTTGACTTCATATTATTCACCCTAGAGACAATAATACCTTCCAAGCACACTGTTAACAGGTCTATTATCTAGAAGGAAATCGATGAGAGTTGTATGTGGGGGTGTAGCTGCTGCCAGACACTTTGGAGGAAGCAGGTAGCATCAGTAGGCCAGACTGAGGATCTGTCTTGCAGCGGGCCATCGCTTGCTTGTAGTTGATTTTATCCTTTGTTGTGGGGTCGACAATTTCCTTGGCGTAGTTGTACTCGTCCTGAAGCTCTCTCATCATGGTGCTGTCAATCATTTTGGCTCTAATGGCCTCCTGTATGCCCACACGGTCCGTGTTGTTGGGATTTACCAGCCCTCCCGTCAGGTGTTGCGCCTCCATGTAACGCAGGGCAGTTTCTTTGGGCATCCAACCTTTCAGGACGGCCTCTCCCACCGACAGGCGTTCTCTGGTCGTGGGGTCCTCCACGCCAGTGTAGGCTTTCTGGGCGTTGAGTAGCCTCTGCAGTTGGCTCGAATCGATGAGGCCCCTCTCGGCTGCTTTGTGGACCGAGTATCTCTCCTTGTTGCTGATGTCAACGATGCCCCCTGTAGCAGCCTGTGCTTCCAACAGCTTTTGTGCCGTGCCGCTTTCGATCAGCTTGCGGGCCACTGCACTGCGTATGGAGAAGCATGTGTCAGTGTTTGTGTCAATTACACCAGCGATAGGATATCTTTCCTTCGGGGCAGGAACAGGGGCAGTGCTGGTAGGGGACGACTTTAGCAAGGATGCTGGCTTTGATGTGATTGAGTTGAACTTGGGCTGTTTTTCTTTTTCACCTGCAACAAGGAGGGCAAACTCTGAAATAGGCATTTTCCCATCCTTGTATTTTTGCAGATCATACTGGGTCAGTTGTCCATCTCTCAAGGCATTTTTGATAGAGTACTGCTTGCCGCTCTTGCGATCCTGCAGCACAGAGGTCTCCCCATCAGGTCCCATGGAAGTTATTTCCTCCCAATCGCACTCCAGCTCTTGCAGATGCATGTACTGGGTACGGTCGATCAGTCCCTGCAGGTAGGCTTCATATGGTGATAGTTCTTTGCCAGTATCAGGGTCCAAGATGGTGATTTTAGTGGAGACATTGGTCTCCTTTGTCCGGGTCTCTGTATGGTCTTCCTTCTCCTTGTCCCTTTTTAGGTCCCTGATGGTGTTGTCTTTCTGGTGGATCGTGTCTTTTTCATCCAGTATCTCCCTCTCCAGACGCTGCACGTCAGACTCCATCTTGACGCTCTTTTGCCTGTTGATCTGGCTTCTCTCGCTCATCAGCTTGGTCTGCTGCTGGAACGATACGCTGATGTCTTGCCTCTCAGACTCCAACTTCTTCAGCTCCCGGGTGAGGTTGTCTTTCTCCCTCTGCAAGGTGTCCCTGGCCAGAATGAGACCTGTCTCCTCCCGAGAAGTGCTCGACTGAGTGCCGTTCAGTCGGTTGAGTTTATCAGAGAGTTGTTTGATTTTTTCCTCCAGGTCCTGCCTGGCATGTTTCTCCTGAGACACCAGGCCCTTCAGGCGGTATCTCTCTGCTTCTACAGCCTGGTCTTTCTCCACCCGGATCACTTCTTTGTACACTGTCTTCTCTACAGCCTTTTCTCGCTGAAGGAGCTCAAGCTTGACATTGGTGTTCCTGATGTTTCTCTGAATATTCAGGACGTCACTGGTTTCCTTGTCCATGTCTGAGCGAAGACCGTTGGTCATCCTCTCCAGTCTGGGGTCTCTCTCAACTTTCAGGACCTCCTCGACAACGATACTCTCCTTGACGGGCGGTGGGGCATTCTCAAGCTCTTTGATGCGCAGTTTGATCTGTTTCAGTTCAAACTCCACTTTAATCATCTTCTGATGTTCGTCACTCTGCTTTAGGAGGTTCTCCTTCTCCTCCACTAAGATTTTAAGTTTTTGCATCTCAAGCTCTAGCTGCCGGCGGGACTTAACCTCCTCATCCAGGCTCCTGCCAAGCTTATCATGCTCAACTATCTGCTTGGGGTCCTTCTGTAGACGCACCACCTCCTGCACCACCACTATTTCCTCTGGCTTTTGTCTCTCCAGCAGGATGTACTTGTTTTGCAGGTCGAACACCATCTCCTCCATGGTACGGCGACGCTGTTGCTCTTCACGTACCTCCTTTCTCAGCCGATCTGCCTCCTTCTCCAAGAGCGGATCATCTTCATACTTGAAGATATCTTTGGTCATAAGCTTTGTCTCCACCTTGGATTTTTCTGCTTTCCACTCGTCCCTCTCTTTTCTCAGGAGGTTAATCTGGTCCTCTACATTATTGTAAGTACGGTGCAGATGGTTCACCTGATCATTGAGCCTCTGTATCTCTCTTTCGTTCTCAGGGCTCCTCTCCTCTTTCACCACGTCTTGGATGACTTCCTTCAGCTCCACCTTTGGCTTCTTGGAACGCAGGGCTTCCAGATCGACCATGACCAGAGTGATCTGGTCCTGTAAGTCAGAACGCTGCTTGTTCAAGTCTTGAACATCTTTCTTCAGACGCATTATCTCCAACTCTGTTTGTGGATCTATGCGGTAGATCTCACTGACGATTTCCTTGAGTTCGACCTTGGGCTTCCACTGCCCCACCTCGCTATACCGAATTCTGAGCTGAGAGACCTCCTTGACCAGAGAGTCCGTCTCAATTTTCTCTCCCTCTAGGCCTGATCGAATCCTCTTGAATTCATTGATGAGCTCAGGGTCCTGTTCGACTTTCTTCACCTCCCTGGTGACCACCTTGGGCTGAATGGTGGGAATGATCCTCTCCAATGCATTGATCTGGCTCCTCGTTTGGAAGATCTCGTCATTCAGAGTCTTGCTCTTGTGGCCTTCATCTGCGATTTCCTTCTCAAATGTTTTAACAGCTTTGAGCATCTCTGGATCCTTCTCCAATCGAATCACCTCCTTTTTCATAACCTTCTCCCTGATGTTGGGTCTTGTAGCATTCAGGATGGTGACCTCTGTCTTCTGTTGAATGACTTCTCCCTCTTTTACTCGAACCTCATTCTTTATCTTGCCGATCTCATCTTTTAACTTGGAGGCTTCTACATCCAACTGAGGATCTCTCTCAAACTCAGTCACCTCTCTAGTCACCAGTTTGGGCTTGATGCACTTGAGGTCGTCCCCAAAATTGGCGATTTTGATTTTCACACTCTCGATCTCACCCTGGGTACGGCTGCGCTTCAAGGCCTCTTTGTGGATTTGGTCCTCCATATCTTTTAGGTCGGTTTCCAGTTTAGGGTCGCGGTAGTACTCGAGTACCTCCTTCTCCTCAACTCGATGCATCCCTTTACGGCTCTTCAGAGACAACATCCTGGTCTTGAATGTCTCCACATCAGTCTCAGCACGGCTGCGCCTATCGCTCTCCGCACTCAACTCTTGCTGCAGGCTCTTTATGTTTATGGTTGGTTTCATGGTTGGTTCTGTGGATTGTTTCTCATGTTTCTACAAAAAGTAAACAAAAAATACTTCAACATTTTCATAATTTTGTATCCTAAACACATTCAATTGATCAAAATTGGCAGTGGGAAAGAAGTTATGTGCAGCTAGATTTTCCAACTCACCTGAGCGATGAGGTTCTTAGCAAAGCCCATCTGATTGAGCAGCTGGTCATTCTCAGCTGATGTTTTAGCATAGTGGTTCACCACAGCCTTTTCCTGTAATATACAAAGAAGCACAGCCATCCTTCAGCTCACAGTGCTCAAGAAAACATGCAGGAAAACATGATGCACCCTACATTGGTCTGCATAGAAGTTGATAAACATGAATGTAATTTGTGTCTATTGACTTCCATTCTTTATGTATTACCTGGTTCTGCACAGTATCAGCAAGGGTGGAGGTGTGACGTTTTTTGGGATCTTTGGCTCCCACATTGTCGAGGGTGCTGCTGTATTTGTCAGTGTTGACCTCATATTCCTGCACAAGCAGTTGAAATTAAGATTTTATTATTCAATATCCAAATATTTAAATATCTGTTACACAAATAAAAGGTTAATCATGATGCAGTAGGATAATGTAACTTCATCCGAGTCTTACATTGAGGATATTCTGCAAATCTTGGGAAAGGTCAACCACTCTATCCAGGTCATCTCCCTTCCTCTTGATGTCATCCACCACCCTCTGCAATAAAAATTACAAAATTAAACTTGATTGCAAAATATGTGTCTTAAAATATAATTGTAAGTATATCGCCAACAATTTCAGAGACACAAACAAACTGACCTTCTGGGAGGTCTGCTTGGAGTTGACCTGTGATAGGTCATCGTTGGGGCTGATCTTGTTGTCAGGCAGATTTTTCAGGAAGGAGCTCAGAGATTTGCTTGTGTTCTGGAATTCCTGGTTCTTGCCTGCAGCCTCTTGCAAGAGGCCCTCTCTGAGACAGAAAAACGCAATGAAAAACACTTTCATGATGACAAACTGAAAACAATTATTCTGTTCATCTGACGTTCGAGCAAATGAATGGACTATTTTGATACCATATATTTGCAGACATGGTGTGTGTAGTCAACGTTAGCTAACAGACAGTGGCCCTGGGCTCACCTCTCCTTCAGCTGGTTGTTGACGTTAGAGTAGCGGTTCTGTAGTTGTTTGACCTGGGTCCCCTGGCGATGGATGTCTGGGCAGTACTCCTGGTAGCCCTGCTGCAGGGAACTACACAGCTGCTCGCTGGTCTCCAGGTCCTGGCCCAGCTTTTTCAGTTCATTCTGAGAGCCCGCCACATCCTTACGCAGACTCTGTAGAGAACAGATATGATAAATGTGTCCTGGTGGTGTGCTTTTAGCTAAATTAGAAGGGATGACTAAAATGTGCAGTCAAATGATACAGTCCTTTATTACTTCAAGTCAACAACTAGGGTATTCTCTGGAGGTCGACCGATTAATCAGAATGGCCGATTAATTAGGGCCGATTTCAAGTTTTCATAACAATCGGTAATCGCCATTTTTGGACACCGATTATGACCGATTACATTGCACTCCATGAGGAGACTGCGTGGCAGGCTGACTACATGTTATGCGAGTGCAGCAAGGAGCCAAAGTAAGGTGCTAGCTAGCATTAAACGTATCTTAACATAATCACTAGTTAACTACACATGGTTGATGATATTACTAGTTTATCTAGCTTGTCCTGCGTTGCATATAATCGATGCGGTGCCTGTTAATTTGTTATTGAATCACAGCCTATTATTTAAACCAAATTGAACATTTCATTATTTATTTGAGACTAAATTGATTTTATTGATGTACTATATTAAGTTAAAATAAGTGTTCATTCAGTATTGTTGTAATTGTCATTATTACAAATATATAGAAAATCGGCCAATTAATCGGTATCGGCTTTTTTTGGGGGGGGTCTTCCAATAATCGGTATTGGCGTTGAAAAATCATAATCGGTCGACCTCTAGTATTCTCTGGTCCAATTTGTTCAAGGATACTGTAGAATCTATTTGGATCTCTTAAAGTTGAGGTGTGTCCAAAATGGCACACTAATCCAAGGCAGTGTAGGCAATGGTCCTGGTCAAAAGTATTTCACTATATAGGGAATAGGGTGCACTGGTAATTGTCCCACCCACCTGGATCTCCTGGGTGCGGGCCTGAATAGCATTGGGGACATCTGGGATAGGGCCATCCTTATTCAGCTTTTCCTCAAAGCCAGAGACGATGCCATCCACTTTCTTGATCTGCTTCTCCAGGTTCAGAGATGCATTAGCCCTATAGAAGAAATGGCAAAAAAAATAAAATAATTAACAGCAAGATCTGCTGTTTGATGCTATTTTCTGATAATATCATATCGCTAAGACAGGTGATCGGTGATAATGTATGTCTGTAAAATGGTCGTACTTCTTGTTAAATAGGTCGGCCAGGGCTGCGAGGCCATCTTGCTTATCCTTGACAGCTTGAAGTTTGGCTGCAAGGCCTTTGGAGACGTCCTTCTCCAGCTTCGGCTGCTCCATAGCTGCCAGAGCATCTGCTGCTTTCTACAAGAGATACAACCACCGTATCATTAGGATCAGTACCATCCTCACCAACAATATCATAACTATCATCATGATCATCATCATCATCGCCATAGTCATTAGACTCATCATCGTTGTCATCATCATCTTTAGGAGGCACGAATCCATCAATGCCAATCTATAATTATTCAGATTTAGCTAGTTAACCAGCATGATGATATATTGTACGTTACAATGGCTGGTAGACATGCTTTCTATCTATCAAAAGTAGCGGAATGTCCCCTTTAGACTGTGCCTGAGCGTGGTCTAGTGGGTAATGTGGCCTGCAACACATATCACTCCACAGCGTAGGTACAAATCCCGGCTCCACCTCTACTCTCTTTCTCCCCCTTCTCTGTCTCCTTGCTCATTTCCACTTGTATCTATCTCAATAAAGTTAAAAACAAGTCTCCCTCTCTCTCACCTCTTGCTCCTTCACCCTCTTGGCCAAGTCAGTGGTGGGGTCACTGCGGTCCAGTGGGGCCCTCAGACGGCTCAACATGCCCTGCTTGGCTTTGACCAGGTCCTCATCCAGCTTATCCAGCTGACCGGCCACGGCTTTAGCTTTGGGGTTGGACGGAGGAGCTATGTGGGGGACACAGGGTAAAGATAATCTGGCCTTATCAAAAGTAGTGCACTATGTAGGGAATAGGGTGCCATTTTATCTGCTGCCGTAGTTAATTTCACATATTGTATATGTACACATGTCCCATAAATACCCTGTGGCTTGGGGTTTACATGACGCGATGAATTGAATGTGATATCACAGTGTGGTCTAGGGACAAGGTTGAATCAAAAGTTAGAGAAGCCATTTCTTCTTATTTACAGTTCATGATCATAGCAGTAACAGTTGCCGTTCCAGAGTTATTTGGAAGGCTTTGTTTTGGGGTACTGGGATTAATAGAGCAACTTTTTCTCACCTGCGTATACGGGTTTCTCTTCGACGCAACGGATCTTGTCCTTCATTGCGCCTAAATAAACCGCCCTCCTCTTCTTGATGTCGTCAAGGACATCACCATGTCTGTGCGCGCACACACACACAAAAATCATTAGAACTGAGACATTTTAATTCCCAAAATTGACGTATTATTGTCCATATGTCATAAATGACATATGCTCCTGTTGCTTACAGGTCTACGGTGGCAATAGCCTCTGGGTCAGGTGGTGGGATCAGAAAGCAGACCCCTGGAAAGGTTTTGGTTGCCCCACTGCTGGTCAATACGTCCCAGTTCTCAACGTCTGAATTCGACTTGAGGGTGAACTTGTCCCCTCGAGTGAGTTCAGCCTAAAAGAACACAAAGAGAGAACTTTCCTCAGAATGGATCACATGTAAATATTCCTTTTCATCTTACAAACACAATGCCCAATACTGAGGTATCTAGGAACTTTAATTTACTTTAGTGAGTTCCCTAGTCACAGTAATGTTTGGTTTTTGGATGTTTACATGAGCCTACATTACGTTGCATGCCTTGACACACCTCTCAGTGCAGTGGTAGAGCATTCTATTCTATTCTAGTAGTCACATCATTGCTTAGTAGCTTTATCAAAGATTCTACAGAGGTTTCGAAACCGCTTTGACTTCATACCGTAACCTGTGGTGGAGGCTCCAGGACAGGGTCAAAGTTGAAAGGTGAGAGGTCAAGAGCAGCTGGTCATACCTTCTCAGTCTTCCAGTCACAGAGGGACTCCACGGTGGTGGACCTGGTGGGCGGGTAGCGGCGCAGCTTGAGGGGGGCGATGGTGGTGCTCCTCTTCCTCAGGTCAGCCAGGAGCTGCTCGTTGCGTTGCACCGTGCTCTCCTCCGCCTGAGAGAGAGAGAGAGAGATGGAGAAAGAAAGCGAGAGAGAGAGAGAAGGAGAGAGAGTGGTAAGGTGAAATTGTGACCACCTGTATTGCATTTCAGCATAACCATTTTTCTTCACGTTATTTACATAATGTAGTAGGGTAATGTCATGATAACGTTTGATAACGTGTGAAAGAAATGTAATGTCTTTAGCTGTGAAGTGTTAACACGCACACTACCATTTATTACTCTATTGTGGTGCAGGGAGTTAAAGCCCATAAATTGACATTGTAGAAAAAAGAATGGTCTTGAAAATGTTTTTTTTAAATATATTTATTTGACATTGATAATAAATGCGCAGAGGTAAAAGCATGAGTTGTATTTATTTTTAGCAAAATGAAATGCAATGTAGCATCTTTATGATTCATGGGTGTGTTGAAAGTTTACTGCGCAAGTTAACACCAAAGATTCAATGAGATTGGAACTGCATCCAGATGTACAATAGATATCAGTGTTCACATCCTGGCATTACCTGTGTGTGTGTGTGTGTGTGTGTGTGTGTGTGTGTGTGTGTGTGTGTGTGTGTGTGTGTGTGTGTGTGTGTATCAGAGAGGTTGGAAGTAAGCAGAAGACAAATTTCCATCTAGTATGGACTAATAAACGATATCTTCTCTTACCTCCAGTTGCAGAGTCATCGCTGAGCTACTCCTCCCAGTTGTGCCTTCCACTTTCTTCAGGCTAGAGTTGAGTTCACTCAGAGACTCCGACAGTGTCTCCACATCTAGTTGGTACTGAACAGGGACACAGACAGACAACACATCAGAACATGGTATCTTTTTCACATACAGTATCTTTGACCTATCCGGTTTCCTGATCATGCTGCAGTTTGAATGTCTATGGTAATGTGCTTAGGGACATTTCTGGTTGAAAACCAGACAGAAGATACCCTTTCCATTCTGGCAATGAAGACGGAAGTCTGAATATTATTCTAAGCTGATGTAGATACTATGAAACGTTGTTAATGTATTCTGAGTGACATTTACCTTCTTGAAATCCTCCATGTTATCCAGATGGGTCTCTTGGCAGATGCACAGGTTGAGGAACTTCTGCCACTCATTCCGCAAAGAATCTCTCTGAGCCTGAAACAAGTACAAAGATGAAGCCATCACGTAAAGGGAAAATCTCTATATCTTTCAGGAACATTGTAAACTTGGTGGACCTAAATGTAGAAGTCTAATCTACGGAAGAGTGATCGATTCTTGATTGAAGACAATGTAAAATGGTAAGAGTCTACAAGGGGAGGTGTACTTAAAGTTTGAATTGGTTATTGGCATGTACCTGTATTGTGGTGCTGGCCGGGTGCTTCAGTTCAATGAGTCGATCTCCGTCATCCTGGAGTTTGTTCACTTCGCTTTCATGGGACAGCAGGCTATTGCTCTTAAAGTTCTGAATGAGATAAAAAATGAAATATGATGTCACTGAACGTGGCTCCTTCAGTAATGGAAAACTAAATGTACATCCATGCCAGAAACCTATGAAGCACATCCTCAAGCAACATTTTCATACTTTATTGTTGTATTAAGTCCACTGATATTGAGTGACACTCTATTTGACCCCTAACATGGACTCTCACCTCATACTGTCTGCGGACGTCCGGAGGGTCCAACATGTGGTCGCTCCAGTCCTGTTTCAGGGTTTTTGTCTGTTCGTCTCCTAGATAGGCCAGCTCCTTGTTACAGCCCTGCATGTAGTCATACAGACTGCTTAGGTAGTGGTGCCGCCATTTTGAATTGTCCTGTGGAAATAGAACAATATTATATAACAACTGTAAAGAGTCACACCAAAAAGAGAACATATGTTACAATTACTTTTAGGTTGAAAGTGAAATCCCACCGATCCCATCAGAGGCGACTGGTGGGTGGAGCTATAGGAGGATGGGCTCATTGTAATTGGCTGGAATGGAATAAATGGAACAGTATCAAACACGTCAAACATTTGGAAACCCCGTCTTGGACTCTGTTCCATTTATTCCATTCCAGCCATTACAATGAGCCCGTCCTCCATTTCCTCCTCCCACCAGCCTCCTCTGGATCTCATTAGTACCCATATGATAACTATGACTTACCAAAAGGTTGTTATATTGTTTCTTGATGGCAGCATACTCCTCCTGAAACACAAATTAATTGTTGTCATGTTCACTAGCTACAAGACGTTTTCAAACACATCCATTAAATCCATGAACCCTTGAATTCATCGTCACGGAGATGAGAGAGTTGAAGGGGTTACCTTGGTGCTGGTGGAGCTGGCGCTGAGCTGAGAGCTGTAGGCCTCGATCTCCTTGTGCAGTAGGTTGTGGGCAGCGATCTGCTTCTTCAGGTCAACCATGGTGGGCCCATAGTCTTCTGTGTTCACCTCCCTCTGAGAGACAGACACAGAACGGTATGGTCAGTCATGGACACAAATAGACTCAGAAGAAAACTAAAGAGGCTTTATGGTAGTATGCATTTTTATTGGGTACCTTAAATGAACATGAACTGTAGGATAACGATGAACTGAACGTTGGGTACTGTTGTGTTAGTTGTTGTGTTGTGTACTGTTGTGTTAGCTAAGTCAGTCAATATATAGTACAACTGAAGTCAATTTCAGCTTGGATTGGTCAACAGAACAGTTTGTCAAGGGGATGAGCATCATGCTTTTACAAGGATGTTTACAATATGGAGGCTTGGTCTTAAGTTAGTTGCCAAAGAAGAAGAGGACACTTGATTTTACCTGTTTCTGATTGAGCACCGAAGCCCAGTCGATTCTGGGCTTCAGCTCCACATCGTTGACAGGCTCATAGATGTCCCGGTAGAAGGCACAGTCTTTCAGCCAGCGGTCATGGAGGTGACTGACACTGGAATGAACAAAAGGTTGAGGGGAGGGAGGGGAAAAGACATTTAGTATGTTTAGCATGAGCATGATAACAAAGAGAACTGGCAAGAGCAACACGTTTTAGTAAATAAATCCAGATGGACCTTACTGTATCCCCCAATGATCAAATGTCTTGAAGGGAAAAATAGATTTCTGCAAAGACTAATCTTTTTGAAGCAGCTGAAGGGCCCAAATGATACCAGCGTTCATAAGAGATATCCCACTGGGAACACTGGTTGAATCAACGTTGTTTCCACATCATTTCAAGGAAATTGTGTTGAACCAATGTGGAATAAACGTTGAATTGACATTTGTGCCCAGTCGGATGGGCCTAGAAGAGGTCACTCACTCGCTCTCTATCTCGCTGCTTTGGGGGTGTTTGCACTTCTTGGCCTTGTCCACATCCAGGAAGAGGTCATTCAGCAGGCCCTCAGCCTCAGACAGGTTGCTTGCCACCACTTTCTGGTGCTGGAGGGGCCGGTTTTTCTTCTCATTCTCTGCATCCTACATGGCAATGAAGACAGTAGGTGAGTCAACGGAACGGTTAGTGGCCAGAATTGAAGTCCATGGACACACTATTATTTAGAGAGAAAGAAAGAGAGAGACCGTCAGTATGTATTCTCACCACAGCAAGTAGCTCTTCGGCCCGGAGGACATCTTTCTCCACCTGGTCGGAATTCTTTTGCATCCGTGCAATCACCAAGGCCAAGTCATTGGCTGTGGACCTGTTTAGAGGGCAAAGGTTAAAGGTTAAAGATCTGATTTAGAAAAATAGCAAAGAAGATACAAAATACAAAGAGGAAAGAAGCAGAGAGAGGAATGTGGACTGTCTGAATCGAGCACTTCAGTTGTTGTCCTTGACTTAAGTGACCAATGAAGGTCAAGGTCCTAAACATTTAAGATGGATGCAGAGGCCATTATCCTTGTGGAAGCTATCCCATTACAAAACCTAGCACGCAAAATCATTAGATATAAAACCACAGGCTAAGAATAGATAGTGACACAGAGTAGATGTGTGTGAAGCTGTCCTCCGTGAACTCCCTTTGTCCAAAATCAACACTTTGTCCAAGACTAACAAAAGTCCAAATGTATTACAAGGACCAGGAGTTCTTCTGTGACTTGACCAGGAAGAACTCTGGGCCATAGTTAGAACCTATAACTAGGGCACTGGGTTCTTGGTGTTCAGGAAAAACTCCTGGCCCTACATAAGACAACACTCTTGAACTGAAACCAAGGAAGGCACCCTATTCCCTTCATAGTGCAATACTTTTGACCATGTCTCCGGTCAAAAGTAGTGCACTATGTAGGGAATAGTGTGCCATTTGGGACCTAAGCCAATGGTCTCTAGAGGTGAGGACCTGGGATCAACAGGAGGGTGAATCACTGCCCCACCTGAGTATTCCCAAAACGCTGAACATTCCATCATTCCACAACAACTATTTGTTTGTCTCTCTGTCACTCCCTCTGTGTGACTGTGACTACCTGTATTGCTCTCTCTATCTGCCGACCTAGTGGGTACTCTCCCAGGGCAGTGTTCAAGCTAGAGCATTGATCTCCAGAGAGGGTTAGAAGTGTGTTGAATACTTTTCCACAGCTTTGAATCCAGGCTATTCAGATTGCCTAATAAACTGTAAAATACTGTATGTAACTGTCGTCTTACAACTGTTCATCTGAGTTGGGATCAATTAATTTCACCAATTCAGGAGATACTCAGTGCATGTGTAGAAAATAGTCCACTATTTTGACTGTGTAGTTGAATTTGCTGAACTGACTACATTCGACGACCCCAACATTTCTGCCCATGTTCCTTTTAACCTAAGGAGCCATTTTGAAATGAAAGTGTTGTTATCAACAGTAAAACATGTATTATGATGTAATGAGATTACATATGCCTGTACCAGCAGCAGAAAATGACAGATTCAGTAATCTGTAGATCTGTGTTCTCACATCAACCTGCCCCTAAGGACCAAACCAGCACTGAGGTGATAAGTCACTAACCTCCCCTTTAAATACCAGCACTACAGGACTCACAAACACCACTATTCTTCCAATGACAACTTCTACATGTGATGGATTGGGTAAACTATTTAAGTGCCTTAAACACATTAAATGCAGGCCCTGGCCTAGATTTTACACGAATGTCCTCCTCCATAACTAAGATAGACCTACTATACTAAAGTATCTTCACTGCGATTAAATGCTTCATCAACAATTGTACTGTCGTACCCTTCACAGTGTTGATACAGATGTTTCAATTGTGTTTAACAGAAAGACAAGCAGTCTATCAATCAGACAAGGACATTCCCTTTAAATATCCCATTTGCACCACCGTGGCAAGAGGGTGAGCCAACGCCCATAGGCTGTGGAGAAACCAGCTGAACAGCACAGACAGACCAGTGACCCTGAGGCGGGGTGAAACCATTGGCACTCCTCTCACTCTCCGAATGGTCATCCCCTCTATCTTTCATCTCGGTCCAGGTGTAGTGTATGCATACTATAAGATAATCATCCTGTTACTATAGCATCACAATGACCAACGAACACACGTTCCATGTATTCACGCTTCATTGTCATTCCCATCTTTCTCGTGGGAGTCTTTTCACCAGTGTAACCCCCATAGACTTACAGGTTACATCACCATCAACATCAGTCTCCATTGACTCAACATAAACACCACTCATCCTGGTGCTAAGCTGTCTGTGCTGAGGGTGTGACAAAACAAAAGGTCAGGGTGGATTTTCAAGCTTAGGGAAGCTCAAGTGATTCATATTTTTCTAAATTGGGTGACATTTGATTCATTGCTAATGTAGGCCTACAGGCTACGCTTTTGATGACGCATTGACATAGGAGTCATACTTGATTGATGGATGAACATTGATAAAAAAATATATGTCCCTATCTACCTTATCTAAGTACTGTATGTCCTACTCTTTTGTGGTCAAGTAGAAATATTGATGCCATCATATATCCCTCCACGGGGAATGTTATAATGACGTGAAGAGTCACCAAATCAATGTGAATGTCAGGCGTGTGCGTATTGGTGCTGAAGTCAGGTGCAGGAGAGCAGAGCATTGTGAACAGGCACACACTATTTCGTCAGGAGAGATATACAGACGGACGCAGCTGTGTCCAAAAAAACTCCAGCCAACGAGGCAAAGTGTATAACGCGCAAAACAGTCACAACACATCAAATGTATACAAAACAGACCTCGTGAAATAACACGGGAAAAACGCACGCAAGCCTAGTGCGTTCAAAAACACGTAACACACAAACAATCTTCCACAAAGACATGAGGGGGAACAGAGGAATAAATACATGTAGTGTGATTGGGGAATGAAAGCCAGGTGTGCAGGGAACAAGACAAAACAAATGGATACATGAAAAATGGAGCGGCGATGGCTAGAAAGCCGGTGACAAGGAGAGGAGCCGACTTCGGCAGAAGTCGTGACAGTGAATCTAATGAGTCGTACCATTTGATAACGCCATCAAATTTTAGAATCTGTTTTACGTAACCTGAAAACACACACACACACACATACACAAACAGGTGATTGAGAGCCCCTCTAATGCTTCTCCTGAGCAAATCTGACCTAAGGTCACATAAAACCCCCGCAAAACCTACGATAACATCAAGACAACCAAAGAGACAAACAAAACTTCTCTTCATATCTTTACACAGAACAAAGTTGGTCTTCTTAACTACAGCAACATGCCAAAACACACAGTAAACCATCTACCTTCCAATCTGCATTATCCAGGAGTTAGGAATGAAATAAACAAAGGAGATTCCAGAGGATTCTATGAGAAAGAGGGCAACACAGCAAACACAGGAGATATGAAACAAATCCAAGTTTAGGAAGGAGAGGAAAGGAGGAAGGAGGTAGAGTGGAGGGGGTTGCATGACCGAGTTTGCTATCGTTCCTTAAAGACTCACTTGCTGATCTTGCCGGACACCTTCAAGGAATTACTGTCCTTCTTCTTGAACATCCTGGATCTTTTGGTGAGTGGAAGTTCCACTCCACGGACAGAACACAAGTCTCTCTGGTCCCCTCACACTCTCTGTTCCTCTCTCGCTGTCACAGATAAGACACACACTACCTGTGCCTATTTTAGCGTGTGTCCCCGTTGGTGTCAGCACTGTGATTAAGCTGACTGAAAGAGTACCTGTGCCCCTCCCTGTTTACAATCTATTTAGTTCCACAGGACCGGGCCAACCTGTTCTTACACACTCCTTCTCATTCCTGCCCTCCTTTACTCACCTCTCTAGTTCAACCCTCCCCGTTCATTAGTTCACTGCCACTCATTGAGGTTTTCTAAAGTCACTGGTCGCTATTTTGCTAGGGAGTCTGGAGAAACATTCAGTTTCTATAAGGATCAGTGTAGAATAACATATGGGCTTGTGGGTAATTAGATACTAATAAGTAGTGGAGGTAATGTAAACCTTAAACAAGGCAAGATGAAGTACAATCCCATTTTAGTGGATGCCTGTGTACTCTGTTCATTCTATATATATAAGCCCATATGTTGTTCTACAGAGAGACAGAGACAGAGAGAGAGACAGAGAGAGAGACAGAGAGAGAGACAGAGAGAGAGAGACAGAGAGAGAGAAAGACAGAGAGACAGAGATAGAGACAGAGAGAGAGAGAGAGAGAGAGAGAGACAGAGAGAGAGATAGCACGCTCAGGGGGCATAAAAAAATAGAAATGTTGATATTGTAAAACTGGCGGCCCGCCGGTGGTTTAATTTGGCCCCCAAGTTTTTCAAACTTTAATTGTTCAACATAAGACTAAAAACACCAGTAAGTCAGCTCTAAGTGATTTTAATTTTGGAAATCAGTTCCAAAGTATTCCCTCGAAAAATAGAGACACACGTGATCATCTACAAATCACCTCCCACCTCCTCCCAGCTGCCCACTACACTGAGGCTAGGTAACACGGTCACCACCGAAAATGTCAATAAGCATTTCTCAATGGCTGGCCATGGCTTCCTCCTGGCTACTCCAACCCCGGCCAACAGCTTGGTTTTTCTAATGACTGCCTCGCCTGGTTCATCAACTACTTTGCAGACAGAGTTCAGTGTGTCAAATCGGAGGGCATGTTGTCCGTACCTCTGGCAGTCTCTATGGGGGTGCCACAGGGTTCAATTCTCGTGCCGACTCTTTTCTTTGTATATATCAATGATGTTGCTCTTGCTGCGGGCGATTCCCTGGTCCACCTCTACGCAGACGACACCATTCTGTATACTTCTGGCCCTTCCTTGGACACTGTGCTAACAAACCTTCAAACGAGCTTCAATGCCATACAACACTCCTTCCGTGGCCTCCAACTGCTTTTAAACGCTAGTAAAACCAAATGCATGCTTTTCAACCGTTCACTGCCCGCCCCTGCCCGCCCGACTACCATCACCACCCTGGATGGTTCGGACCGAGAATATGTGGACAACTATAAATACCTAGGTGTCTGGTTAGACTGTAAACTCTCCTTCCAGACTCATATTAAACAACTCCAATCCAAAATCAAATCTAGAATCGGCTTTCTATTTCGCAACAAAGCCTCCTTCACTCACGCCGCCAAACTTACCCTAGTAAAGCTGACTATCCTACCGATCCTCGACTTCGGTGATGTCATCTACAAAATAGCTTCCATTACTCTACTCAGTAAACTGGATGCAGTCTATCACAGTGCCATCCGTTTTGTTACCAAATCACCTTATACCACCCACCACTGCGACCTGTATGCTCTAGTCGGCTGGCCCTCGCTACATATTCGTCGCCAGACCCACTGGCTCCAGGTCATCTATAAGTCTATGCTAGGTAAAGCTCCGCCTTATTTCAGTTCACTGGTCACGATAACAACACCCACCCGTAGCACACGTTCCAACAGGTATATCTCACTGATCATCCCCAAAGCCAACACCTCATTTGGCAGCCTTTCCTTCCAGTTCTCTGCTGCCAGTGACTGGAACGAATTGCAAAAATCATTGGAGACTTTTATTTCCCTCACCAACTTTAAACATCAGCTACCTGAGCTGCTAACCGATCACTGCAGCTGTACATAGTCCATCTGTAAATTGCCCACCCAATCTACCTACCTCATCCTCAAACTGTTTTTATTTTATTTACTTTTCTGTTCTTCTGCACACAAGTATTTCTACTTGCACATCATCATATGCTCATGTATCACTATTTATCACTCCAGTGTTAATCTGCTAAATTGTAATTTTTCGCTCCTATGGCCTATTTATTGCCTACGTCCTCATGCCTTTTGCACACACTGTATATAGACTTTCTTTTCTTTCTACTGTGTCATTGACTTGTTTATTGTTTATTCCATGTGTAACTCTGTGTTGTTGTCTGTGTCACACTGCTTTGCTTTATCTTGGCCAGGTCGCAGTTGTAAATGAGAACTTGTTCTCAACTAGCCTACCTGGTTAAATAAAGGTGAAATAAAATTTAAAAAATGTAAGAAAGGTTTGAAATTATTATACTTTAGTAAAATAATATATCTGTTTGGGCTTTTTGCGGTCAATTTGCAGTTTACAAATTATTTGCAATTATGTTCCGGTCGCTGGATCATCCACTCAAGACATAAATTGGCCTGCTGCAGATAGATGGTTTACTGTGTGATGATCCCTGTTGTAAAACAATCCATTTCCAAGTACTACATTGATTTTAAAAAAGCAAAAAAAATCTTTGAATCAAAGTTCAGAATGTATCCAACAGAGAAATGATATTTTACACATACCATAAGAAAATTGGGTCTGTTATATACATTGCTGGTACACATTCCTTACAGTGTGCTTCAACCAAGCTAAGCTTTCACAAATGTGACCAGATTTATCTATGGGGGCTTATGTCAAATGTAAGTGATTTTCTTTAGTTTTTTACATTTTATACAAACTCAGCTTCAAAATGTATTTCATACACTGTTGGAGTAAACATGGGAAAGTTATGCTGCTTTGAAAGTTGATAAAACTTGCTATCCAATTTCAGAGAAGAAAAAAAGCTCTTCTTTGTGAACAGCCATTCAGCATCGTTCACACCCTCTTAAGCCCCACCCATCTCTTTAAGAATTCACATGTAAATGCACAACTGACCCGTCAGTATGGTTAACCCAACCATTATCCTCAGCCAATCATGGCTATCCATGAAGGATCCTTCCTGTCTTTCTCCCTATATAGCTCAGGGCTTTCTCCTTGGCTAAACTAGGCTCATCATTTAACATTTTTATTCATATTTATGGTTCCCATACAAGTTTGTAATTAAGACACATGAAAGTTCACATCTTCAAGGAGCCATTTCTGTAACCAAAAACATCCCTACTGTGTGAAGTGGAAACTAGCAGTCAAACGACCCCTTGGAGATGGCCTGTCATAAATCTACAATAAAGTTTGACATTATCCTCAATTACCTAGATATGAACAGGAGACTGCTGTGCACCTTTATAAAACCAGATATCAAAGTTATTAATTCTCTAATCAATAGGTTGACCAGAAATCAACAAGGAACAGGATAGAGGCCTAGAATGACTGTTATTGGGAGTGATCTAAGACAAGGGACATCTCAACTAGTAGGCCCACTGCAAAAATATTTAAATCATGCAAATACTCCATACAATGATAGTGTCCTTGTTTGCCAAACAGAAGACTTGTACATTCATTCAAGATCAGGGTTTCTGCCTAGTTTATCAACAATGGGAGATGGAGAGGAATGTGGCTTGGAGACTTCAATTGCAAGAGAGTAAGATTGAGATAAAGAGCACACATTTGTTATATGCTCGGTCCCATTTTTATTGTGGAAAATGGTGATGGAAATGGTTTTTTTCAAATAAATTATAATTGCAGAATCATTTTGAAGGTCCGCAGGGCACCTGAAGTAATTCTAAATGCTAGGTGGGAGGGCATACAGGCTGACGCCAATTTATTATAACGGATAATGGAAAACTTCAACCACTTCATTTTTATTCTACCTTGTGGAAAAGACCCATTTGAATTGTGAAACAGTAGAGAGCTGTGTAACAATGGTCCTAAATTGTTAACTTTCCTTGACTTTAATTTATGACAACTGGTTTCAGAGGACCGGATGCCAAGTGCTTTCACTAGATCAGTGTTCTTATAGGAAAGGGAAACCAAATGTCCAGCTGTTTTTAATTGACACAAGACAGTTCAATGGAAACGTACCGTAGCAGGCAATTGTAAAAGGCAATGTATTTTCTATGCAAACTCTATAAATGTCGTCAAATTTTTTTTAATTTACATTTTTTATAAATCACTGCTGAAGTTAATGGTAACATAGCTACTGACCCTTAACTTACTCCCAACCTTAACCAAACCCTTAATCCTGATCCTAACCTTATCCTAATTTTAACCAATTCTGAAATTAAATAAATCGGTTTGCATGCCAGCCACATCCCCTTCATTTTTCCTTTACTCATCTCATACTGCAAAAGGACATTCAGATTTTTTTCTTTGTTGATAAATTATTTCCCCCATTCCTTTTGATTGCCGTTTGATTTTGGTTTACTATTTTCTATATATATTTTTTTTATCTGCCTAGTTTGCCTTAATTATTTGATTTAGTTAGCTGTTATTTACTATACTTTTGATTTATTGAATGTTTGATTTGCCTTAGACTATCTAAATTGTTTTAAATTTACTGAAAAATATATATAAATGCAATGATTAACGCTTTTATTGAGTTACAGTTCATACAAGGAAAGTCAGTCAAATGAAATCAATTCATTAGGCCATAATCTATGGATTTCACATGACTGGGCAGGGGCGTAGCTATGGGTGGGCCTGGGAGGACATAGGTCTAAGGCACTACATCGCATTTGCTAGCTGTGCCATTAGAGATCCTGGTTTGAGTCCAGGCTTGGTCGCAGCCGGCCGCGACCGGGAAACCCATGGGGCGGCGCACAATTGGCCCAGCGTCGTCCGGGTTAGGGGAGGGTTTGGCTGTCAGGGATGTCATTGTCCCATCACGCTCTAGCGACTCCTGTGGCGTGGCGGACCGGGCGCATGCACGCTGACACGGTCGCCAGGTGTATGATGTTTCCTCCGACAAATTGGTGCGGCTGGCTTCCGGGTCAAGCGGTCATTGTATCAAGAAGCAGTGTGGCTTGGCAGGGTTGTGTTTCGGAGGACCCATGGCTCTCGACCTTCGCCTCTCCCGAGTCCGTACGGGAGTTGCAGTGATGAGACGAAGACTAACTCCCAATTGAATACCACGAAATTGGGGCGAAAAAGGGGTAAAAAAATTTAATAAAAATGGGACCAAGACTTTACATGTTGCGTTTATATTTTTGTTCTGTATCGACTTATGTCCAACCAAATAAAATGACTTTACTCATGTCATAAACAGCCATTGGGGCCATTAAAGGGATTATTTGTTTTACTTGACGTCACATGTTCAGTCTGGTTTAACCAGGCTATTATTGGCCCATTGATTGATAATTACCGTTACTGTTTTTGCTAATCCTGAGGTGTTCTGGTAATGCCCATTAGTCTTCCTCAAGAATAGCCATAAGGGGGAAAATATGGCTGCTTTTATCAAAATGGGCAGGGTTGTCAATTTAATTATATTTGGGGCAGCAGGTAGCCTAGTGGTTAGAGCGTTGGGCCAGTAACCGAAATGTTGCTAGATCGAATCCCCGAGCTGACAAGATAAAAATCTGTCGTTCTGCCCCTGAAAAAGGCGGTTAACCCACTGTTCTTAGGCCATCATTATAAATAAGAATTTGTTCTTAACTGACTTACCTGGTTAAATATTTTTTTTTAGATATATGTATGCCATACCACATGACTTTGTCATAATCATTAGGAAAACTCAGTTGTCATGCTGTCATTCCATTTGGGTGGAGTACAAGGAACACCAGAGATTGGGGAAACTTGGAGGAACTGCCAGCCTCAAAGTTCCTACGGCAACACTTTTGCAGTAAGAGTGTATGGGAATACAATAAACATAGGTGTGTGTATACAGCAAAGGTGTAACACATCTAGCCTGAAACCACATTTATTTAGTATACACAAGTAGGATTGTGATTAGCCATTTTATATTGAAGTACATAACCCTGTATAGATATGTATACAGTAGAAGGAAAGTGATTCACCAGACAAAACAGCACATCATAATCATCTACTCATACTGATGATGACGACTCCTGATCATGGCCTATTATCACACACACACACACAAAATGACTCATACGAGGTTAGAATGTATTTGATGGTGTCTGAAGTGTGCGTGGTGGAAGGCACATACCGGCTCGTGATGACAGAGCCCAGCTGTCAGTTACCGATAAGGGATCAAGGGAAAAATGTTAGGTGGTAGGAAGAGGTTAGTTAGCTTTGAAAGTTGTTAACATGTATCACCTGTATGTCTGCCTGGGACAAAAACACACCCAACACAGGCATCTCATGCTGCTCACACACCCACACAAGAGCCTATGATCATGAAACTACACTAATAGACTACTGTGGGAGTGCCAAAAGCACTACTATAAAACTCTGGTTCAAGCCCTGAACGCTGATTGGCTGACAGCCGTGGCATATCAGACCGTATACAACGAGTATGACAAAATATTTATTTTTACTGCTCTAATTAAGTTGGTAACCATTTTATAGCAATAAGGCACCTCAGGCGTTTGCGGTTTATGGTCATTATACCACGGCTAAGGGCGGTATCCAGGCACTCCACATTGCGCCTAAGTACAGCCTTTAGCCGTGGTATATTGGCCATAAAACACACCCCTTCGTGCCTTATTACTTAATTATAATAGCAGATTTATAAAGTCTGTGATAAGAGGTTGTCAATTGAAGCTCAGCAACAGTATAAAGTCAGTATCAGTCAAACTAAAAAGTGAGTGAAAATGACAAAAAGCCAAGTTACAACATCTTGAAACGTTCAAGAAAAGTTAGACACGAGGGGGGGGAAAAAAGGACAAACTCTGGTCACGTTTGCCGCAAATGTCTCGTTTTTTAATTAGAAGCCTGGAAAATAATTAATCATTTCACAATTCTCTTCAATACTCCACTTAGTTTTCAAATCATGTTTAGAGAAATAATTTTGACGATGCGTGAAACCATTCCAAAACGCATCTAACCCAAATCCTGTTTATTAACATGACCACATTGGGAAACAAAAAAAAGCATTGAAATAAAACGTACAAGACCGATATCACCCCGAATTAAAGAGAGAACAAAGAGTTAGATTGAAGAGAGGACAGAAGGTAAATTGACAACCTGTAGTGGAGACCACGGTAAGTCATCATAGGCAAATGCAAATATGAGGTCCATTGAATAACTAAAGACTCTGGATTACAGAACTGGCTTTGGTACTGGAAAAGCTGAAGAGGTGTTAGGCACTCAAAAAGGGTGCCGCTCCCTCCCATTTAAAACCTGTTGGAATAGGAGCCAACTGATACAATGAACTAGTGTGTACTAAAATTATGTATTTCTAGACATACTAGGGTTGTTTTTGACAGAAGTTCATGAATGCTGCATCAGGCTTTCGGGGGTGAGTCGAAAAGGAATCCTAAGCAGTTACCTTCGACCTCAAAGGTCATTCTGTCTTTTGTCACACACAGAACTTACATAAATGTTTTAAAAAGTCATATCATTATAGAATATAAACACGTTAGAGTCCGTTCCTGTACCGAATATGAAGTCATTGGCCACTGAACCCCATTGTCGTATAAGGAAATTAACAGGACCATTTCAATCCTGATGTCTAGTCTAACTTTAACTGTCATCCATGCAGAGCTGTATTGGTGCCACAACAGCATGCAGGACAAGACAGACAGATCATTTATTCTCTAAATTGAGAACTTGTCTCACAATGTAGATATTAGTCATATGAAATTTGAGGCAATACAGAGGTGGTAGAATTTTGACAGCATGACCACGATCAGAAATGAATGTGTTATGAGACATCACGGCTTGGTCGTGGATTTCCCCTGCGGGCTGCATTTATACGGATTCTCCTGTTTGATAGTGATTGATACAACACTTACTCTCCCTCCCTCCTGTATACTGACATTGAGACTGGGTACATGAAAGCGCTTTTAAGAGTTGAAAATGAAAATAATTCAAGATAAGTCAATTGGGTTTGTTTCCCTCTGTAAAGTGTGTTGTGTTTGTTCCCTTCAACAACCCCCAAGGCAGGAAACCTCTAGAACATGAAGTCTCAAACTGGTAGCTTTCGAAATGACACTCTATACCCTACGCAGTGCACTACTTTTGACCAAATTGTCTACAACATAAGGAAACAGGGTGCCATTTCCAGACATTGTTTCCACAGTTCACATGGATGACAGTTTTCTAGAAACCCACTCAGCCCGTTTATCAATATCTGGCTGCTTCCGACCTGAAGGCCTCACCAAAGCCTGGGACTCGATTTAGCTGCCGAAGCCGAAGATGCCCTTGATGTAGCCGGTCAGGCCGCCCTTGCCCTTCTGCTCCACCTTGTCGTCGAGGGGTGGGAAGGCCACGTGGTTGAGTGCCAGGTCAAAGAAGAGGGGCTTACAGGGGATGGGCTGGAAGTCAGGGGGAAACTGGACCAGGTTGGGCTGCTTCCCCACCAGGGTGGGGTCCAGGTGGAAGGTATCCAGGCGCTCGCACAGAGGCTGGATGGAGAGGGGTGGTAGCCAAAAGAGGGGTAGGGGTAGACAAATTAGAGGGAGAGAAGGGACTGGTAAAAGTAAATGACTAGAACCTGTCATAAGGTATGGCTAGTCTGTCAGCTAGCAGAAAACATACGCTGTGGTTCCAATGCAGGTCATTTTTCATGAACCAGCACTAGGTTCCGTAGTGAACAACTAATGCCTGCCATGTCGACATAGCAGCATGACATTTCTATGACAGATTTAAGAGTGAAACACGATCCTGTGTGGGATTACACAATGACATATAAACTCAGCAAAAAAAGAAACGCCCGATTGTCAGGACCCTGTCTTTCAAAGATAATTCATAAAAATCCAAGTAACTTCACAGATCTTCATCGTAAAGGGTTTAAACACTTTCCCATGGTTGTTCAATGAACCATAAGCAATTAATGAACATGCACCTGTGGAACGGTCGTTAAGACACTAACAGCTTACAGACGGTAGGCAATTAAGGTCACAGTTATGAAAACTAAGGACACTAAAGAGGCCTTTCTACTGACTGAAAAACACCAAAAGAAAGATGCCCAGGGTCCCTGTTCATCTGCATGAACATGCCTTAGGCATGCTGCAAGGAGGCAAGAGAACTGCAGATGTGGCCAGGGCAATAAATTGCAATGTCCGTACTGTGAGACGCCTAAGACAGCGCTACAGGGAGACAGGATGGACAGCTGATTATCCTCGCAGTGGCAGACCACGTGTAACAACACCTGCACAGGATCGGTACATCCGAACATCACACCTGCAGGACATGTCCAGGATGGCAACAACAACTGCCCGAGTTACACCAGGAACGCACAATTCCTCCATCAGTGCTCAGACTGTCTGCAATAGACAGAGAGGCTGGACTGAGGGCTTGTAGGCCTGTTGTAAGGCAGGTCCACACCAGACATCACCGGCAACAACGTCGCCTATGGGCACAAACCCACCGTCGCTGGACCAGACAGGACTGGCAAAAAGTGCTCTTCACTGATGAGTCGCGGTTCTCTCTCACCAGGGGTGATGGTCGGAGTCGCGTTTATCGTCAAACGAATGAGCGTTACAACGAGGCCTGTACTCTGGAGCGGGATTGATTTGGCGGTGGAGGGTCCGTCATGGTCTGGGGCGGTGTGTCACAGCATCATCGGACTGAGCTTGTTGTCATTGCAGGCAATCTCAACGTTGTGCGTTACAGGGAAGACATCCTCCTCCCTCATGTGGTACCCTTCCTGCAGGCTCATCCTGACATGACCCTCCAGCATGACAATGCTAACAGCCATACTGCTCGTTCTGAGCGTGATTTCCTGCAAGACAGGAATGTCAGTGTTCTGCCATGGCCTGCGAAGAGCCCGGATCTCAATCCCATTGAGCACGTCTGGGACCTGTTGGGTTGGAGGGTGAGGGCTAGGGCCATTCCCCCCAGAAATGTTCGGGAACTTGCAGGTGCCTTGGTGGAAGTGTGGGGTAACATCTCACAGCAAGAACTGGCAAATCTTGTGCAGTCCATGAGGAGATGCACTGCAGTACTTAATGCAGCTGGTGGCCACACCAGATACTGACTGTTACTTTTGATATTGACCACCCTTGTTCAGGGACACATTATTCAATTTCTGTTAGGTCACATGTCTGTGGAACTCGTTCAGTTTATGTCTGAGTTGTTGAATCTTATGTTCATACAAATATTTACACATTAAGTTTGCTGAAAATAAACGCAGTTGACAGTGAGAGGACGTTTCTTTTTTTGCTGAGTTTAGCATGTCTGGCAGAGGCCTCCTGATATTTTACCCATCACCCAAACATTGTTGTTTTTCCATGTCAGTCTGCTAGGCAGCATTCCAGCTCTGTAATGTATTGACTGAGGCAGGTCAGGGAGTATTTCTCACACAGACTGGCCCGTGTAAGCCAATGATCTGTGGTAGGCACACTACTTCCTCTCACAACTGCACAACTTACACACACAGTAGTATTCACTACACTTACTCCACCATTATCTGAAATTAGCCCAGAAAATGGCTGGGCCTTGAGAGGTACAGAGGAGTCAGAGTTAACCCAGAACTAAAGTATCACGTAATTGGTCAGCTGCTCGATTAAGTTCTGGGTCAACGTTAAGAGAAGAGATCAAGAAATGCTAGAATGAGGAGTGGAATCAGGAGCTCTACCCTCTTTGCGAGTTACGTCCGAATGTTCCCTTCCAAAATTCAAAAAGATGCTAACACCTGCGAAATCGTGATTTGTTCAAATAACCAGTGAGAAAAAACCCAAACACCGTAATTACACGCAGAATCTCTACGCGAGAGATTAGAGTTAGGGCTAAGCACATTGGGGTAGTTAGCTGTGAGACTTTGTTTTCATGTGGGAGGCTACTTTTGTTCGTTCTTACCGTGCTGTCTTTCACCTTCTGCTGACAGGGTGCTTCAGGAGCATCCTCCGTGTCTAAAATACAAACACACCCTCAGCTTCATAACACAGGCAAAATAAACCAGAGACCACAAGTCTTACAAAACACATACCGGTCAGGTCACAACAATGACAAGTCAAGCAGAAAGGTCAATATAAAGGAAGTTGCCTAACCCGGGTAAGGGTATTACCCTATAGAAACAAAATGGCTGCCCTTGCAAGTCAGGTACCCACCTAAGATGGCTGCCGCCTGAAGCGAGTATTTCTCAGCGTTGACCTCTGTGATCAGCTCCTGCACATCAGGCAGATCCTTTAGGCAAGGGAGACAAAAACATTAGGCAAAGACACTTTCAGACAGTCCCACAGTAGAGTATCATGAATAACACCTGTTTACCTACCTGTAAACATTTCAATGACAAACACACCCCCCCTAAAAGATAATAGAACACCTACTTTGTGGATATTGTCATGGTTTGAACTCAAAGCCAATTGATTCTATATCATGAATAGTATTTGACAGACAAAGCTTTTCTTCAACACATGAGTTGTAGATACAGGTAACTGCCAAAATAATGGACACACTTGAATGAGGGATACAAAGTATATTGAAAGCAGGTGCTTCCACACAGTGCCAAGTTAATTATGCTTAGGGTCATGTATAAAAACACTGGGAAGGCCATTATTTTGGCTATCATGGCTATGCCCCCCCCCCATTGGCTGACAATGGCCCCATCCAGGTGGCACGAGCTGTCACGGAATGGTTCGATGAGCATGAAAATGAATTAAACCACGCGTCATGGACGTCCCAGTCACCAGATCTCAACCCAACTGAACACTTAGGGGCGATCTGGAGCGGCGTCTGAGAGGGCATTTCCCACCACCACATTATGGAATGTCTCATGGAAGAATGGCATCAGATCCCTCCAACAGAGTTCCAGACACTGGCAGAATCTGTCATGCATAGGCGCATTGAAGCCGTTGTGACTCGGGTTGGCCCAACGCCCTATTAAAAAGACACTATGTTAGCGTTTCCTTTATTTTGGCAGTTACCTGCATGTTAAAATGTACGTTTACACACTGGCCACAGTCAGGGGGTCAAAGGTTATAGGTCAGGGGTCAGTGTCTGATACCTTGAGGCTGTTGTTGAGGCTCTTAGCCTTGGACTGGACCTCCATGGCGTACTTCAGGACCCGCTCATACAGGACCAGAGCCTCGCTCCACTTCTTCACCAGCACGTATGACTGGGCTATGAAGAAACACCTAGGGGAGAGAGAGAGCGGGGACGTTAGTGACTGGTGTACACTTCGGTTCTGGCAGAGGCGGATCAGAAACAGCTGAATGGCAGGGGTCAAGCCAGCAAGTGTGTGTGATATATAACACAGTTCACTACATTTCTTTATTAGCTTATACATCAAGGCTATGAAGAAACACCTGTGGGAGTGTGTGTGTGTGTGTGGACGGTGTGTGTTCTCCGTCGTGTGAACTCTGACCTGTAGGCCTTGTAGACCAGCATCTTGAGGGCCACCTCCTTCTGGAACGTGTGATCTTCCTCCAGCCCCTGCAGGGTGGACAGCTCTGCCAGACTCTGTAGAAACAGTCATGAGGCAACATCAACAAGGACAAGATGACTCACTGGTAGAGGCTTAACCATAGAAATAGAGTCGGAAAGAAACATGCTATTCTACAGGCTTAACAATAGGGTTGAATGGCGGGCCCCCTCAGACGATCCCGCAGGTGAATAAGTCAGGTGTGGAAGTCCTGGGCTGGTTACACGTGGTCTGTGGTTGTGAGGCCGGTTGCTTATACTGACACATTTTCTAAAGTGACGTTGGAGGCGGCTTATGGTAGAGAAATGAAAATTCTAATCTCCGGCAACAGCTCTGGTGGACATTCCTGGAGTCAGCGTGCCAATTGCACGCTCCCTCAAAACTTCAGACATCTGTGGCATTGTGTTGTGTGACAAAACTGCACATTTTAGAGTGGCCTTTTATTGTCCGCAGAACAAGGTGCACCTGTGTTATGATCCTGCGGTTTAACCAGCTTCTTGATCTGCCACACCCGGATGTTCTGGGGAAATGCTCACTAACAGGATGTAAACAAACTTGTGCTCAAAATTGGATAGAAATAAGCTTGTTGTGCATATGGAACATTTACAGCATTTTATTTAAGCTCATGAAACCACTTCACATGTTGCGTTTATATTTTTGTTAAGTATAGTTTTTGTACTTGACCCTGGGTATGCTGAGTAAATAGAGGTATTTCTCCAACTCCAAGAATGGTGTGGATGTTTTGGTTATGAAGCAGGAAAATATCAAACCATTCAGTTTCACTATCAATTACTGTAACATTATGAGATGACTAGGACAGACATTTGGAATGTGCCAGACATAATGGAATATGACATGGTGTTCTTGTGTTATCAGAGGTGTATTCATTAGTGCACACAACAGCAAAACATTTAACAGAAAAACGTAACGTTTTTATTGGACAACCTCAGGTAGTACCGCCCTGTTTTACTCTGTTTCTTCCGTTTTGTGGCTACTGAATACGACCCAGGTGTGTTTGTACCTGGAGGATGATGTCGTAGAGACGGATGAGGTCCTGGGGGCGAGGGCCCCTTTTGTTCTCGTCTGTCTGCGGCTCCTTCAGCTTGGCCTGCAGCATGTGGGCCATGCTCTCGTTCCTCTTCACCACCGTCCACAGCTTGATGTAGGTCAGGTAGCTATGGAAGGGACACACACACAGGTCGAAGACTGATTCCATGTACAGATAGGTTCTTATATCATATTTGCTTGCATTTCTCATCTTCTCAAAACGCATTGGAGAAGACAGTCTGAGGGGAGGGACCTTCTCCATTACAGTTGAGGATGCGGTGAGGAGATAATGGTCACCATGCGTCTTGCATCCCCGGCAAATGTCAGACAGAATGACCGCTCTTACCTGTGCAGGAACTGCAGGTTGGACACCTTCCCACTGGCTTCATCAGATCTCTCTCGCTGCTTCTGCAGAGTTGAAAAGTCAGGGAGTATTTACCCATAGACAGATAGTGACAGGGTCTGGTACAGTCCTTGACCCTCCTACTCACGTTACTGTTTAGCCTATGAACTTTACTATGTCAGGTCAGTAAACCCAAGTATCAATGTGAACCCTGGTCAGTCCATAACCCTAACTGTCCTGTCTGTAACGTATCAGTCCATAACCCTAACTGTCCTGTCTGTAACGTCAAACATATCAGTCCATAACCCTAACTGTCCTGTCTGTAACGTCAAACATATCAGTCCATAACCCTAACTGTCCTGTCTGTAACTTCAAACGTATCAGTCCATAACCCTAACTGTCCTGTCTAACTTCAAACATATCAGTCCATAACCCTAACTGTCCTGTCTGTAACGTCAAACGTATCAGTCCATAACCCTAACTGTCCTGTCTGTAACTTCAAACATATCAGTCCATAACCCTAACTGTCCTGTCTGTGACTTCAAACATATCAGTCCATAACCCTAACTGTCCTGTCTAACTTCAAACATATCAGTCCATAACCCTAACTGTCCTGTCTGTAACGTCAAACGTATCAGTCCATAACCCTAACTGTCCTGTCTGTAACTTCAAACATATCAGTCCATAACCCTAACTGTCCTGTCTGTAACTTCAAACATATCAGTCCATAACCCTAGCTGTCCTGTCTGTAACTTCAAACGTATCAGTCCATAACCCTAACTGTCTTGTCTGTAACTCTTTCGGTGTCAGTCATACTTACCGCTTCAGTTTTCAGCTCCTCTCTCACAGCCTGGATGGTGTCTCTGCACTCGGCTAGTAGGGTCTCATACAGACGTTCCTTGGTCTCCTCATTGGCTGCCTGTGGGGGACAAATGGTGATCCAGTATAAATATGACATACAATATAAATTCATACTTCCATATATACCTCCCCTGATCATCTTCTCCAATGTGTATTGAGAAGGACATGAGGATAGAGGACGTGAGGCATAAGCAAGCGAGATCTTCCCTATCCCCGTGCTGCTGAAATAACTACGGCAGCATTTTACTCACATGTGCTCATACTTTAAATGGTTGCCTGTGGAGCCTTGCTTACGGTACGAATCAGATTAAATCATGCAAATATTAGTGTAAAAGTAGGTATTGGGTAAGGCTGTGACTGGGAGAGAGAAGTATGCAGCAGAGCAGGTTGCTGCAGATATTCCTGTAGAAGGTAAATTCCTAGAGTTACTGTAGCTCAGGACCGATGTGAAAGAGAAGCCTTGTTCTTCATGTCACCCAAGATGTAACACAGGCTTATTGTGTACGTTACAGTAGGCTAACTTGCAGGTTTAGGAAGCAGCCAAGTGTTGTGGTTTATATTGTTTATGAAAAATGTCGGTCGTTTTTGAAGATGAGTCAGAAACATTAATATCGTCAATGACATGTCCTAGTTAGAACGTCCTAGGAGTGCCCATATTTAATTCAAAAATTGCTAATAAAATATAGGTTTGTTATATATTCACCTGCTGACAAACCAATCCAATCTTAAATTATTTTGCCGCATCTTATCCTCTGACGAATCGGTGTGCATGCTTGTGAGACAGTAAATCTCAGCGGATTCGCCAGTGTCTTCTCTTTAGCTGACAAAAACACTTAAGCAATCATTAAAGTGCTAAAACAAGGCAGGGAATGATTGGGAGCGTTCTACTTAAAAAAAAGGACAATTCTGCCACTTTTTAACCTCAAATTCCTCATCTCCAGCACCATACCAGCGTCTACATATTTGAAAACGGCACATTTATATGGATGTGGTTAAAAATATAAAAATGTCCTACAAAAATGCTTATCATTAAGCACGTTTCCATCCAGTTATGCAGGTAAAGTAACTGTATATATATATATTTTTTTTTAAATCACGACAGCTGTGATGAAACCGATGGTTTCAGAACAATTTTATAAATGCAGAAAGATAGTGTTCATTCGACATGGTGGGAACTTTGTTTCTGTAAAATTAATTATGTGAGCAATGGTGGTGGAAACTCCTTAAATGCACAAATATTGACATTATAGTCATTATACTGGAGTCATGAGATGATATGGTGTGTGGTCCTCCCACTACAACTCTGGAAACCATGCAGTTCAGTAAGCTAGGCTACAGTTTAAATAATTTACGATGAATTTCAAAGGGTGGTGAAAATGCATGGTGATCTTGATGCACCTTTCCAATAAATATCGAAGGTCTTATGCTTGACTGCCATTTGACAAAGACCTTCTCGCTCTTAATAGCGTCATGTTAAATAGCCTACCCGCACTGTTAGGCTTGGATGGTATACCGGTTATACAGTATACCGGGGTATTTTGAAATACCGGCAGTATGATTTGAACACCAGTCAAAAGAATAAGCAAACCAAATGCATATGCTAGAGCCCTTAGCTGGATATAATTCGACACATCTCAGATTTCATTATGAACCGTGGCATAGCACGCACCCACACACATTGTTTAAATGTTGATGTACGAGGGTGCATGCTACGCCCCTGCTTATAACAATAACTATTAGAAAGCTACGGGCTCCAGCTATTCCTAAGTTGACATCTAGTGGCTAGATGTAAAGATCAAGCTTCTGGTTTACAGCACAGACATACAATCCTTTCCATGATCCCTGTTGCCTAAATTGTTGTGTGCAACAAAACATTTTTTATAACTGCTTAAACATACATATATATATATATATATATATATATATATATATATATATATATATATATATATATATATATATATATATATATATATATATATATATATATATATATATATATATATATATATAACGCCCCTTGTGTGCACTTCAGTTAATACCATATAACCCGGTATGGTACAGAAAGAGTAGGACTATCAAAATGTGGATTACGCCCAACCCTACGCAGTGTATCTGTCCAGAGTAGGGACATTTGCCATTTAACGCAACAGTTTGAGACAGTTGAAAATGCGATGGAAACACATTTTACTTTGAACATCTTTCCCGGTACATGAACTTAAGAGGAAAAAGTACATTGTGTGCACTACGTCGTCACGCACTGATTTTTCAAAGTCTGTTTTGTGGATTTTGGAATATCCTCATCAAAATCTGTCACCAATTGGATGGAAATCTACCTTGTAACACACAGGATAGGATAATAAAAAATAAATGATTATAATTTTTTTTTAAGTTAAAAACCTTCAACGAGTTTCTAGCCAGAAGGATGGCATTTTCTTGCTCCCCACGTCACCATGAATCTCAGTGTTTGAAAATCACTGTTTTTCAAATGTAACTTTCGATGTCATCGGGTAGAACGTGTTAACATAATATATTTTTCTACAAAAAGTAGAAATGCACCATTTTCACACATGTAAACGTTACTGTGCTGGAGATGATGAAAATGAGGCTGAAAAGCTGTGAGAGTTGCCATGTAACACAAATTCGTATTGGGCAGACAATGAAGTAACATTCACTCCTATCCATCCAGCATGTAGGGAGAGTGTCTTGTGGTGACACAAACTAGTGCCACAACCCTGGCAATGCCTAGCCCCTAACAGGACTGGGAGAACCAGTCTGGTGTCTTTTGCGCTTCAAAGAGAGAGGGATGGCGCATCCCTCTTCAGTATGTCCCCTAGGGCTTGCGCATGGCCTTAAAATGGCAGTTCCGTTGGAATGGTTGAGGGATTCCTCACTTACCCAGACAAATGTAATCTACAGAAGTCCTTTGGAGGAAGTAATGTTGACAGATACCAATGTCAAATATAAAATGTATAAATGAGAAACAAAACTTGCCATATGACATTTTGACCTTACATAGGCCTCCTTTTAAAGATTCCATAATGTTTCATTTGTGTGCTACAAAGCAAAAATGTCAAATGAAGCTTTACCGCTTGCTCTGTAAAAATAGTATTTTAATATTCATACATTTGTGAATATTGAAATATATAAACATGAATATTGAAATGTTTAGATATTCTATATAAATTGTTGAACATAATATACTCTACAGGCATTTCAAAGTTCCAGAGTGGGATCAATGCTACTTCTAGAGTTTGTAAGCATTACCAACATAGTGAATGTGAAAATGGATTCAAAATTGTCACATTCTATGCAGGATGTGCAATGATACAAGTAAAAGGAGGGTTGTGATTGGTTACATTGTCTACTATACCAATTTCTCTGTATAAAATGGGCCATAACTTTAGACAACTGAGGTAGATAAAAGGGGAGTGTAGAAGTAGAGGCAGCCATAGGGGGAGAGGTATTATGGTCCAACTGCTTCTGAACCCTTGTGTTCTTCACATCAAAATGGTACCTTCCATAAACGTAACAGAATCATTGACTGACATATCAATTATAGATCGAAGTGCATGAAATGTTAACCCTCAACTCAAAAAGCTAATTTGGATACAACTGTTGTGGACAGGACAGGTATGAGGGGAATTTCTGACCAGACCCCAATGCAGCCTTACTTCAAAAGCGTAAGCACAACAACTACATGTAACGCTACGCTACATCTAACAGAAATGATGGTCCCACTCCCAAAGTGATAACCATTTAGCTCCGATGCTAGTCTGTCCAAAGAGACTAGGGTTGATGGGTGTAGCCATGTGAGTGTGGGTTGCTATGCATAGAATGCAGTGTGACTGCACAATCGGCAGCATGCCAGAGCCAAGTGCAGGTGGATGTGACTGGTGTGGCCGCAGGGTAGAAGAGGCAGGCCTACAGGAAGACTGACAGGGAAGGTAAGAAGAGTGACAATAGACACCTGTCAGTGAGCTGTAGTGGAGCGAACGCCACCTACCGAGACTCAAGGTGAACTACACGAGACGATAGCCACCGTTGGACTCCTGACCTGCCTTTAGGATAATCTCTCCCTACAGACTGGTTGATAACAGCTTGATACTGCTAAAGAAAGTGCACTGACAAGGCTGCGCCACTAAACCCCTGTTCACTGGTCCTCCTAGCTCACTAACAGTTTCTCTAGTTCATAAGGGATCCTTGTTCCCTAGGCTCATAAGTTTGCTACTAGCCCCGTAGCTACTTCACACTAGCCCATAATGAAGCAGAGGTGTCCAAGCAGAAACCCTTTTCATGGCTGGACATTAACGTTTAGCCACTTGTCAGTCGGACAAGTAGGACAGTTTACTTGTCTGAAAGCTCAAGTTACTGGTCCCCCCCCCCCAAATAAAAGGCCTTTAACACCATAAGCCAAAAAAGATGACTGATAAGCATGTTGTAAGAGGCAAAGAACATTAGTATGGTTTAACAGAAATTCCCTCACTAGTTAGTCTGTTGTCAATCATTATTTTATAGGCTACCTGCTGCCACTAGCACAGGTAACGTACATGTTTTCATGACCGTACGAACCCTGTTTGCTGACCAAAAATAACTGGGCAAATAACTCACTAGCTAGCAAGGAATAAACAAATGTGCACAGGGTGATCTCAAAAAGTGCATCTCGCAACCGCAGGTGATTGAAAGACCGCTCGTGCCTGTCAATACGATACATTTCTACTCAGATCCTCTCTGCAGAGATTGGGAAAACAGTGCACGAGACAGCACATCTAGAAGATGCTTAGATTCAATTCTAATCTGAGTAATTGTTTGACGTGTGAATTATTTGTCCAGTCGGACAACAAATCTATATTCTGCTTGTCCGACTTGTCGTTGCTTGTCCCAGACAAGAGGACAAGCTTTAATGTGGAGCCCTCCTTTTAACATTATCGTGCTGACCTGAACCGTACTGTGCCGGCTCGGATATTTTATTTTTCACATTGTCCTTTCTGGCAACTGCGGTGGATGCAAAACCAGACCAGTCAAGTTCTGCTTGGCTCAGTAGTGTGAAAATGTGACTCGTCCCCTGGTAGGGTCACTGACCTGGGCGATGGCAGCCTCGTTGTCTCCCAGGCCCAGCAGGAAGATGCGGGCCTTGTCGATCTTGACGGGCACCGTTCGGCCTCGCCACTCCACCTCGCTCATGGTGGCTGCCTGCTTGGCTCTCGTCTGTGTGATCAGGGCCTGGAATAATACCATAACCATTCAACAGTATGCTACATAAAACAGGTCTGTTCCAATATCCACACTAACCTACTACTGATAAAGAGAGCAATGTATTGGGCCTGCATTCTAAGTGGTATAACAGTGTGGACAATGGAACAAAGTGATTCTCTCTGCACTAATGAGTAAAATATAGATGTAGGGACAGATGTATGGCCCTACTTTCCAGTAGTAAAGTAGTAGTTACTACGCGTTTTACAGTGAGAGGGACCACACACTGACCTCTAGTTTCTCAGCCATCATGCCTCCTCCTCCTCCTGCACTCAGCCTCATCTGCATCAGCTCATTCATGGCGTTCTGGTCACCTAGAGTCAGAGGGGAGTAGGGTTGTTCAGTACCAGTCAACTGAACAGGAATGAGTGTGTGTGGTGTGGTGTGTGTGTGTGTGTGTGTGGTGGGGAAAGAGAGAAGGGGTAGAATGCATACACTACCGTTCAAACGTTTGGGGTCACTTACAAATGTCCTTGTTTTCCATGAAAAACAAACATGAAATGAGTTGCAAAATGAATAGGAAATATAGTCAAGACGTTGACAAGGTTACAAATAATGATTTTTAATTGAAATAATAAGTGTCCTCCATTTGCAGCAATTACAGCTTTGCAGACCTTTGACATTCTAGTAGACAATGTGTTGAGGTAATCTGAAGAGATTTCACACCATGCTTCCTGAAGCACCTCCCACAAGCTGGATTGGCTTGATGGGCACTTCTTACATACCATACGGTCAAGCTGCTCCCACAACAGCTCAATAGGGTTGAGATCAGGTGACTGTGCTGGCAACTCCATTATAGACAGAATAACAGCCGACTGCTTCTTCCCTAAATAGTTACTGCATAGTTTGGAGCTGTGCTCAGGGTCATTGTCCTGTTGGAGGAAATTGGCTCCAAATAAGCGCCATCCACAGGGTATGGCATGGCGTTGCAAAATGGAGTGATAGCCTTCCTTCTTCAAGATCCCTTTTATCCTGTTCAAATCTCCCACTTTACCACCACCAAAGCACCCCCAGACCATCACATTGCCTCCATGCTTGACAGATGGCGTCAAGCACTCCTCCAGCATCTTTTCTGCGTCTCACGAATGTCCTTTGTGATCCGAACACCTCAAACTTAGAGTGGCCTGTCCATAACACTTTTTTTCCCCCAATCTTCCTCTGTCCTGTGTCAGTTTTTTGCCCATCTTAATCTTTTCCTTTTATTGGCCAGTCTGAGATGGCTTTTTTTTTGCAACTCTGCCTAGAAGGCCAGCATCCCAGAGTCGCCTCGTCACTGTTGACATTGAGACTGGTGTTTTGCGGGTACTATTTAATGAAGCTGCCAGTTTAGGACTTGCTTCTGTTTCTCAAACTAGACATTAATGTACTTGTCTTCTTGCTCAGTTGTGCACCGGGGCCTCCCAGTCTTTCTATTCTGTATAGAGCCAGTTTGCGCTGTTCTGTGAAGGGAGTAGTACACAGCGTTGTACGAGATCTTCAGTTTCTTGGCAATTTCTCATGGAATAGCCTTCCTTTCTCAGAACAAGAATACTGACGAGTTTCAGAAGAAAGTTTGTTTCTGGCCATTTTGAGCCTGAAATAGAACCAACAAATGCTGATGCTCCAGATACTCAACTAATCTAAAGAAGGCCAGTTTTATTGCTTCTTTAACCAGGACAACAGTTTTCAGCTGTGTTAACATAATTGCAAAAGGGTTTTCTAAATGATCAATTAACCTTTTAAAATGATAAACTTGGATTAGCTAACACAACGTGCCATTGGAACACAGGAGTGATGGTTGCTGATAATGGGCCTCTGTACGCCTATGTAGCTATCCCATTAAAAAAATCTGCCGTTTCCAGCTACAATAGTCATTTACAACATGAACAATGTCTACAGCGTATTTCTGATAAATGTGATGTTATTTTAATGGTTTAAAAAGAGTGCCTTTCTAAAAAATAAAAAAAAGACATTTCTAAGTGACCCCAAACTTTTGAACGGTCGTGTATGTGATTTTCTCGATGTGAGAAGTGTGCATGTGTGAATGCAAATGAAAGTGCAATCCACTGTCAATCTGAGCGACGGGATGCGTGTGTCGCCTACCTATGTTGTAAGCACAGTAGCGGATGTTGGGTGAGATCTCCTCCACACGCTGGTGATACAGCACTGCCAGCTCCTCAGTAAAGGCACTGGCCAGCTTCTCATAGATGGTCCTGAGAGAGGTTACAATAGAGACACATGGAATGTTCTATAGTTCACAAGTAGCAAGATGGTGGTCCGAGAACACAGCTATATGCTTGAATGTGTTTGGATATGTTAAGCATACGCCTACACGTAGGTACAGACAACTTAACATCTGTCAACATACAATGTAGCCTACATTCTTGAGGACTGATTTGCCCCATGTGAAATGATCTCAATACTCTAGATCAAAATCTCAGCAATCAAAAAAGGGCCACACTTCAACCTTTAGGTAGTACAGTGGGGTCAGACTCACTTGCACTTGTTGAAGGCCTCCATGGCAGCCTTCCACTCCTGCAGCTCAAAGCGCACCATGCCACTCAGGTAGGAGGTGTAGGCCTACAGACAAGTTGCATTCATTATTATTTATTCATAGGTCATCAGCAGCTATTTCAGATAGGTTAGAAAGAAAGGGCCCTGAAGCGCTCTTTCCTCAAGGACACGCCCAGCTGCCTATACTGTTGGTTCCTCAACTGATAAATATTTGTCTTTAAATATTAGTTTCAATTAAATTGTTAATTCACTTGCACAGAATTTGAACCACATGTTGAAAGAAATGAAGGTGAAACAATAGGGAAAGTCACTGACTCTCCAGGTCAGGGCATTACCCTACCTGTGCTTCCAGTTTGGTCTTGGCATCCACACGAGGGCTCTCACACAGCTTCTCCAGCCTCTCGCCATGTTTGGCGGCCTTCCGCAGGCGGGACAGCAGGTGGAAGCGCTTGCGGGGCTCTGTGTTGGCCTCCTGCTTCAGCTGCATGGCGTAGCTCCACGCCCGCTCAGCCTCCATCAGTACCAACAGTAGATATCTAAAAAGGGGATTTGTTATATTCAAGGGACTTGGGCCAACTTTAGCGCTGGCTGCTATTTTGGTGCCTCTCTGGGCACTCCATGTATTATAAGTATTTTGATTGAAGGTTCTAGAACCAAATGATGGTGGCCGGCAGCTTTCATGTACGAAGTATTTGTATTGTAAATCCAGTTGTACTTTAATAAGGTTGTAAGAACGAGATGGGGTACTATTACCTGTTGTCAGAGTACCGCTTGTCAGAGAGCATCTCGACAGTCACTTTTTTCCCAGTGAACTTGTGCCTGTTGCCGCACTTGAAGCCCAGGGTCTTGCGCAGACGACGCAAGCGCCGGGAGCAGTATCCCCTAGAACAGAGATTAAGAGACGGGTGAATTTTAGTGTGAAACTATGAGCCAACCATAAGGTATGGTCTATGATTGTCAAGCAGCCATAGTCCAGTCCTCCACCTCACCTGTATCTTTGATAATCCCCGTGTCGCAAGCCATGTTGTTGCTGGGAATCCTTGATGATCTGAAGAACTGCAAATCTGCGTTAAGGGCCAGTCTACTACATTCACACAGGAACCTATAGCTAGCTACATACACAGTGGTGCATGAGAAAAGATCACAGGAAATATACTTCAGCAGTGGATTTGCATTATGTGATGGATGTAGCAGGTTGACAGTGTTAATTTACTTAAATACACATGATTTTAGGAATATTCTAATGACAACATCTGTAAACCGCTTTTCTAATGACACGTAGCGCTAGCTTTCCGGAATTACGTTAGCTAACTAACGTTAGGTAAGCCCACCTCCACCAAAATATAGTGGTGTCGCAAAATTACATATTGGTCCCGGGTCAGCTTTATAGTTTTAGAAAGGATACTCTCCAGTCCTATTCCATCTTCCGTTGTATTTTCTTTATTCTCATCCATAGGCAATATTTTTCCTTCATTTTGCTTGTCTAAGGCCATTTTTCTGCTAGTAGCACACGTCCAAACTGACCCGAAGAAATGCACCGGAAGTAAACTCAAGCGTTAGCGTCATCATACCTTTTTATGCAATTCTCGCCATGTTTACACATGACACCCAACACCGGTGAAGCACATAATTCAAAACAGTTCAACACTTTCAAAAATTGAAATTGAGCTGAAATAAAAGCTCCTAGAAAGTTTCCATACGCACAAAACGCAACCAAAAAAACTGCACACATTAGTTTACATCTCTGTTAGTGAGCATTTTCTCCTTTGCTAAGATAACGCATACACCATCTTCTTCTTCTGAGTTTAACAGCGGGTGGCATCCAATATACTGCATTACCGCCCCCAACTGGACTATAATATAAATCTATTATAATTTTTTAATTTTTTTATTTAACTAGGCAAGTCAGTTAAGAATAAATTCTTATTTACAATGACGGCCTAAAAACAGTGCCTTGTTTAGGGACAGAATAACAGATTTTTACCTTGTCAGCTCGGGGATTCAAACTCGCAACCTTTTTGGTTACTGGCCCAACGCTCTAACCACTAGGCTACCTGCCAACCCAAAATACAAAATAAAAAAATAAAAAACATCTTTCAAACTAATCCTACACTCATTAAAACCCCACTACCCCATTCCACTACTTTGACCCTATCTACTCCTGCACCATGCCAATGGCCTGGGAGGACAGAACACCACAACTCAACACACCCTGTAACTCTTCTGAAGTAAAAAATAAATAAAACTATTCTAAAGTCAAATCTGGCATACCCAAATATTTCTCTGCAGCTGCCACCACATCTGTTTTCTGTGATTGACATTCCATTTCAGTGGTACAGTTGATAACCATTGCTATGAAGCCAACCTTACTGAAGCATGTCACTCGTTGGCCTATCCCTCTGTGCTGACACAGATCTACTACTCACAGGGATCTTCTCAGGATCCCTTACCCTTGAATCATCCTCATCTACTTTCTTCACTACCTCAGCATACAACGCCTTCTCCAATACTCTGACTCTAGCCACCTCAACCTCCCTCTCACGCACCGGACACTTCTGATCCCCAGCAACATGGGCACCCCTACAGTTAACACACAAAATATTATCCACCAAAACGACACAATCCTCTATCCCATGCCCTCCTGCACACTTCCCAAATCTTGGAATTTCCCTCCTTCAAACTGCTGCAACATGGCCATAAACATTGCACCTGAAACAGCGCAGTGGATTCGGCACAAAAGCTATAACAGGATAACTGATATATCCTAAAATGGCTTTGTTAGGAGCACCCCCCGACCCACATCGAAGGGACAGTAGTGGATAAGGTGGAAAGTTGTAAGTTCCTCGGCGTACACATCACAGACAAACTGAAATGGTCCACCCACACAGACAGTGTGGTGAAGAAGGTGCACCCTCAGGAGGCTGAAGAAATTTGGCTTGTCACCTAAAACCCTCACTAACTTTTACAGATGCACCATTGAGAGCATCCTGTCGGGCTGTATCACCGCATGGTACGGCAACTGCACCGCCCTCAACAGCAAGGCTTTCCAGAGGGTGGTGCGGTCTGCACAAAGCATCACCGGGGGCAAACTACCTGCCCTCCAAGATACCTACAGCCCCAATGTAGGTGTCACAGGAAGGCCAAAAAGATCATCAAGGACAACAACCACCCGAACCACTGCCTGTTCACCCCGCTGCCATCTAGAAGGCGAGGTCAGTACAGGTGCATCAAAGCTGGGACTGAAAAACTGTTTCTATCTCAAGGCCATCAGACTGCTAAACAGCAATCACTAACTCAGAGAGGCTGCTGCCTACATAGAGACTCAAATCACTGGCCACTTAAATAAATGGATCACTAGTCACTACAATGCTACTTTAATAATGTTAACATATCATACATTACTCATCTCATATGTATATACTGTACCTTATACCATCTATTGCACCTTGCCTATGCCGCTCGGCCATTGCTCATCCATATGTACATATTCTTATTCCATCCCTTAAGATTTGTGTGTATTAGGTAGTTGTTGGGGAATTGTTGGATTACTTGTTAGATATTATTGCACTGTCGGAACTAGAAGCACAAGCATTTCGCTACACTCGCATTAACACCTGCTAACCATGTGTATGTGACCAATAACGTTTGATTTGATTTGATTTAAAGACTGACTCAAAACTCAAAAGGATTGACAGTGACTCCTCTGCTTCACCACGCTCACCACTGGGACTGCTTCGCACCAAACGGTGGGCGTCACAAATACCAGGAATCTTCCACTTCAATTGCTCCACCTCCACACTTCCCCAGAAATCAATCCTTTCAATGGTGCCCTGTTCCTAAGAGCAAAGCAAGAAACAGATCTTGACCCAAGTTAGGTAACACGGAGCGCCCGCTCCCTCTGGTCAGAAGAAACACAAACAAATATCACAAGTCCACCACGGGTTACCTTAACTGATTCAACGGCACCCAACTCCTTTCTCACCCTGAAACAACAAATGGATCCGCCAAAAGGCAAGGATCCACTTTCTCCAAAAAGGTCACTCCTACTGGACCCGATTCTTGTTTATCATGTCCATTGATCCCAGGCTTGGGCGCCAAGCTTTTCACCACACCTTCCACCTCACTTAACTCGCCCACATTCACTTCCATTTCCCCTCCAAAACTCAGTCTGGCACCTAACCAGTGTGGCATATTAAGAAGTTGATTAAACAGCATGATCATTACACAGGTGCACCTTGTGCTGGGGACAATAAAGGCCACTAAAATGTGCAGTTCTGTCACACAATGCCACAGGTGTCTCTAGTTTCGAGGGGTGTGCAATTGGCATGCTGACTGCAGGAATGTCCACCAGAGTTGTTGCCTGAGAATTAAATGTTCATTTCTCTACCATAAGCTGCCTCCAACATCATTTTAGAGATTTTGGAAGTACTTCCAACCGGCCTCACAACCGCAGACCACGTGTAACCAAGCCAGCCCAGGACCTCCACATCTGGCTTGTTCACCTGGGGGATCATCTGAGACCAGTCACCCGGACAGCTGATGAAACTGGGTTTACACAGCCAAAGACTTTCTGCACAAACTGTCAGAAAATGTCTCAGGGAAGCTAATCTGTGTGCTCATCGTCCTCACCAGGGTCTTGACCTGACTGCAGTTCAGCGTCGTAACCAACTTCAGTGTGCAAATGGTCACCTAAGATGGCCACTGGCATGCTGGAGAAGTGTGCTCTTCAAGGATTAATCCCAGTTTCAACTGTACCTGGCAGATGGCGTGTATTGCGTCGTGTGGGCGAGCAGTTTGCTGATGTCAACGTTGTGAACAGAGTGCCCCATGGTGGCGGTGGGGTTATGGTATGGGCAGACATAAGCTACAGACAATGATCACAATTGCATTTGTTATATCTGGAGTATTTCTCCTGTCTTATCCAGTGTCCTGTGTGAATTTATGTATGCTCCCACTAATTCTCTCTCTCTTTCTCTTCTCTCGGAGGACCTGAGCCCTCGGACCATGCCTCAAGACTTCCTGGTCTGATGACTCCTTGCTGTCCCCAGTCCACCTCGTCGTGCTGCTGCTCCAGTTTCAACTGTTCTGCCTGCAGCTATGGAACCCTGACCTGTTCACCGGACGTGCTACCTTGTCCCGGACCTGATGTTTTTGACTCTCTCTCTCTATACCACACCTGCTGTCTCTAACTCTGAATGATTGGCTATGAAAAGCCAACTGACATTTACTCCTGAGGTGCTGACCTGTTGAACCCTCAACAACCACTGTGATTATTATTATTTGACCTTGCTGGTCATATATGAACGTTTGAACATCTTGGCCATGTACTGTTATAATCTCCACCCGGCACAACCAGAAGAGGTCTGTCACCCCTCAGAGCCTGGTTCATCTCTAGGTTTCTTCCTAGGTTCCTGCCTTTCTAGGGAGTTTTTCTTAGCCACCGTGCTTCTACATCGACATTGCTTGCTGTTTGGGGTTTAGGCTGGGTTTCTGTATAGCACTTTGTGACATCGGCTGATGTAAAAAGGGCTTCATAAATACATTAGATTGATTGATCTATGGAAATTTGAATGCACAGAGATACCGTGATGAGATCCTGAAGCCCATGGTCGTGCCAATCTCCCACCACCATCACCTCATGTTTCATAATGATAATCCACAGCCCCATGACGCAAGGATCTCTACACAATTCTTGGAAGCTGAAAATATCCCAGTTCTTCCATGACCTGCATACTCACACGACATGTCACCCACTGAGCTGTTTGGAATGCTCTGGATCGACATGTACGAAAGCGTGTTCCAGTTCCCGCCAATATCCAGCAACTTCGCACAGCCATTGAAGAGGAGTGGGACAACATTCTACAGAACACAAACAACAGCCTGATCAACTCTATGAGAAGGACTGCATGTCGGCTGCATGAGGCAAATGGTGGTCACACCAGATACTGACTGGTATTCTGATCCACACCCCTACTTTTTGTTGGTATCTGTGACCAACAGAAGCATATCTGTATTCCCAGTCATGTGAAATCCATAGATTTGGGCCATAGATTTATATGAACTTTACCTCTTTGAAATGGTTGCATTAATATTTTTATTCAGTCCATATAAACATATATACAGCGCATTCGGAAAGTATTCAGACGCCTTCACCTTTTCCACATTTTGTTACGTTACAGCCTTGTTCTTAAAAAGATTACATCGTACCCCCCCCAATCGACACACAATACCCCATAATGACAAAGCAAAAACCGGTTTAGACATTTTTGCAAATGTATTAAAAATCAAAAACTGAAATATCACATTTACATTAGTATTCAGACCCTATTTGGTAAAATACTAAGTCCATATTGTGGCAAGAACAGCTCAAACAAGCAAAGAGAAATGACAGTCTATCATTACTTTAAGACATGGTCAGTCAATGAAGAACATTTCAAGAACTTAACTTTTCTTCAAGTGCAGTCGCAAAAACCATCAAGCGCTATGATGAAACTGGCTCTCATGAGGACCGCCACAAGAAAGGAGTTACCAGCCTCAGAAATTGCAGCCCAAATAAATGCTTCACTGAGTTCAAGTAACAGACACGTCTCAACATTAACTGTTCAGAGGAGACTGCGTGAATAAGGCCTTCAAGGTCAAATTGCTGCAAAGAAACCACTACTAAAGGACACCAATAAGAATAAGAGACTTGCTTGGGCCAAGAAACACAAGCAATGGACATTAGACCCGTGGAAATCTGTCCTTTGGTCTGATGAGTCCAAATCTGAGATTTTTGGTTGCAAACGCTGTGTCTTTGCGAGACGCAGAGTAGGTGAACGGATGATCTCCGCATTTGTGGTTCCCACCGTGAAGCATGGAGGTGGTGTGATTGTGCTTTTCTGGTGACATGGTCAGTGATTTATTTAGAATTCAAGGCACACTTAACTAGCATGGCTACCGCACCGTTCTGCAGCGATACGCCATCCCATCTCATTTGTTTTTCAACAGGACAATGACCCAACACACCTCAAGGCTGTGTAAGGGCTTTTTGACCAAGAAGGAGAGTGATGGTGCTGCATCAGATGACCTGGCCTCCACAATCACCTGACCTCAACCTAATTGAGATGGTTTGGGATGAGTTGGACCGCAGAGTTTAGGAAAAGCACCCAACAAAAGTGCCCAGGATATGTGGGAACTCCATCAAGCCTATTGGGAAAGCATTCCAGGTGAAGCTGGTTGAGAGAAAGTGTGCAAAGCTGTCACCAAGGCAAAGGGCGGGTACTTTGAAGAATCAAAAATTAAATTTAGATTTCTTGAAAACGTTTTTGCTTACTACATGATTCCATATGTGTTATTTCATATGAGTGAAGACATCAAAACTTTTACAATGTAGAAAATAGTACCAATAAAGAAAAACCCATGAATGAATAGGTGTGAGTGTATATATATATATACACACACACACAGATATATATATATATATATACACACACATATACATACACATATATACACACATATATATATACACACACACACACACACACACATATATACATACACACACACACACACACACACACACACACACACACATATATACATACACACACACACACACACATATATACATAGATACACTTAAATCATGTTTTGTTGACCCGTAGAAAGAATTCCATATGAGAATTTGCTACTGATGACAGAATGAGTGACACTGACAACAAAATGGCAACCACAAAGTGAAAATTATGAACAACTTTAAAATAGTATCCTAGATAGTCAAAAATGCTTTGAGGTATAGTTCTCCAAAACACATATGGACAGCTTTCCCGGTGCCCATGAGGGCCCACAACTCCATTCTTTCACAGTCTCCTTTGACATTTTGCCAAATGTCAGCCGAACATGTCAGTTTTCAATCAACGAGGGAGTTTGATTAAGTTCACCGGGCTATGGCATGTGACGTGAATGGGCAAAGCGCCCTTCTCAAATCAAACAGTAATCTACACCACTCGGTCATGTTGTCAACAAGGCAGCATCGTTCAGAAACATACAATATCTATTATCGTTGCTTAATCTACGTCACTTCTGTTGAAAGCCGAATTTGCCAACGGCTAAAATGGGGCACCTGGTTCACGCCCGGGAGGCAGCCCGGTTCAAAAACAAATGTACTCCCCTCTAACCCGGTTCACCCGGACATTACTATAACTCCCTCATTGGCTCATATGTTCTGCGCAGAAACTTCTTGACCTCGGAGATGTGCATGGTCTCCTTAATGGTGGTGTCGCGACTGCGCACCTGCAGTAGGCCACTCTCAAGCGTGTTGTCACTGATCACAGTGAACAGCACCCCCATCTCATCATACCTGGGCACAAAGGCACCAAACATTATATTTACAGTAGGGTCCCCACAGGGAAACAGTACAGCTTCTATCAAGATTATCTTCAGTGAAGTCAAGCATCAACATGTTACATAATTCTGTATACACTAGATTGCATGGCCACTAAATATGTGTGGCTTTTGTTGTCAGAATTCTATTGTGTTCAGAATGCATCCAACAGTGGACAGCACATGAAATCTGTTACATGAAATGGGAAACCCCAACATAAAGTATACTATCATGGTATGAAGAAGATTTACTTTATGTTCAGCTGCTCCATTGAGGTTGGCATGGTTTCGAGATATCCAGGCCATGCAGAGACTCCCCCTTCCAAGAACTCCTGCAGCAAGCTTTCACAAACCTAAGACGTAGAATATAATTGTATAACTACAATCATAGTCCTATTGAATAACTTTGTGTATAGCTCAATAGTGTCCTACCTGTCTTAGTTCCACAGTGGCTCCCCTTCCCATGTCCAAGGCCACTTTAACTGGAGACAAAATAGGATGGAACTTCAAAACCTACAAGGGCCACAATATGTCAGTGTGTGTAGCACATTCTAATAATGTCCATCAGTTCAAAAACCAGAAGTAACATGTTGGACGCTTAAGTTCTCACCCATGTTATCAGAGATGTAACCATACTAAAACTAATGTGGAAAGGACTTAGGTGTTTCACCTTTCTCTGCTGTAGCCTCTGTTTGCTGTCGACTTTCTTCACTTGCTGGAATGAGTTGTACAGGTACGCCAACAGTCCTCGCTCTACGTTTCCAGTTATGGAGACGGCATAGGGGACGACTGGCTTCCTCCCATCTCGGCACTGTGAATGACAGACAAAAAAATATGGCGAACTGATATTGAAGTCAGATTTTATTAACCATAACAAAATTACGTTTTGTCACATACACCAGATAAGTGCAGTGAACTGTGTTGTATTACAGGGTTAGTCATACTGTCATACCAAGCAAAAAGGCAGTAACTGCTCATAGCATGGAATTGAGAAAAATGGCTTATATTTACCTTGGTTTCACAGTAACCTAGTGCAGTTACTGCTAATATGACCCCCATTTTCACACAATACAAGAGAGGCCAGATTCTTGTCCACATGAATAAGCATGTATTTAATGTAGCAAGAATGATATTAACTCATTTCCGACCAAATGAGCAGTTACTGCCTTTTTCGCTTGGTAGGGCAGCATAGTAGTACGGCGCCCGTGGAGCAAATTAGGGTTAAGTGCCTTGCTCAAGGGCACATAGATTCTTAACCTTGTTGGCTTAGCTATTCTAACCAGAGATCTTTCGGGTTAATGGAATAATGCGCTAACCGCTAGGCTACCTGCCGCCACACAACTGACCACGGGCGGCCGGTGGCACCTTAATTGGGGAGGACGGGTTCAAAGTAATGGCTGGAACAGAACTAATGGAATCAAGCAAATCTAACATGGTTTCCATGTGTTTAATATCATTCCATTCCAGTCATTATTATGAGCCGTCCTCCCCTCAGCAGCCTCCTGTGCAACTGACATATTGTGAAAAATTATAAAGATCTACTAAATTGTTGTATTGTGACAGCATGAGAGGGATAGGGTATTAACTGCAGTTTTGTCCCTGCAGTAGAAGGCAGCATTACACTGGCCTGTAGTTTGTTGCGAGCACCCTTGTGCGTCTGCAGCAGCTCTGCGTCCCCTCGACTCAGTCTCCAGGGCCTCATGGGAAATTGTACAAAATTCACACACCACGAGACGCCCTGGGTAACTTCATCTGGGCTGCCAGGAATGGACACAGATTAGGGGTTAAAGGTAGACTCAGCAAAATGACTGCCACGAGCAGCAACGCAGATATTGAGTTGAGCGAGATGCAAGACTTTGCTCACACAGTATGTGCACGGGTTCGCTTTATGCTGTTAGAATGTCATTGGTACGGGACCAAAACAGTGGAGAAGGTGAATCTCGCACTTCAGCACTCTTAGTTGTTGCAGGAATTGACCCACTTTGCGGTCAGATCGCGGAGTCTACCTTTAAAGTGCACAACTACTCTATAGTCTGCTATGCCCAGGTGTTGTTATAGCCATCTGCCATCTCAAACAAAACACAAGGAGACGTATGATTTAGGTTAAATCTATGCTCAATTAAATCTATTTGCACTTTGAATAAGCATAATGGTAAATGACCACAAGGCAGCTGAATGGTCCATGTGATTTGAGGGAGAGGAAGCCTCACCAACCAGATTCACCTGATGGCTGGAAGCACAAGCCGGTTTCAGCCAGGCCGAACGGCAGATTTCTGTTCACTAGTTCCAAAGATGGCACATACTGCTCCAAAACACCTGGACAGGAGGGAAAAACATTGACAATGTTAGCCTGGAAACCTAATGTTGAATTTCATTTAACTCTACGCGTCGATTTCTATGTCCTGAAGCATGCACACATGTAAAAATAGCAGAGGTGTTCAATACAACATCCAATGATAGTTACCTTGGAAAAGACTGGTTCGAACAGATGCACTATTCTGGATAAGGGGCTGTAGCTTCTGAGTAAGTTGGTCCTTGCTTAGCTCTCTGGGAAAGTATTTGACGTAGGTTCTCAGTGTCAACAGCTCTCAACTGTCCATCCCTCTCAGTAGTTCTGTCCTTACTCAGGTGTAGAGTGGTTATCCCAAACACCTATGCCCTGGACCCTATCACAGAGTTCCACCACTGTTCAAGAATGTTCTTCCTTAGTTCCATACCAAGTGGTCCATAGCCACAGTTGGTTCCACGCTGAAAATAACCTCTATGAAGTTGGCCAGAAGCTATGCAATAAAAGTTACCCGTCAGTGCATAGTTGCATCAGTGTTTTGGTGTGGTCCGAGTCCTCAGCGACAGACCTGGCAGAAGTTGCTGTGCTGAAGCGCAAAAGCTATCCTGCAGCATAGTGACATTTTTGGTATATTCTCACATCTCCAGATGAGTCGTCTAACACAGTAAGTGAGCATGTTTAGTGGTCAGTCATTTCGTTATTGAAAAGTTGTTAAGCATGCGTCAAGCTGAAACTTAACTAGCAATGCATTGTGTGCGGTCTCACCTTTTAGAAGTCATTCCTAGGCTGAAATCACGTTAGAAAATTGACATTGGAAAGTGAATGCACTTGCCTGAGAATTAAACCACGAGTACTTTTGGCAAGGCCTGAGAACTCAATATAATAAAGTAACATATGCATACACTCTTCTATTTCTAAAATACTTGCAACCATGTGTAATGCGTGGACTGGGAGCACCCGGAAGTAAAGCTATAATGTCTACGTCACATTCCGTAGCGACATTACCTTACGTTCTTTAACCTCACGGTCATACTTGTGCAATTAGGAATGTTTGCTATATTATTTTGTGTCCTGATGTAATTGTTTTAATTGACTATCCACTAAGATGAAATGCTGGATGAGTAATCAGAATAGAACAATGAACCACCACAACTTCAATTGATTTATTTTATTTGAAGGCCCATGCATGGCCCCCAGGTAAGATCTTAACATATCACTTTAAACATACCACTAACTCAAAATCTGCATTACTTAGTAAAAATAAATTACTGAGGAATGTAACAAATAAAAACAGTCAAGGAGAGGTGCACCAGTTAAAGATGCACTTCAACAGCCCCCTTGGGACTTATTTCAATGCTCGGGGTTACTGAAGAATTCCAACCCTGCTGTAAGCAAAAAAAGTTAAACAGTACAAAGGATAATAATATTCATAAGATTTAAAAAGACAAGAGGGGGAAAGGGTGGTTTCGTTGCGAATTGTGCGCACAATCTACACCTTGTCAGTTACTGTGGGAAAGGTGGAGGCATTGAGTAGGGTACCATGGGTGGGGGTTGTTGGGTCTGCTGCGCCTGTGGGTTAAAGGGAAACGGTGGGCGACCCATGCCGTTTGGGGCGGCCGCCTGTGTGGCTCCAAACTGTGGAGGGGCCTGGAAGTTCTGGCCACCGAACGCACCCACCTGATTGGTGGCGCCGAAGCTAGCCTGTCCGTTGCTGCTGTAGCTGTTGCCGTAGCTACCGCCAGAGCTAGCGCCCTTGTCATAGGTGCTACCCCCGTAGCCCCCTCCGTTTTGGGTTTTTGCGCCAAAGGCACTCTTTGGTCCCCCACCAAACCCCCTGTCGCTATCCTTGTCCCTGTAACTACCACCACCACCACCCACCCACCGTAACTCCTCCCCCCAGAATACCTATCTCGTCGGTCATCCCTAAAGCCACCTCTTCCCCCCCCTCCACGACCTGGAAAACAAGACAAAAACAAGAGACAGGGCAGTGATGAGACTGGTAGCAGTGATGGGTGGCGTGAAGACATTTATACTAAAATGATAGTTGACAAATATGGCGAGAACAAGGTGGGTCATCTTCATATTTTTTTTTTTTTTTTTTTTAAGAACCTCTGCCCCAAAACCCTTCAAATAGATTTGCTAAATGTGTGCAGATGTAACCACAGCCTTGTTCGCGTCTCACCCGCCATAGGAATTACCTCCTCTGGCCTCTGCCATCTGGAGAAGCTTGGGGTTGATAGCCTGGTTAGCTTCACGGAGCACAGCTATGAGGTCACTGGCCTGTTTCATGTTGTTGGGGGTGAAGAAGGTGTAGGCGGTGCCCGTTTTTTGACTGCGGGCCGTGCGTCCAATGCGGTGGATATAGTCCTCAGAGGAGTTAGGATAGTCATAATTTATGACAAATTTCACATCCTCCACATCTGTAAAGTGTTGCAGTGTGGCAAAAAGGACGCCATACAGGATTTTGCACACCACAACAGCCAGACCAAAGGACAAGGTTAGCATATAGAATGGAGAGCTAAAAGGTTCCAGACTGGATACTTAACTGAGCTGCAAAGAACAGGGTTAGCCAACATAATCCAAGAAATACATTCTACTCCATGGGAATACTACTGTGGGAAGAGAGAAACGAGATGCACACTCCGTTTGCTTACCATATCAAAAAATCCTAAGGCATTCTCCCTCCCTTTTTTAACCAAAGGAGGAAAAGAACTGGATTTGAAGTCTTACCATTAAGGAGTATGCATTCACTAGTCCTTTCCCAATGCAGCGAACTCCCCCACAAATTGTCAAGTGACATCCAGGAGCTTCTACGCAGTAGGGCCGCTATGTGCACTGTTGCCTCCTCGTGTGCCAATATAGGACCTTTCAGTTGGTATGGGTTCTGAAGGTCCTTTTTCCCAGTACACACTCATGAGAAGCTTGCTAATAAAGGCCTCACTGCACGTCTTGCCAAGACCGAATAGACCAAGTACTAATTTGAGGGGGGACCCAAAAAAGGCAAAAATGAAAAAGGCCCAAGTATTGACCCCTGTGGTGCCCCTCAGAGAGCATAGAGCATCCCGCCCCCATCAGTCTCGTCTAGGCAAGATCTTCCCAGAAGCCAGTGTTCGTTCACTTGAGAAAATGTCTCTCGTTGGCAGGTCTCGACATGACTTTAAAAAGCAGGCGAGGGAGGAACTTTGGTTTTTGAAGCTCTTCTATTTTTCACTTTCTCTAGATGTTCCCATAGCCCCTTAAACACATGTGCCAGTTTCTCATCAATTTCGATTCGACAACAGTAAGTTGAAAACTGCTCTCTCCATTTCAAGAAAACCAGTGCTTTGCGTGAGGGAAAAAAAAAAATATAGCAATGGAAAGCTGTGACATTCGCAAAACACCCATGCTTTTTTGGGGGACAAGCTCCGCAACTAACAGAATCGCTCAATCTCAAACAGTGACTTGCAATACAGTGCCCTCTACAAAACGCATGCAAGGCAAATGGTCACATCAAGTGTTCGTTTTTGTGTGTGTGTGTAACGTTTGAGTTGGAAACGTCTCGACGAAGGCATTTGTCAGGTAAAAATCCATGGACAGAGAACAAATAATGTCAAGTATAAAAATAAAAAAGATATCAGAAACAAGGCTTAGCCACACTGCCTTTTGACTTGAGGATTACTGGCACACAGAGCTTTCACCTCTCTAGGCCCACTGGGTGGCAGCCAGTGGGGCAACTTCATTTCCAATATGTCCTCCTTCCCCCTCGAGGCCTGGGACTTGTCATGCCTAGGCCCTGCCACAAAGACTGCACCTTTAGGTGAGAAAAACTCAGAAAATGCATAGAAGTTAAAGAAAGCCAAAACCACTTTCTTTAAAAAAGTGAAAATATTGAGGAAAACAACCAGAGGGTTTAACCAAAGCCATACTGACCTAGACCGCGGGAGGCCACGTCAGTGGCGATGAGGATGGGGGCCTTGCCGTATTTGAACTCTGTGGAAAGAGACTTTAGTTAAACATTGCCGTAACAAACGAGAAAAAAAGAAAAGAAAACATTTTGAAAATATTTCAGGCATACCATTGAGAACCCAGTCCCTCTCCTGCTGGCTCTTGTCTCCGTGGATACCCATTGCTGGCCAGCTGTAACAGACAAACATGGACATCAGAGGCATGACTCATTACAAGGAGAATGATGTCCCAGTTAAATGAGACACTATTGTGATGACCCTTACCCATCTCGTCTCATCCTCCTGGTGAGCTCATCGCAGCGTCTCTTGGTCTCGGTAAATATGATGGTCTTGTTCTCTTTCTCGCTCATGATCTCTTCCAGCAGCCGGAGGAGTCTTAGGTGGAAAGACAAGAGACCGGGTTCAAATTGGCACGACTCACTTTATCCTGGACAAATTAATGACCAATTGAAGAGTTCTTCCGTTTGAATTCCTTCAACTATGAAGCAGTGGAAATGTGACGTTTGGCTTTGCGGAGGAGGAATGTGTCACTCACTTGTCATCCTTCTCTCCGTCGTTGCACACGTCCACTATCTGCAGGATGTTGTGGTTGGCGCTGAGCTGCAGAGCACCCACGTTGATCTGGACATACTGCTTCAGGAAGTCCTCAGCCAGCTGACGCACCTCCTTGGGCCAGGTGGCACTCCACATGAGGGTCTGACGATCCGGCTGAGAGAAGAACAGAGAAAACAGATTACTTGGTATTTCATCAAATCCTTCAAGCAGTCAAATGGCTGATCCTACAGAAAAACCGAAGCAAATTTTATTTGTCACATGCGCCGAATACAACAGGTGTAGATTTTACCGTGAAATGCTCACTTACAAGTACTTAACCAACAATGCAGTTCAAGAAATAGAGTTGAGAAAATATTTAATAAAGAAGCTAAAGTAAAACATTTATAAAAAGTAACAATACCAAGGCTATATACAGGGGGTATCGGTACCGAGTCAATGTGCGGGGATACTGGTTTGTCGAGGTATGCAGACTCTGCAATGATTTGTCAAAGTCCAATGGGAATTCTGCCAATTGAAATGAGCAGCAAGTATTGAGCAAGTCTGCAAATCATTGTGGGAATGAGCCTTTATACTGAAGAAGTCTCGCCAAAGCAATTGCGTTGAGTCAAAGCCACATACTCTAATTTGGTCCACAATTTTGCGGATTTGGGGCTCGAAGCCCATGTCCAGCATACGGTCAGCCTCGTCCAGCACAAGGTAGGTACACCTGCGAAGGTTGGTCTTCCCAGCCTCCAGGAAGTCAATGAGGCGCCCTGGGGTGGCAATACAGATCTCAACACCTGGGGGGGGAACAGACAACACTCACTCAGATGTCTGCCTCTGTCACAAAAATTATTTAATGCAGAACCAACGTACTGAGAAAACAAATGACAGAAAAACAAAGTGGTGTATAGATACCTCGCTCAAGGTCCCGAATCTGGGGTCCTTTGGGGGCTCCACCATAGACGCAGACTGACTTCAGACGGGAGGCCCTGCCATACTCAGCGGCAACCTGCTGCACCTGCTGGGCCAGCTCACGGGTCGGGGCCAGCACCAAACACTGAGAGACAAAGATAAGAGACAAGTGTTATTCAGCTGGACTTACCCTGTAAAAACTAAGAAGGATGTTCTCTAGTCAAGAGGCTTATGGCGTACTTACTATAGGCCCGTCTCCATGCTCCAAGAATGGCTGGTGTTGAATGTGCACGATTGCAGGCAGCAGATACTGTGAGGGGGGGGGGAAAAAAAATTGAGCTTGGTTCATCTGCACAAATATGTACCAGAAAGATGCTACCAATAGTAGTTTTAAATCAATGTACTTACAGCAAGGGTTTTCCCGGAGCCTGTCTGGGCGATGCCCACCATGTCTTTCCCACTGAGGGCCAGAGGCCAGCCCTGAGCCTGGATAGGAGTTGGCTCAGCCCATCCTTGTTTGACAATCACATCCATCACATAATCTGAAAAGTACAAAGTTCGATTACATATGAGATTCAATTCCACCATCTTATACGACCAGCTTGTTCTTAAGCAAAGTTGGAAGACAGGTTTTACTCACTTGGAAAATTGGCCTCATGAAACTTCATCATGGGCTTGGGGCAGTCTCTGCCTTTCACTGTTACTTCTTTACTTCTCAGGTAGTTCTCCACCTCTTGCTGCAATTAGACACATAAAAGGTTGTTCATTGGCAAAGACCACTTGAATCAAAAGGTGAAGACCACACACTCAAATCAGATGGAAAGAACTGCCTGGGTCACTTACAGGTGGTCTGCGGGTCACATCCGGGTGCTCCTGGTAGAAGTTCTTCTCAAACTTTGGGAGCTCATCCATGTTCCAGTGTTTTTTACGCAGCCTTTCACCTGGGTTGCCAAATTTCCCCTGGGGGGGTCCACCCCTACTGCCACCACCGCCTCCAAAACGAGGTGCACCTCCATACCTGAAATAGTAGGGGGGAACAACCTAATATTAGATGACTGAGCATACAGTGGATGCTGTGTTGAGAAGTCAGATAGTTATTCCAGCTACATTGAGGAACTGATACCCCACATTCCCCTACGAGTTTGCATGGCTTGATGAGTACTACAACAGCTAACGTTAGCGTGACAGAAGTTAGGTTCCTTTAGCTAATTAGTGCAGGTAGTCCACACTCGCTCTTCCGTAAACAAGCACTGTAACATGGCCGTGTGGGAACCCTAACCCAATAAGTGTGTGTATCAATTTCGCCAATATGAATGATAAGGTCCTTATGCTTCCAAACCCGTACCGAAATCGATGCGTGTTAATGTTAAGACCAAGCGTCGTGGCTCTTATCTTAACACTCCCCTACAGAACGACGCCTTCATCTAATGGCTTGTGTAATGGGACTGAGAGCCACGATCAGGGGCTGGACAGCAGTTTGCTTACACATGCAAAGATGTGGTAGGTCTATCTACATTAGTTTCTGCGTCACGTTTAAACCAGTTTAGCTGCCATTTTAATTCCGGCCGGTAGAGGAACAAAGGGAACCGGCCGGCATTTTGATTCGAAACAATTTGCCACATTTAAAGATGACCAAACATTCCAGGGTTCTTACCTAACCAACATCAAATACTATATTTTATGCGCCGATGTGCAAGGGTGGTGGATATCGTTATATCAAAAATATAGCATAGGCCTCTAAGAATCTCCGATTGTTAACGCGCGTTATACCTAGTTAGCAAATGTTAACTGCCAGCTAAACATTTGCCCAACCAGCTTGTTACATAAATTAGATCAGGCAAAATGTACTTTAACAATTGATTAGGGTTCAAAGAAGTCGCATTAACATTGTTCATCTAGCCAAAGCCAATGGCAGGGATAAACAAAACGTACCTAGCTAGCTACAGTACCGCGTTAAAACTAACCATCGCACCGTCTTTTCCTAGCTAACGACGTTAGCTAAACAGACATTCGCATTACTTACTTACCCCCTGTCTCTGCCACGATCTCTGTCGGAAAATCCGGGCATGGTTAAGCAGAGTATGAAAGTAACAGACTGTATCTACGTCTATATCTCTAAACCAATCTATGATAAATACAAGTTGATAATCTACAAGTGCGACACACGAAAATAGAAATGCCGGGGACACAAATGTCAGTCAAACGGTGTACTAGCTCATAACACATTGGAACATATCAACGCGCCTGTGTCTGGTACTACTTTTTCTCCTTATTTGGTCACGGAAGTTAGTTGATTGGCACAGTTTATGACGTGTTTATTACCCCATTTTTACAGTAACCTTCATTACTTGAGCCATATTAAGTACTAATGTATTAACTTATTCAACATGGACAACTTATAAATCATTTAAAAAATGAATGCAGGTAGTAGACGCAACATTGTGGTTACACAGGAACACTACATTAGCTACAACTTCTACTCAATAGTCTACTGAAAGAAGCAACAAAACAATGGGAACCAAATATGTACAAAAGCAAATAGTGATCACCCCCAACGTTTGCAATTAACACATATCTTCAAATAAAATTTGACCAATGTTCATTTTAATACAGTCAACAGATAATGGATACCAAAGACAGGCAGAATCTGCTTCTCTAATAGAAAACCAAGATCCCACTTGTTGGCGACGTTAAGGCGACTTTGGCTAGCTAAACTCATGCGCAGAAACAGACGTCATCGGTTTTAACGGACTGCGCATGTGCAGGCAGTCGAATCGAAAGGCACTCCTTCCATATGCAATGTTTGTTTTACGAAAATGAGAAAGTATCAGTTTGTCACTTTCAAGAGGTTGGAGTAATAACATGTTCAACTACTTAAGACATTGTCTCGAATCTAGATTATGCCTTTATATTAACAACTAAGGAATCATTTTTCACTTCTGTTTCCATAGGCCCAGATTAATTAGACAAAAGCAATGTTAAAAAAAATGTGCAACCTGTAATGGAAACTGCTGCGGCACTCGAGGACCAGGGTTGGGAAACACTGGTTTAGATGGTACAATGATTCTCTACAATGACTGCTTGTTAGAATTTAAATGCACCCTAGCAGGCCATTTTTTTAATTTTGGAAATGTTTTCACATTTCCTTTAAAAACAGCTCATATATATTTTTGTATATCAGTTTATACATATAAAAACGACATAAAAGCATAAAAACAGCATTTGAATTACATTTAAATTTGTTAAAAAGTACATGTTGTTAAAAACAATAGAAACAACCATGAATAAAATTACTTTTCCTCGTAAAAACATCAAATCTGTAAAAGCCATTTAAACTGTGTACAAATTATTTAACAAAAGTAAAACATTTTTAAGACACGAAAACATCTAAAAAAAAAAGTTACTTTGTTAGCAGGCAATTGTCGCATCTATTTTCTATGCGAACTTTCTGAATATCGACAAAAAAAATCCCTGTAGTGTACAATTTAATTTCTTCTCAAACCCCAAACCCAGTCCTGGTCTGCTTCGCTAGCCATCCCGGAAGTCTCGCGATGTTGGGCCTCTGGGCTTAGAAACTCTGGGAACTACTTTAAGACAGATACTCGGAAGAACACCCTGTCTACCGTGTGATATTTAAAAAATATATGGTTAATTTATTAAATGTCTGTCCGGGCTATCTTATAAAATAACAGAAGAGTCAACTGGACTAACTAGAAGAAAGAAAAAAAGAGGACAAGGAACCAATTTTCTCGATCGTTTATACGCTACTTCCGGAAACAAAGTACCAGTTTACCATGGTCGTCACTAGTTACCACAGCCACAAAGTCATAAACCCCGCCTATTTCTACAATGTATTTTCTTAAAATGTGATTTTAAACCTAACCCTAACATTGACCACACTGCTAAGCTCACGACCAACTCCAACCTTAAATGAAGGCCAAAAAGCAAATTTTAGTTTTCATGAATTTTTACAATATATCCATTTTGACTTTGTGTTTTGGGTAACTAGTGGAAACCGTTTACCACCCAATCAGAAAACACTTGCATTTTAAAATGTCGATTACTTTCTGGTTGGCAGCCGGCACCCTTTTTAATTTCTGTTCTCATGCTGAAGGTTTATCAGTGAGTGACTAACCTCGACATTTGGAATACGTACTGCTGCTAGCTAGCAATGCGAGTAACTATTTTCAGAGGTCAAGGGAGCCAGTATTGTTGTCAGCTCGACTGATTACCACACAGCTAGCTAGCTCGCTAGTTAATGCCTAATGGGAACCCAAGAAGATGAGAGAGGTAAGCTAACGACGGTTAATTTACTAGCTAACTAAGAAGAAATAGCACCTAACTTGGTGGTTACTGTATTTAGTACCTAGCAATATCAATCAGGAGAAAAACTACATAGTAGGCTATTTAAGGAGTTATCCAGTACTTTTCTTGAAACTAGCTATCTAGTTACTATAACATACATAGCCAGTTTGCTAACTACAGTAGTGTTCTTTGCGTTAGTATTAGCTGGTTTACCACACTGTAGTTGGTGTTGCTAACATATCTAAACTTAGCTACTGTCAAGTTAGCTAGCATACTGTGCCTGCCAGCCCATGCCCACAAATTAGCCGCCAATATGTCAACAATCATGTTGGGATGGTTGCCACCAACTGAGCAGTTTTGTTGTGCATTGTCAACAAACTGAATCCAATCACATGCATTTATAAAGTCCTTTTTGCATCAGCAGATGTCACAAAGTGCTTATACAGAAACCCAGCCCAAAACCCTAAACAGCAAGCAATGCAGATGTAGAAGCACAGTGGCAAGGAAAAACTCCCTAGAAAGGCAGAAACCTAGGAAGAAACCTAGAGAGGAACCAGGCTCTGAGGGGTGGCCAGTCTTCTTCTGGCTGTTCAGGGTGGAGATTATAAGAGTACACGGCCATTAAGGCCAGATTGTTCTACAAGATGTTCATAGATGACCAGCATGGTCAAATAATAATACAAGTGGTTGTAGAGGGTGCAACAGGTCAGCACCCGAGGAGTAAATGTAATTTGGCTTTTCATAGCCAAGCATTCAGCAGGTGCGGTAGAGAGGGATTGGGAGAGAGAAAGGGTCAAAAACAGCAGTTCTGGGAGAAGGTAGCACGTGAAGTGAACAGATCAGGGATCCATAGCCGCAGGCAGAACAGTTGAAACTGGAGCAGCAGCACGACCAGGTGGACTGGGGACGGCGACAGCCAGGAGTCGTCAGGCCAGGTAGTCTTGAGGCAGTGTCCTAGGGCTCAGGTCGTCAGGGAGGGGAGAGGGAGATGACTTAAATTCACACAGAACACCAGATAAGACAGGAAAATTTCACCAGATAGGACAGACTGACACTAGCCCCCAGCACATAGACTATTGCAGCATAGATAATGGAGGCTGAGACAGGGGGGGTCGGAGGACACTGGACATGATACCCCCGGACAGGGCAGGGCCAACCAGGCAGGATATAATCCCACCCGCTTTGCCAAAGCACAGCCCCCACACCACTAGAGGGATATCAACAGACCACTAGCTTACTACCCTGAGACGAGGCCGAGTATAGCCCACGAAGATCTCCTCCACAGCACAAGCCCGTGGGGGCGCAAAACCGGACAGGAAGGTCATGTCAGTGACTCAACCCACTCAAGTCGAGTATAGCGGAAAAAAACCTGGCACAACGTGACGCACCCCTCCTAGGGACAGCATGGAAGAGCACTAGTAAGCCAGTGACTCAGCCCCCAATAGGTTCAGAGGCAGAGAATCCCAGTGGAGAGATGGGAGCCAGCCAGGCATAGACAGCAAGGCGGTTCGTCACTCCAGTGCCTTGCCGTTCACCTTCGCACCCCTGGGCCAGACTACACTCAATCATAGGACCTACTGAAGAGATGAGCCTTCAGTAAAGACTTAAAGGTTGAGACCGAGTCTGCGTCTCTCACAATGAGCTCAAATTGAGCTCAAAAGGAGAAAGACCTGCCTCCAGCTGTTTGAATCGAAATTCTAGGGACAATAAAAAGGCCTGTGACTTTTGACCATAGGTAGGAGCAAGTCGATATAGCAAGTCCATGTAATGCTTTGTAGGTTAGCAGTAAAACCTTGAAATCAGCCCTAGCCTTAACAGGAAGCCAGTGTAGAGAGGCTAGGAAGTTGAATAATATGATCACATTTTTTGGTTCTAGTCAAGATTCTAGCAGCTGTATTTAACATTAACTGAAGTTTTATTTAGTGCTTTATCGGGTTAGTCGGAGAGTAGAGCATTGTAGTAGTCTAAGCTGGAAGTGACAAAAGCATGGATTAGCTTCTCTGCATAATTTGGGGACAAAAAGATAGATTTTTGCAATGTTATGAAGATGGAAAAAAGCTGCCCTTAAATATTCTTGATATGTTCATCAAAAGAGAGATCGGTGTCCAGAGTAATGCAGAGGTCCTTCACAGTTTTATTTGAGACGACTGTACAACCATCAAGATAAATTGTAAAATCAAACAGCAGATCTCTTTGTTTCTTGGGACCTAGAACTAGCATCTCTGTTTTGTCCAAGTTTATTTTAATTTTTTTATTTAACCAGGTAGGCCAGTTGAGAACAAGTTCTCATTTACAACTGTGACCTGGCCAAGATAAAGCAGATTTAAAAGTAAAACATTTGCCGCCATCCACTTCCTTGTATCTGAAACAAACAAAGAAAGAATATATAATGAAAACAATAGTGGTTCTAAAACAGAACCTTGAGGAACACCAATACTTACCATTGATTTGTCAGAGGACAAACCATCCACAGAGATGAACAGATATCTTTCCAACAGATAAGATCTAAACCAGGCACAAACTTGTCCGTGTAGACCAGGTATTCCCAAACTGGGGTACGCGTACCCCTACCATCTTGGGTACGCCAAATAGAAATGTGATTAACATAAAAAAATTCTTCACATTTTCAAACAGCACAGAATTTAATCAGAAGCCACTGCCAGATTTCTGAATAGGGCTGCGCTCAGTTTCTTGCCTTGGCAAATTGCACTGTTAAGACACTGATGCTCTTTGTAACCACGTACCTATGCAAGAGTGGATTCTCGGCCCTCACTAGCATGAAACTAAATACAGGCACAGACTGTGTGTAGAAAATGATTTAAGACTGAGACTCTCTCCAATACAACATTACAGAGTTATGTGCATCCTTTCAAGCACACCCTTCTCATTAACCCGTGGTGAGTTATTCACCATTTTTGATGAACAAATAAGGTTTTATATGTAAGATGACTAAATAAAGAGCACAATTATTGACAATTATTATTTGTGCCCTGGTCCTATAAGAGCTCTTTGTCACTTCCCACGAGCCGGGTTGTGATGACTACTCACACTCATTCTTATGTTTAATAAATGTTTCTTATAGTGTGTGTGTGGCAGGCTTACAATGATGGCAAAAAACAACATTTGAGAGTGCGATGACCCTGGTGCTAGAGGGGGTACGCAGCTGTAGGTTGAATGTTTGATGGGGTACGGGACTATAAAAAGTTTGGGAACCATTAAGGTTTCCAATCTCTCCAAAAGAATGTGGTGATCGATGGTGTCAAAAGCAGCACTAAGGTCTAGGAGCACGAGGACAGATACTTGGTCTGAAGCCATTAAAAGGTCATTTACCACCAGACTGGAGCATTTTGTATACATTATCTGGCTTCGGGAAGGCAGCGAGTTTCTGCTTAACAGCTTTGTCAAAACATTTTGAGAGGAATGGGAGGTTCGATGGAGGCCGGTAGTTTTAAACATTTTCCAGGTTAAGATTTGGCTTTTTCAGGAGAGGCTTTATTACTGCCACTTTTAGTTATAACGTAGTCTAGTTCATAACTGCTCCAAGAAGTATGATCTACACTATGCACTTTATTCATAAATTCAAGGTCTGCATTTAGTGTGTAATGGCCCTTTTTACAGATTGGGTGGACGTGGCGAATGATATCCTTAGCAAGTGTCACATTAACCTGAGACTGAGGAAGGTGACGGACTGTAATGCCAATGTTTTTGTCGCCCTGTATGAGGCCATCTTGGGGGAGAAAGTCCCAGGTAAGTTTACACCAAACATGACACAAACATGCCCACCAAAAGAGCAATATGTGTATTTTGAGACCTAATCAACCGTCTCATGTTAGTTCGTTTTTAAATTTTTATTCTGCGCTGCGTGCTAAGGCCAAGAATTGAGTGCTTTAGAGGAGAGTATTCTTACAATTTCAAGAATGCCACACAGTGCTACTTATGATCGTCAAACCTGTCAACACAAGACTGTGTTTGTCAATGAGCTAGTAAGTGGCCAAAGTGCACAAGAGGCTGTGATTTGGAACTGTGTGTGTGTGTGTGTGTAGACTACATCACCGCCCCGGGCAGTCAGGAGGATGATGTCCACAACATCCAGTCTGTGATCGACTCTCTGGCTCTAGATTACCTTCAGATCAGCCTTTCACACATCTCAGGTGAGCGGCTCTTACTCTTTACTCACTATTCACTAGTTAATTAACTAGTAACTACTCCTATATTCCCTAGGTATTCACTAGCTATTCAGTCAATCATCTGACCAAATCAAACGTTATTTGTCACATGCTTCGTAAACAGGTGTAGACTAACCATGAAAGGCTTACTTCCAAACAATGTAGAGAGAAATAAAATAAAAATAATGAGGAATAAATACAAAATGAGTAATAATAACTTGGCTATATACACGGGGTACCAGTACTGAGTCGTTGTGCAGGGATACAAGTTAATTGAGGTAGATATGTACATATAGGTAGGGATACAGTGACTAGGCAACTGGATAGATACACTGCTGTTACTGTTTTATGTGATGAGTCAAAAGAGTTAGTGCAAAAAGGGTCAATGCAGATAACTAAATAGTTAACCAATAGCTAGCAGGACTAACTATTTAGCAGTCTTAATACATGGGGGTAGAAGCTGTTCAGGGTCCTGTTGGTTCCAGACTTGGTGCATCGGTACTGCTTGCCGTGCGGTAGCAGAGGGAACCGATGATGAATGCTGAAAGAAAATCAGGTGATCTATTTAGCTACAAGCAGAGGGTATCGGGCTAAATTCCTGTTTAGATTTCAAAGCACAGCCTTGTTCAGAACAAACACAAGCCTCTTTGTTTAGGAAAATTCACCGTAAAAAGACGCAGACTGGTTGGTTCTATTAAAAGGACAACAATGTGGTGTTGATTATAGTTCCACTGATTCATGGCTTGTCCTAATGGGTTTTTCTCTCCCCGGCTCTAGGCGAGAACATTGTACGAGGGGACAAGGAGTCCATCAAGAACCTGTTGGAGATCTTTGACGGGCTGCTTGAGTACCTCACCGAGCAGATCAGTGAAGAGGAGTCGCAAAATGGAGGTAGACAAAAGAATCTTATTTTACTCCATTACCCTGTCAACTGTTACATTTAGGCTAACCTTTATTTAACCAGGAAGTCCTAATGAGGTCAGAAGACCTGTCTGATATCACCCCTGTTCTTCCTGATCTGATATCACCCCATCTCCCTCAAACTTTATCTGTGTCACTGAGTGAGACACATCCCTGTTTGGGTGAGATCACCCACACATGAAGTGGACATAATGGCCTTTCTAAACCCGGTTTAGAGGCGGCTGGCTCTGGGATTACTGGGAAGCGGTTGGCCCATTCAATTGGCAGCGCTCCGCAAGCCTTTGTGTCCGTCTATGGTGGAATGGTGGTCTGCTGGCCCTCTCTCCCATCGCAAAACACCAATTAGACTTTTAATGATCAGCTCTGGAAATTTAAATGACATGCATTGAAAGAAGGCTCTGGTGAAAAAGGCTGGTTTATCAAAATTGATAGGGTTGGTGGCTTGCCATGAATCCGAAAGGAGCTGTGAATGTTTGTCTGTGATGCTACAGACCGCGGTTCACCAATATTATCGATCGATACTGGCCTATTACAGCTATGTTGGTATTGGCTGATAATTCCACCGATTATTCAATATATATAGGATGAAAAAAAGGAATCTCATTCTTACTTAACACTTGCAGCCATTCTCATTGTCATTCATTTCACAATGTAAGAGATCAACATTTTGAACCATATTTCTTGGACAATTGTTCTTTTGAATAGCAATTTATGCGAATACAGTGTGGGAAAATAACACTTCTTAAAATTTTCCCGGCATAAAACAGTATATCGGCGGATACATTGGTATCAGTAAATTTTGCCCCCCCCCCAAAAAAAAACAATCTAAACCGGTATCGGACCCAGAATAACGTATCGGCCGGGCTCCAGTTTAAACCTGTTGATATTTCCAATTAGTGGGATAGGCTATGCATGAGTCACTACAGATAATGTTACTGTCACACTAGATGAACTCTTCGATGCACTTTCACAACAACATGGCTAGAACAGTTGCTTGTTTCACTTCAGCTTTCGGAAATGGGGTTGTATCATTAGTGTGTCTATGAGCTCCAATGTCTATGGATCACTATGTCCCGAGTGCTTATTCTACTACTCTAACCGACTGTGTTAATGTGACTTAAATATTTGCATAATTACGGACTGATTGGGGGTCTGAAAGTCGACTGGTAGCTTGTTCGTTTCCCCATTGCATCACAGCAGGAGCCTGTCAGCGTCACCACATTGCGGCACGCTGTAATCACCCATCCCTCTCTCCTCCCTTCTTCAAATCCTCCCCCTTTCCTCCCTCCAGACAAGGAACCAAACGGTGTTCCTGTGGAGGATGCCCCCCTCCCTACAGGGCCAGTGGTCCCCCAGACAGAGGAACAGATGTCCCTAATGGAGAGAGCCTCCCAGTATTCTAGTGTGCAGTGAGTGTTTCAAGATATTCCACGCTACAGGCTCTATGTACATTTCCATGGTTTCAGATTCAGTTCTGTGTTCAAGCAGAGTTCCAGTTCTGTTGATGCAACCAAAGACACTGCGTCACGAGACAAGACGCTTGTAAATGCCATTTAGCAGACGCTTTTATCCAAAGCGACTTAGTCATGCATGCATGCATTTTACGTACGGGTGGCCTTGGGAATCGAACCCACTACTCTGGCATTGCAAATGCCATGCTCTAGCAACTGAACCAGACAGGACCACTTCAAATGTCATCATCGTGCAGGGCAAGTCGGTACATCCTGTTGACACAACAGCCAGTCAGGGAACACCACACAACAGAAATGTCAACAGTAACTGCGAATGTTAAGGTTGGACACGGAACACAAACATCTGTGACATCACTATGTCTACTCAGCCTGTTCCGACGGCTGTCGCACAGAAAGGCTGGCTGGAAAGTCAACAAAGCTGAATGAGTCATTGTGGGTGACGTAAACCTCTGTTCCTAAACCAGGAAACCCAATGCACTGTTTTGAAACGCGTGCAGGTTGTAGTTGTTCTGACTTGGACTGGTATCACACGAACCAGACACACTGATGCACTTTCCATTGAACTGTTTGGGTGGTCTGTTCTTTGATTTACTTTGATAGTGATACATCTGTAACTTTACAATGTTTCTTTGATCTTCCAGCTCTGCCGTCCAGTCTAGCAGCAAACATTCCCTCCACTCTTGGAATGCGGAGGAGACGGGCTCGACCAATGAGCTTATCCTCCTGGGAGACTCCGCCCGCACGTTCACGGCCAAACAAGAAGGTAGGCGGGAACCGAAAGCTTCTTCCTGGCCCATGACATAGAATGCTGAAAAAGGAAAACATTTCCTCTGTCTTTCTGGATTTACATTCAGATTCAAATCAAATCCCATTTTATTTGTCACATGCTTCGTACACAACCGGTGTAGAGTAACAGTGAAATGCTTACTAACGGGTCCTTTTCCAACAATGCAGAGTTAAAGATAAAAATGAGTAAAAATAACATGGCTATATACAGGGAGTACCTGTACCGAGTTGATGTGTAGGTGTACGAGGTATTTACATGGCATTCAGACGCCCTTATCCAGAGCGACTTACAGGATTAGGGTTAAGTACCTTGCTCAAGTGTAAATCAACAACATATATATATCTTTTTTTATAGCTATGTAGCTAATTGAGGTAGCTATGTACATAAAGGTAGGGGTGAAGTGACTAGGCAATAGGATAGATAATAGAGAGTAGCAGCAACATATGTGTTGCGTGTGACGTTAGCATTCATGTGTGTGTGTTTGGGTGTCAGTGTAAGTATGTGTGAATGTGTGGGTAGAGTCCAGTGTGTGTGCGCACAGAGTCGGTGCAAGAGAGTTGGTGCAGAAAAGGGTCAATGCAGGTAGTTTGGGTAGCCATTTGATGAGCTACGTAGCAGTCTAATGGCTTGGGTGTTAAAGCTGTTCAGGGTCCTGTTGGTTCCAGACTTGGTGCACTGGTACCGCTTGCCGTGTGGTAGCAGAGAGAACAGTCATTGGCTTGGGTGGCTGGAGTCTTTGACAATTCTTTGGGGCCTTCATCAGACACCGCCTGGTATAGAGGTCCTGAATGGTAGGGAGCTCGGCCCCAGTGATGTACTGGGCTGTACTCCCCACCCTCTGTAGCGCCTTGCGGTCTGATGCCTTGCAGTTGCCGTACCAAGCAGTTATGCAGCCAGTCAAGATGCTCTCAATGGTGCAGCTGTATAATTTTTTGAGGATCTGAGGGCCCATGCCAAATCTTTTCAGAGAGGTTGTTGTCCTTGCACCACACTGCCAGGTCTCTGACCTCCTCCCTGTAGGCTGCCTCGTCGTCGGTGATCAGTCCTACCACCGTTGTCGTCAGCAAACTTCATCCACCTTTCGCTTATCAAACAGCACATGATGCTGATGAGGTATCCAGTTTTTCCTGTCTTTTTTGTTGTCTTTCCTATGGAATTCTTTATGGAGACAGTGGGGAATGTTAAGTTATGTGGTCAGGGGGTTACTTTTTCCTCAAGTGGAAGTAAAAACCCCCAGGATTATGTCACCTTCCTTTTAAAAGCCCCCGTCCTCTCATTAGTTTCCACTAAGTCCCTCTCATGAGTCCCTACATTTGGTTTTAATGATAGTCTTCAACAACGGTTTAGGATATGAATGGCCTGTATATGTGTCTTTGTTCTGTGGTATGGATATTGTGTATATTCGCTAGACAATGCCAGGGTTATTGGTAAGGCATTAATAGCTAGGAGTACAGAACTGTATCTGAGAAAATAATTCAGAACTGTAGGCTACTTAAAGAACAGTGAACCAGTTAGAGGCAAATCTGATTTGTATAGAAAGAAAAATGAGATTTTACTTGAACCTTTTGTTCAAACATCCTGCATAACACTATTATAACATGACATGAATAGCCATAACATCTGTTAACCATGGGAACTTCAGTACTGAACAGTGTACACATACTCCTACAATACATTATCTACAAAATCTACACCTCTAACAGCTACCTATTTTACCCCTCCCTAACAGTGGAAGCCTCTTCACAAGCTTCGGGCCCCAGCACCACGGGTGCTCCGGGAACCCCAGGCACCCAGGCCACTCTACTGAGGGAGCCCCTGCGCTCGGCCATCCACCTGCAGCCCCCCTACCAGACTACCCCCCACAGGCCCGACAGAGCTCCCCGCTCGGGTAGCCAGTCTCCCCCAGCCAACGGTCTGGGCAGCGGGGCCGCAGTGGAGCAGGAGGCTCCCGCTGGCACCTCGGAGGTATGCCCATCTAGTCAAATATATCCATGCTGAATCCATTCAAATTACGCTTAACTCTTGTTCGTTGCTTTGTAATACAGTATCAACTTTCCGTTTTAATCAGTGTTTCAAAGCTCTCAGCAAACGACTGTGTTCTGAAACACGTTCTGAAGTGACCTCAGCCAAGTACAGTTCATAAAACTGTAGCTTCCTTCCTCCTCTGAAAAAGGATGAGCTGTTGCCGACTCATACAAAATGGCCACGAGACGCATCACAGGAGTCACTTTTCCAACTTGTCCCTCCTCTCTGTTTATGGGCGACAACACTCCTAACCTGGGAATGACGTCACATCCCACCTGCATGCCTCTGGCAAGTCCAGATACGCTAGCAGTTGCAAATGCTTTCCACTTGTTATTCCATTACCAACTGGGGCTCGCTCTGTCTGAAGACTAGCCAGTACTGTGACTGAGAAATTGGACATGGGTGCATCTAGAGTTGGAGAGAACTTTATGGTCTACGTATCATAACTCAACAAACTTGGCAAGCTCTGCCTCTAGCCAATGAGTTGACTGAGAAACAGTTCTCCATTCACATGCCATTTCCAATATGACCCAGGGCCATATGTCCCCACCAACACAAGTTTCCACCTTCTAGTCTCTCCACTGGGAAGAAAGACTGCATCAGTGCAACAGACCAGTGACGCAACCAAAGATATAGTCCCTGTCAGTCAGGATAGAAATATATATGTATGTATGTACAGTTGATTTTCCCATGATGTCAAGCAAAGAGGCACTGAGTTTGAATGTAGGTCTTGAAATACATCTACAGGTACACCTCCAATTGACTCAAATGATGTCAATTAGCCTATCAGAAGCTTCTAAAGCCATGACATAATTTTCTGGAATTTTCCAAGCTGTTTAAAGGCACAGTCAACTTAGTGTATGTAAACTTCTGACCCATTGGATTTGTGATACAGTGAATTATAAGTGAAATAATCTGTCTGTAAACAATTGTTGGAAAAATGACTTGTGTCATGCACAAAGTAGGTGTCCTAACCGACTTGACAAAACTATAGTTTGTTAATAAGACATTTGTGGAGTGGTTGAAAAACGAGTTTTAATGACTCCAACCTAAGTGGATGTAAACTTCTGAGTTCAACTCTGTGTGTGTAATCCCCATGAGCTCACATATACCATTATAGGTGATGGTAAGGAGCTGTGTTATGGGTGAAATAAAGCATTTACCCAAATTGACCTGCACACACTACTGTTATTCTTTCTGTCTTTCTTGTTCTAATTCACTACAATGATAAGACGGTGTACTACTACTGTGCTACTGTATTCACTTAGCCTTGTCATTTAGCAGACTTACAGGCACAATTAGTATTAAGTGCCTTTCTTAAGGGCACATTGACAGATTGGGGATTCGAACCAGTGACCTTAACCGCTAGACGACCTGCCGCCTGTGACACTGGTATTTCAATGCGTTATATCGACTCCCGGTCATTTCCTGGTAGCGGTAGTTAACGCCGTGCATCTTTTGTGTGATATGTCGTTAGCATCCGCTAGCTAGCCACTGAGACTCCTCCTCCTGCTGGGTTCTCTTTTGTCAGTTTGATTGTGAATTCTCCCTCCCCCATTGAGTGGAAATGCATCCACCCCTTTTCTCTGTCTAATGAATGACCATCTTTCTCTTTTATTTTTTTTTTCAGTCCCCAAGGCCAGTGGCTGACACAGTTACCAATGGAGTGCGCTCGCCAGCCTTCAACCACTCACCCGGTGATGCACGCTGTTCAATGCATCAGAAAATAAATGTGTAGCAGCTCCACACCATGTATCAATTTCACTTATTCAACCTCTTATTCCTCCATGCTTTTCATTTGTAGTGGAGAGTGAGAAGTCTGTGTCCAGTCAAACCAAGGCCAGGCTAGAGGAGGCCAAGGAGCAGCCGGAGGTAAGGCACGGCGAACCGCTCGCCCTCTAGAGTGTTGTAGTTACAATGCCTCAAATGAGGGCTAATTCAATAGTTGAAGTCTACCTCATGCCTCATTCAAATCTAATTATTTGCTAATGCATGTTCAATTTACAGCTAATTAAGGAGTAAATTGTTGCATTTTTTGCCTCTTTCTCTATAGCCTACCAGTGTGGGGCCCAGGAGGGTTCTATTCCGGACACAGCCAGACATTCATTTCCTCACCCGGCAGGATGAGCTGGAGGACAGGGCACCACTGGACACTGAGGAAGAAGTTGAGGAAGAGACCTTCACGCAGCAGGACAGCTGGGCTCACAGGGGGCGGACGGGGATCAGGTAAGAACAACACAATGGGAGGTGGTTAGAATAGCATTGTAGATGCATAGCGAGAAAAGCAATATACATGCACATAAGTTAGTTACACACAGAGGCCACTCAATCTAACATTCACCTCCCTGCCTCACCCTTACTCTTCCAATATCTCTTTCTACCTTTTGCTCCCTCTCTTTCCCCCTCCCTCTCTCCTGTCAGCAGTAGCAGGGTACTAGAGGAGGAGGATTGTGAGGAGCTTCTCTCCTGGCGTAGACAGAGAAACAGGAAGGCAGAACGGGAGCTGCACCACATGTCTGAGAAGCTGTCCCGACGACTAGAGGAGCTGGACCTGGTGAGTGGTACTCGTGTGTGTGTGTGTGTGTGTGTGTGTGTGTGTGTGTGTGTGTGTGTGTGTGTGTGTGTGTGTGAGACGCACTTGTCATTATGTGGACCTTACTGGTTAGTCTAATGACTGTGTGTCAAGCTATATTTACATTGTGGGGATACGAGACGAGTTCGGAGCAGTCTCACCGCGTGTCGGATGCCTTACAGTCCCATTCACCCGGAGAATCTTCCCACCCGACGTGCCTTCACTTTGCGTGCGTCCCGGCTGACCATTCATCGCACCACGAAATTGTGTGTGAGGAAAAACGGCTAAGGTGTCGGGAGCTGGGATTGTGTCACCCCCGGCATCTCAGCAATGTAAATCTAGGTTATAACGTCTGTGTGTGTGTTTCCACTCGTCAGATGTTAAAGAGAGCGCTAGGAGAGAGCGGAGAGCCCGACGAGGTCAAGGAGGAAGACAAACAGTCCCACCACAGTGACAGTGTCATGGAGTGTCGCAGGCCCCCAAGGAGGACAACGGGTACATACACTCCACCTCTTCAATCACGTCAGGGCCCGTATTCATACAGCATCTCAGATCTAGGATCAGTTTAACCTTTTAGATCAGAAGGAGTACGATTGTATGGGCAGATCCTAGATCAGCACTCCTCCTCTGAGATGCTTTGTGGATACGGTCCCAGATTGCACCACACTTCTCCAACAAAAGCACGGTTGACTAGCCTGAATGTCGAACTACAATAAGTCATTATTGACCAACTCTATGATTTAACATTTCCTCGGCTTTAACCTTTAAACCTCTGACCCTTCTCCCAGGTACGCCGCGAGCACCCACATCCCCCTGTACCCGCTCCCTGTCCCCCTCCCCTCCCAGGGCCCGCCGCTCCCTTTCAGGTCAGCTAGAGGGAGCCGTGAGAGAGGCGGTGAGTGGAGGGGTCACACAGAGACACACCCGTACGCGCCAACGACAACTCCGCCATCTACAGCCTCAACACAAACACCGCCAGGTCAGAGGGAATTGCCACATCATCACATTGACCAACGCCATATTCAGTATAAAGATGGTCACCTTTTTTAAAAAGAGACAAGTTGAACGGTCCAACATAGTTGGTGTGTACACATCTCTCTCTCTCTAGCTGGAAAAAGCCTATGAGGAGGAGCTGAAAGTGTACGAGGACAGAGAACGGGCTGCTATGGCCAAGGAACGAACCAGAGCGCAGGAGGCGGTAAGAGAGGGAGGGGGAGAGAGCATCAGATCTAGCCCCGGGGAGCTGTGTGCGTTAGACACCATGTGACTGTGTAGACAGCGGCCCTCTGGCAGAGACTGCAATAGAGAGACTGTGTGTCCCAATATTATCTACAGCAGACGGTCTATGTGTGCTTCTGCCCTGTAGGAGAGGGAGTACAGAGAGGCCATACTGAGAGATGTTCCCCGAACCACCAAACCGTCCCAGGTGTACACCACAGCAGCCCGACACCGCTCCCCTAGGACCAGACAACCAACTCCGGGCCGCAGGCGACAGGACAAAACCAGGAGAGCCCCACCAAGTAAGACCCCCAAGCTGGAGTCTCTGCCAGTGAGATGGAGACCGTATCAACTCAAATCTAATCAAAGTACAAAGTGGCTTCCTCTCCTTCATTTGCCCTGAACTAAAAACGCAGCATTGGCCTCGGTGAAACTAATATGGAGGATGCCTACGTGGCTGTCTATTCAATCCCCATCAAAACTACATATGCCTTAGGAGAAAGAGCTTGATATGGATTTGCGCATTAGTCTGAGTGCACGGTATGGATTTGTCCCTCTATATTAACCGTTTGTGCTTCTCTCTCTTTTCCCCGTCTTCCAGTGAAGGTGAAGGACAACGACCTGCTCCCCCTGCTCCTGGAGGAGTTCCCCCACCTGCACCTCTCTCCCCACGCCCTGGGCAGGATGTGGCAGCAGCAGCTGGGCCAGGTGGACCGCCTCAACGCCTCCCTCTCCCTGGACAGCCAGAGGCAGGGGCCACGCACTAAACTCACCAGCCAGGTGGGGGGTGCTATAACACACTATCCACCATATAAACCACAGGGAGAGCTGGGAGGTTTTAGCCTGGCTTGCCAGATGGATCTCTGCAAGTCTCCTACCTGTCTGTAACGTTAAAACAGATGTCTAAGTGCGGAGCCTGTGATTGGGCGAAGACCCCATAATACCCCCAGAGACCAGGGTTCACCATTGCAACTTTTCCACCTCGATCTCCTCCCGTTAACTCGTCAATGTTCTCTCTCCAGGTGGAAGAGGCTCAGAGGAGACATGACCTGCTTGGGGAGATCATCCGCAAAGAGCAAGAACACAACAGACGCCTGGTGAGCCACTCAAAACATGCACGAGCTTCAGCATACATGTAGGCTAGACACACACACATATTCCCAGTCTTATGTCTCTCACACATTCTCAAACACACCAAGCAGTAATACAAACAGCCCCTCTAACTGTACAGCCGTCTCGCTCCTCTCCCCTCCAGAGGGATTTTAAGGAGCGTATCCAGCAACAGAAGTCGACTCAGAACCGTCTGAAGGAGCAGAGGCAGCAGATCGCCCGGGCCAAGAAGTACCACGGTGACTACCACGTCCAGCTCCGCGCACGCATGATGAGGGCCCGCACGAAAGAGGAGAGGGTCAGTTAGTGACGCCGCGCTGAGCCTGGATCCCCCAACACGGTTTCAACGCTCCTAGAATTTCATGTTTCAACGCTTCAAACACTCTACTTTCCATTCCATTTTCCATCCATGTATTTTTTGAAGGGAAGATTTGTATTGTCATGTATTTAGCTCCATTGTAAAGTCAAAAGTGAACAGGTCATGAACACAATGACTATACAAACACATGTAATGATTGTGTGTGTGTTGTGTTCCAGATGTTTAAGCAGGTGTTTGAGGAGGGCTTGGAGGTGCAGAAGGCTCGTCTCCGAGAGCAGAGGGCCTACGCCAAGGACCAGCGCCAGGAGCACCAGAACAAACACAGAGACCAGATCCAATCTATGGAGAACTATTACAAGGACCAGGTAGAACCAACACATGACCCTATTTCATATTAACACACATACGCTATACGGAAGTAGTAGGAGAGTAAGACCAAGAAACGGCTTCCTGATCTTGTTTCTGTTCCTCCATCTGCATTGATGTGAAAGAACTGGACAGCTGAAAGCTAATTCCACGCTGTTCTGCCGTCTTTCAGTTTTCATTATTGGCCGAAACTCTCGCTATAGAGAGACAGGATATCCAAGTACGGAAGAAGGCCCAAGAAAAGGTAAGTGCATGCTAATGCACACACAATTTACTACATATACCTGTACTTTGTCTGCACAATTTGGGGAGATTGAGATGAGTGATCATACTTTACAGGTGAACTTATTCAGGGTTCACCATGTGACTACTTCATACATCCTACGGTATTGGGTCAGGATATTAAAACGTTTCTCTCTGCAGGCCCTTCAGAAGATGAAGCGAGAGCTGCGCTCCAAGATGGAGAGGGAGATAGGCGAGCTGCAGAAGATTATCGTCCAGAACGACGACGACGACTACTTCCACGACCTGGAGGTTCAAAGGTTACGGGGTCGCGTGCAAATGGCTTCCTTCCAGTACAACACCAGCTGTCTGCACTGACCCCGCTAACGAGCTAGCAATCTATAGCTACCTACCGCTAACTTTCCTCCGGCTGCTAAAAAACAAACTGCAAAGTCTCTAAAACCCACGGATCGGAGTGCTACTCTTCGATTTGTTTTAAATACTTGATTATTTAAGAATGTTAAAAAAAAAATGCCTCCCTCACTGTGTATTTTGTGTGCTGTCGTTTTGATTTTGTCATGTGGCAATGTGTAGTCCAGTCTTCCGCAGCCAAACGGGACCATTGTGAAAATTGGATGCAACACTAATTATGAATGTCATGCCAGGACAAGATTCTTTCCCCCTCTTCCTTTTAATGGTATGCAGGATTTGTCTCCCGTAGCATTTTTTTTTAACAATGTTGATGAATGATTTATTTGATTGTACTGTAAATGACCTATTAGTCCGGTTTTTAGGTTATTGAACTAACCCGCTACGCTTTTCCAACACCAGAGAGTGTTGATAATCAGAATTCGGTAAAAGTTCCCTTTGCCAGTAAACTACCGCACTAACAAACAAATCGGACGGTTAAAAAGACATCCTAAGTTTACGAGGCCAGGTAGCATGAGAATAGGGTTTATGGGGCTGATTTCATAATCAGGAAATGTATGCCTTTCCTCTGCACTTCTCAGTAGTTGGTATGGAGGCGTATAAGGTCGTCTGCGGGAGCGGTTCCATTGCACACTGCATACGTTTGAATTAAACCCCAGACAGCACACCCACTGGGTGGCCTACCAATTTGATCAGGGAGTTTTTGTTCTATTCTTTTTATTTATTCAATCCTCTAAAACAATCCATTTCAAGAAGGTGTACCTTTTCTAATTTGAATTTGATCAAGGCAAGACTTGAATCTAGACTGAGAATGGTTCAGAATACAGAAAGATAGGCATGAAAACATATGCATGTCTCCATACAGTACCTCTGGGTAGATGTAAAAACACTTTTTACACATTTATTTTTAGGGAATGAATCCTAATGCCTACATAATTATAATATAGAGAATAGAATAGTTTGGTATAATACATATGCCTGCACTGATCATGAAACTGTGAAGTCTTCGAAGTAACGGTTTGAGCTCCATAATGATTAATAAGTCTATTGGTCCCCGATTGATTTTTACTACAATTCGCTTTTGGCCTTCATTAAATATTATCCACTATTACTTGACTCTCAGTCACAAGGATGTCACCGTGTTTACAGAGGAAAGAAATAAAGGTAGGTTAAATCAATTGATGGAATGATACGTATGTAGGAAGGGAACGAACACTAAATCGGCTGTTAAATATATTGCCCTACCTGGTTATTACTTATGGTCGCTACCGATTGTGGCTATGAATATTTAACATATGCTATAGCTTACAAATTAACAGGAAAAGTCGGCGGGCATATAATTAAAACATTCAAGGGAGCGCAAAGGTTACATTTGATGCTACTTTCCTTGTCATCCAATTTGGTTTGCGTCTCAATCCCTACAAATTATAAAGCCATGCATAATGACACACCTGTCATGTCAGTTTCCCATTCATTTCCAGCTAAAATAGATCTATAAGAATTGTCATTTATCCTATATTTACAATCCCCTTATTCAAACGGATTACTCATCGACCTACCAAGTATCAATAGTAGCAGTTTATATAATTATTAATTAGGACATGGATATTGCGGTCATTTATATCAGAAAATAAGAAAGTAGATGCTTTTCCCACTTGAAACTGGCAGGTTCTCGACCTTATTCATGATTGCGTATAAAGGCGGTGGAATTAAGTCAAGGTCAGAATATGGAGCATCTGTAGACAAGCAGCCACACCTCCATTTCTTTGCTCTCCAACCTAAACGCCTACCTTGCTGGCACTGGCATTTCCCCCATGTTTAAGTTCAAATTTAGAATAACAGAAAAGTTTATTAAAATAGGAATAAAGTTAATTTTACACACGCTAAACTCAGGTCTAAATGTCCCCTATATGAACCGACATTATATAGGCGTGAGAACATCACATCAATCCTGTGTGTTCTGTCAGTGTCAAGGACACTTGTTCCAGGGACCGGCGCTGATCTGTCCCTGGTACAGTGCACTGGTTTGAACTGACCAGGGCCCAGTTTCCCAAAAGCATGTTAAGGCTAAGTTCATGATGCTTTTGGGAAATGAGCCCTGGTGAAAGCCATCTTAATGAGCTTCCACTACATTGTTTTCACCTGTCAAGTCTTCAAATCATTGCAGATGAATGGGAGATGAGAGGATGGATTTTGAAATTGAGAGCCTTACATGGTAAATAATTGACCCTCATTTTGTGTGCAACTCACATGAAATGTCTTACCAATTCCCTTCATTTTATGAGACCTAGGAAAGAAAAAACATAACACTTTATTCTATGAAACATTATGCCGTGAGTTCCAAACAGCAGAGTTTATTGCTTATTTTCTGCAAGGGTACAAGAAGTTTATAATTTCCGCTTTTATTTTTCTTATTTACAGTGTCAGTTGAAGCTCACAGAGCAGCTGATGTGAAAAAACTATGAACACACTGTAATAAATACAAAATAGACTGAAAAATGAGAAATAAAAACATGTTAAAATTTCAGACAAAAGTTTAAATCAGAAGAAAACTAATTTACACACACAATACTTACATACACACAGAATAAAGGAAAGTGGGTTTTACACCATGTGAGAAATTGCACCGGTCGGCGACTAAAAGTCGCAGGGCTCGGCTGGCAAAGCATGCTACAAGAAGCAACAGTCCATATTGTCTGATCTATTATCCAGAAACAACTCCACCTCATCCAATACCATCTCATAAGACTGAGTGAAAGTCAATCATGTTAGACGTCGATAGCAGAAAACAGCACTGTGTGTGTGCACTGGATATGAGCTCTATGTGTGCATATCTACACGCGTATATATCTACATAGAAAGTCAATCAACCCATTAACTATTTTGTAAATAGATGGAAGTTGCTGATTATAAACGGCAACACAAGTCTGCGTGTGCAAAAAAATTCTTGTTTTTTTTAATGCATTTTATTCATTTTCTGTAAAATTAAAAGGTTGCTTGTGATCTACCACATGAACAATATCTTATACTGTACAAAAGCACAATTTCAGGATACTTGATAATTGTCTTTCTGAAGAGAATCTGCTTTACCTTTGATCACACTGGATTGGGTCTATTTTATTTTGCATGTACGCAGGTGAATACAGTCCATGGTCATAGTCTACGTCCATTGCTATTAAAACAGGCAGCATAAAAAAAACATTCAACAGAATTTTTCACGTCAACACACATTTTGCTCAGAAGGGACAAAATAATAGCAAATAAATATTGTTAAAAAAAAGTCCATTCATGCAAGGGTTGTGGTAGAGGCTCTATTAGGGTCATGTCTAGATGGGATACAGCATGTCAAAAGGTGATTTTTCTATGCGTTTTAGCTAACCCTAACCTAATTCTCATAACCTGCTAGGTTAATTCTCCTCAACCTTCTACGAAACGTCCATTTTGACAAAAGCTGTATCCCTTCTAGACAAAAAAAAACTCTTAGCAGGGAGAACGCTCTCTGGGCCCAACCTCAGTCTCTTAGTGGCCAAAAGGTTAAAGGTTATGAACTCAGCTCACATTCAAGGAGAGGGTCACAGGTTTGACCTGACAACGGCTTCCACAACCAGAAGATCCCCTTTCACAAGTCAGCCTCACAAAGAAAGATGACTTCACCTGAGAATACAGAGGTCTGTGATAACACCAACATGCTAGCATGTACATGAATAGAAAGAGGAACAAGCCATATACAAAATAGGTATGTATTTGTACACATATATAGTCAATATTACAGGTAGATATATTTTCTTATCTGTATATTTCCATTGAATAAAATTGGAATAAAATGTGGTATATTCATTTTAACTTAATAATATGAAGAAAGCACGTCCTTTAGTTTGTAAAGTGCTCTAGAGTGGCAACGGGAAAAAACATCCTGCCATCTTAGGTTGGATGTCACTTTTGAAAACACCGACATCTTTCTCAAATTGCTTTCAACTAGCCTGGTCCCTGGGACAGAGTTCCACTCAACAGACAACGACCCACTTTGAGCGTTTGATAAGGAATTTCTATGGTGTGATTTAAAGGTACAGTGTGATATAATGATGTTTAGCGTTAAGTTCAACTCAGACTTTCACCAAAGCGCAACAGGTCTACTCCGTGTGTAGCTGGGCGGAGTTAGGTGTTCAGGTTAGCGTGTCTATTAGCTTTTTGATGTCAAGAGGTGGCAGGAAGTTAGCTGTGTGAGACTGTATTGGTCATCAGTAAGACCTAGTTTCTCCTGGTTAGCTCATGGTCAGGAACCCCCCCCCCCCCGGCCCTAGTCATCTACTCAGCGTGGACCTTCATATTTCTCTCTCCCAGACCAAGCCAACATAACTTCTCTAAAATACTCTCGTTGCAGTCTGGACCTTGGTATTCGATCGCACCAGACGACCCAAAAAAATGGAGAAAAAAAAAAGTGCTTTCACGGAACGCACATACTAGGGACCAGAGTTTTCTTCAGTCAGGAAAAACTCCTGGTCCAACACAAAACTGGCTGTTCTGTGGATTTCACCATTAGAATTACATACAAGCTATTACAAAAAGAAAACTTAAAAAACGAAATAAAAGCTGGCATTCTCACAGGGTTTCAAGGTAAGTAATCGTCACTCCTCTGTAGCAGCTGAAAAAGGAAGTGATATTTCTAAAAAAGAATGCAGTGAGAGAGAGGAGAGTGTTCCCGTGTGGTCTGCCTCTCAGTCTGTCCTTCTGCAGTCTGTCTCCATATTGTCCTGGGGAACTGGGCAGCAGAAAGGGGTGTGGTCACAATCCTCATGGGCGTTCCTGAACGTTGCAGGGTTCCCGTGGTGACAGCAGAGTCTATAGTCTTGCTGCGCTGACCGCACAAAATACACACACGCTGACACACACACATACACACACTGCCCCACTGATGTGTCACTCATTCCACCGCAAAGCCACACGTCTCCTCGATGGCTGTCAGCAGCTTGTCGTACAGCTTGTCATAGTGCTCGTAGGCGGGAACGTCAATCCGGTTAAAGCTGGACAGAGAGGAAAGGGGGACAGAGAGGGAAAGGGCAGAGGGGGAGAGAAAGAGTTTGGAAGAGAGAGGAGTACATTTTTAGTTTGAGTGGACAGTTTTGAAAAACCTTTAACTTTCCCTATCGATAAAGGAATTACATTTTATTTTCGTGTCAAAATCGGCAGTTGGCAACCCATCCACTACGGGATGAATTGACGCCAACAAGCATTTCAATAATTCTCTTTAAACTGTTCTACATACAAAACATTAATATTGGATTTGGACATGCATTTAAAACCGGTAAAACCATATTAGTTGGGAGATTAGACACCCTTTTCATAACATGGCTTCGCCTCATTGACAGGTCATTGTAATTAAGAATATCTTGTTAATTGACTAACCTGTATAAAGGTTAAATGTATGGAGTAGCAGTCTTATAGCAGGGTGTATCTGTGTGTCTAAGTAGAGCAGTGGTACTGTAACTGTACTCACCAGGTGTGGGCTTTGGGTAGATTGTTGGTGTTGGCATCGATCTGGTGGATGGTGAAGAGCCTGGGCCCCGCGGCACCTGGAGGGTCACACACACACACAGAGAGAGAGAGAGAAAAAGAGAGTCATCAAATTATATTTCTCGACACAGAAGTCAGACAGTTCAGGACAGTTGACCAGTTGAACTCAGTGTTTAGAATGTGAACAAACATGGCTGCTGTTTTAACACAAGACTGGGTGTATATTTTATATACTGTATATTTTCATACAGAAAGCCAGCTGGGTTGGCCTCAGACACAGACAGACAGACTGACAGAGACTCACAGGCAGGCACACACACGCGCACACACACACCACACACACACACACACACACACACACAGACAGAGACGCACACGCACGGCTTGAACAGAAAGATCAACTCTCAAACACGCACACTCCGAAACACACACAGCTGCACTCTGAGGTCTTCTGTTCCCCCAGGGCTTCCTGTCTGTCTGGATTTAACCAAACCCACTGAGGTCGACCACGACTCTGTCATGAACACGGGTTCAACTCCGGCAGTCTGAGAGACACGCAGTGTTTTCCACTAGTGTCAGCTATATAGCCATTTAAAAACTCACTTTCAGTCAGGTACATTTTCCACTTCAATTAAGCAACTTATTTTTTTTATACAAATATATTAAAAACATTCTAGCGATCTATTGATAGGACAAGCACCTGTCAGTCACAAAGTGAGCGATGACAAGGAAGCCCTGCTTGTTTGATAATCTGCTGTCTGTCCCGCCTCCCAGTACCTGGGTGTGTGTTGTGTACACTGTGGTTACAGCTACACAGAGGGAGAGAGCCTGATGCTCTTTCATCGTCTACGAGTCAATTTGCACGTCCCATATAAAATGTGGTAACGATGAGTCGGAATCCACAGCCAATTGTTTCCTGGCACATTCATAGATTTTCTTTTGCGTGTTTCATATGCAGCCACGAAGTGCAAGGGCACAGGCTTACTGAGCCATTCATTTGGCTCCCTAATTTGCATACCGGTAGCCTTTTTGTCGATAATCTGCAGATAAATTATGAAAACAAATCGATGAAGATGGTGTATCCTATTCACTGTAGGTACAATTGGTAGGGTAGTGGAGAGATAGCCTCACTCTACCCCAAAATATGATAAAAGAAAACAGATCGAATTATTTTAAAAGATAACGATACTTACAGTGCCTTCAGAAAGTATTCACACCCCTTGACTTTTGACAGATTTTGATGGGTTATATCCTGAATTTAAAATGGATTAAATTGAGATTTTGTGTAACTAGCCTACACACAATACCCCATAACGTCAGAGGAATTTTTGACTAATTCATTAAAAAAACTAAAGCTGAAATGTCTTGTGTCAATAAGTATTCAACCCCTTTGTTATGTCAAGCCAATGGTGACTTTAAACAGTTAGAGTTAAATGGCTCTGACAGGAGAAAACTGAGGATGGCTCCACAACACTAACCTAATTGACAGAGTGGAAAGAAGGAAGCCTGTACAGAAAAAAATAAATAAAAATGCATCCTGTTCACAGTAAGGCACTAAAGTAAAACTGCAAAAAAATGTGGCAAAGAAATTAACTTTATGTCCTGATTACAAAGCGTTATGTTTGGGGCAAATCTAACATCTCCGAGGACCACTTCATATTTTCAAGCGTGGCGATGGCTGCATCATGTTATGGGTATGCTTGTCATCAGCAAGAACTAGGGAGTCCTTGCCGACGCACTGGCAAGATGCTAGAGGAAAACCTGGTTCAGTCTGCTTTCCACCAGACACTGGGAGATTAATTCACCTTTCAGCAGGACAATAACCTAAAACACAAGGCCAGATCTACACTGGAGGTGGCTTACCAAGACGTCATTGAATGTTCCTGAGTGACCTAGTTACAATTTTGACTTAAAAATCGGCTTTAAAATCTATAGCAAGACTTGAAAATGGCCGTCCAGCAATGATCAACTACCAACTTGACAGAGCCTGAAGAATCTAAAAAAATAATAATGTGCAAATATTATACAATCCAGATATGCAAATCTCTTACCCAGAAAGACTCAATGCTGTAATTGCTGCCAAAGGTGCATCTACAAAGTATTGACTCAGGGGTGTGAATACTTATGTAAATGAGCCATTTGATTTTCCATAACTTAACATTTCTAAAAACATATTTTCACTTAGTCATTATGGGGTATTGTGTGTATCATTTAATCAATTTTTGAATTCAGGCTGTAACAACAAAATGCGGAATAAGTCAAGGGGTATGAATACTTTCTGAAGGCACTGTAAACACATCACCCATTCTCCATCACCCCATCTCTTTACCTTGTAAAGCCTTGAATCCCTGCAGTGGGACTCTAGATGACCCGGTAACAAACTGCAGCAGTCTGGCTCTCCTCTCCTCGTCGTAGGACTCCACGGCCTTCCAGAACCACTTGACCACGTTGCTGTCCGTGGTGCAGTGCTTCAGGCGCGTGTTGCTCTTCCAGTCTGCTATGTCGATCTTCCCCAGGCCACACACTATCAACTGGGGTAGGGAGGAGAGGGGAGAACATAGCCGATTAGATGGTTTGAAGGGGTGTATATATTCGTGGGAAAAAGTATGATAGCTGTCACCATTCATTTCATTTAAAAAGTATATCCCAAGGTCTCAGATTCATCTTGGAACCCCCCCCCCCCCATTCAGGATACCCACACATAGATGTATGCTCTTGAGAAATGATGTCATGTTTCCAGTAAGTGAATCATTTCTTTCCTAAACCATGTTATATGCAACTGTCGACATACCTCTAGTTCCTTCTCGTCAAAGGACTTGAGCAGGTGCTGGGGGATGACCTCGTTGAAGCCCTTCTGCAGGGCCAGGAACTGAGCCTCGATGCCATGGAGGAAACGCCAGTTCACATACAGCCTATAAAGAGAGAAGACCTAAGTCAATATAACATTGCAACATGTGAAACCCCCACAGCAGTTCAACCAAAACCAGGACTGGGGGATAAGTATTTTTGGTGTGCTGGTAATCTTGGAAAGACAGAACCAAATTCAGATTTGGTTCCGGAGGGAAGGGTTGAGATTTGGCTCAGTGCAAGAGGCGTAGTCCTTTGAAATACTTGGCCATCTATGAGCCAATCGAATCCCTCCCCTTCTGAAATTCGAAAGATGCCAGGTAATAACCATCTCTGCTTAATCGTGATTCGTCCAAATAATCAGTGACGCAAAAACCAGCGCACCAGAGGAGTTATTCCTCTTCACCCTCATATCCCCTATGTTCCAGACAGATGTAACTTCGGTTACGGATGGGGGAGAGACTACTGCGCTGCTAACTGGCTGGCATGCAGCTGCTGTCTTGGTCGGACCAGGTCTCTCTTGAAAAATAGATTGTATCATAATGAGACCAACCTGGATAAATAAAGGTTCAATCAAATCAAATAATAAATGAACCCCATTGGTTCTAAGAGGAACGATGTCACTCCATCATCACAAGGTATGTTTCAGGTGTATACTTCAGACCTGAGGGGTGATGACGGTTGCTGTGTGTGTATCGCGTCGGCAGTGTGTGTGTGTGTGTGTATCGCGTCGGCAGTGTGTGTGTGTATCGCGTCGGCAGTGCGTGCGTGTGTGTATCGAGTCGGCAGTGCGTGCGCGTGTGTATCGAGTCGGCAGTGCGTGCGCGTGTGTATCGAGTCGGCAGTGCGTGCGCGTGTGTATCGAGTCGGCAGTGCGTGCGCGTGTGTATCGCGTCGGCTGTGCGTGTGTGTCGCGTCGGCTGTGCGTGTGTGTCGCGTCGGCTGTGCGTGTGTGTCGCGTCGGCTGTGCGTGTGTGTGTGTGTCGCGTCGGCTGTGTGTGTGTGTCGCGTCGGCTGTGTGTGTGTATCGCGTCGGCTGTGTGTGTGTGTGTCGCGTCGGCTGTGTGTGTGTGTGTCGCGTCGGCTGTGTGTGTGTGTGTGTGTGTGTATCGCGTCGGCTGTGTGTGTGTGTGTGTGTGTATCGCGTCGGCTGTGTGTGTGTGTGTGTGTGTGTATCGCGTCGGCTGTGTGTGTGTGTGTATCGCGTCGGCTGTGTGTGTGTGTGTGTGTGTATCGCGTCGGCTGTGTGTGTGTGTGTGTGTGTGTGTGTGTGTGTGTATCGCGTCGGCTGTGTGTGTGTGTGTGTGTGTGTATCGCGTCGGCTGTGCGTGTGTGTCGCGTCCGCTGTGCGTGTGTGTCGCGTCCGCTGTGCGTGTGTGTCGCGTCCGCTGTGCGTGTGTGTGTCGTCGGCTGTGCGTGTGTGTGTGTGTGTATCGCGTCGGCTGTGTGTGTGTGTATCGCGTCGGCTGTGTGTGTGTGTGTGTGTATCGCGTCGGCTGTGTGTGTGTGTGTGTGTGTGTGTGTGTGTGTGTGTATCGCGTCGGCTGTGTGTGTGTATCGCGTCGGCTGTGCGTGTGTGTCGCGTCGGCTGTGCGTGTGTGTGTCGCGTCGGCTGTGCGTGTGTGTCGCGTCGGCTGTGCGTGTGTGTGTGTCGCGTCGGCTGTGTGTGTGTGTGTGTGTGTATCGCGTCGGCTGTGTGTGTGTGTATCGCGTCGGCTGTGCGTGTGTATCGCGTCGGCTGTGTGTGTGTGTGTGTGTATCGCGTCGGCTGTGTGTGTGTGTATCGCGTCGGCTGTGTGTGTGTGTGTATCGCGTCGGCTGTGTGTGTGTGTGTATCGCGTCGGCTGTGTGTGTGTATCGCGTCGGCTGTGTGTGTGTGTGTGTGTATCGCGTCGGCTGTGTGTGTGTGTGTGTGTATCGCGTCGGCTGTGTGTGTGTGTGTGTGTGTGTGTGTGTGTATCGCGTCGGCTGTGTGTGTGTGTGTGTGTATCGCGTCGGCTGTGTGTGTGTGTGTGTGTGTGTATCGCGTCGGCTGTGTGTGTGTGTGTGTGTGTATCGCGTCGGCTGTGTGTGTGTGTGTGTGTGTATCGCGTCGGCTGTGTGTTTGTGTGTGTGTGTGTATCGCGTCGGCTGTGTGTGTGTGTGTGTGTGTATCGCGTCGGCTGTGTGTGTGTGTGTGTGTGTATCGCGTCGGCTGTGTGTGTGTGTGTGTGTATCGCGTCGGCTGTGTGTGTGTGTGTGTGTGTGTATCGCGTCGGCTGTGTGTGTGTGTGCGTATCGCGTCGGCTGTGTGTGTGTGCGTATCGCGTCGGCTGTGTGTGTGTGCGTATCGCGTCGGCTGTGTGTATCGCGTCGGCTGTGTGTGTGTGTGTATCGCGTCGGCTGTGTGTGTATCGCGTCGGCTGTGTGTGTGTGTGCGTATCGCGTCGGCTGTGTGTATCGTGTCGGCTGTGTGTATGTGCGTATCGCGTCGGCTGTGTGTATCGCGTCGGCTGTGTGTATCGTGTCGGCTGTGTGTATCGTGTCGGCTGTGTGTATCGCGTCGGCTGTGTGTATCGTGTCGGCTGTGTGTATGCGCGTGCGTGGGACCCAGGCGGCGGTCTCCTCCTCCGTACCTGACATACTCCTTCTTGGTGTCCTCGGAGACTGAGACAGTCTTGCCGTTGGGCTTCAGTTCATGCTGGATGATCTCGCCGTAGGCATTGTGCTCCACACAGAACGTATGGTCCAGCACCCCCGTGATGTCATTGTCCCTGGGGGACAGAAGACGGAAACGTTAGTCATCGGACATGTTAGCCTGTCTTGTCAACAGAGGGCGCTAGTCTTGATGGGAGAGTAACTGGTTCATGGTGGGGTTTTAGTGGCATTTCATGGATACAAAACAAACAAGTTGTCAGCTCACGGCCTCAAACATTACACATGCTATCCTGTGTGTATGAATATGTATGGCTGTGCTTGTACAGTATTGTATGTCTCCGGGGGTTCACGTAACTTCAATTGTGTCTGTGTGCAAGCGTCTGTATATGTATGCATCTGTGTGCGTGTGTGTGTGTGTGTGTGTGGTGTGTGTGTGTGTGTGTGTAGATGTCTGCATCAACGCTGTGTATGTGTCCAGGTCTATACACCCCTTCAAATGAGTGGATTCGTCTATTTCAGCCACACATGTTGCTGACAGGTGTATAAAATCGAGTACACTGCCATGCAATCTCCATAGCCCAACATTGGCAGTAGAATGGCCTTACTGTAGAGCTCAGTGACTTTCAACGTGGCACTGTCATAGGATGCCACCTTTCCAACAAGTCAGTTTGTCAAATTTCTGCCCTGCTAGAGCAACCCGGGTCAACTGTAAGTGCTGTTATATTGAAGTTAAAACGTCTAGGTGCAACAAGCTCCCAGAACGGGACCACCGAGTGCTAAAGCACACAGAGCGTAAAAATCGTCTGTCACTACCGAGTTCCAAACTGCCTATGGAAGCAATGTCAGCCCAAGAACTGTTCGCCGGGAGCTTCATGAAATGGGTTTCCACGGCCGAGCAGCCGCACACAAGCCTAAGATCACCATGCGCAATGCCAAGAGTCGGCTGCAGTGGTGTAAAGCTCGCCGCCATTGGACTCTGGAGCAGCCTTTATTGGGCCGATATGAATTCCAGTTAGTTATTGAAGCACATGTCGTGCTCTTCAAACTAACATGTAACCCTGTAAAGGTATTTGTTTATTATAAAAGCTAAAATGTTGATACGAATCCCAGTCATTGAAATGACAAAGTAATTTATGGAATATTAGGTTTTTACATTGTGTAAAAAGCACCGTTTCCTACTGAGATGCATTACATTGAAAATTGTACACTGTCTCTTTAAGAATGTCAGTGACGTTCTGGAGTGACAACATGCAAATCAGTCATTCATTCATTGCTATGATCATTGATCTCCTGAAGAAGCTATTCCCTTTCCCATTCTTTCTGTGCCGCCGAATTGTTGCATATACTGGTAAAGTTACCAGGTTGTTAGCTAGCTAAGGTGTTAACGGCACGCGAGTCGTTTTAGAACGGCCCACGGTTTATGAACGTAAAATGCGTCCCGTCACTGGAGAAGCTTCCAGATGTAGCACCAATGCGCAATAGAAGGAAAAAACATTGCGCAGGTAATACGGGTCACAACTTTTGAACAGTTTGCGCTAGAGACAATAACCGTTTTTTTCTCTAGGCCACTCAGAAACAGCGGTACAGTGAAGTCTAATCATTACAACAATTATTATCTGGCAGTTTTTTTTTTAAACATTTTTTTTTCTTCCCTAGGTGCACTGATGCTCCCAGATTTAAATTTCCAAGTCGCACAGCAAAATATTTAGGAGCACATGCGACCAAAACGCGTCAGAGCCCTGTCGGTGTCTCCCACTCACAGGATCCAGACCAGGCTGTTGTGGAGGTCTGGGTCCACTGACTCCATGTCGTCCAGGGTGATGGGTTTCCCCAGCAGCTGTTTGTAGAAGGGCAGGGTGAAGCCCCCGTCTATGTAGTGGCCATGGAACACCGCCATGCCCATGATACGACCCACAAAGTGGAAGTAGGACAGGTGCTCCTGGAGGAAAAGATGGGAGAGATGAGTTTTGAGGTTGGCCATCGATGCATATTTGTGGTATTGACATGTGGTCACTATTGGGTTGTAGAGAAAAGCATAATATAAATGTTGCTTATCATCATTATTATACCGAGGTCCCTCCCCTCTGACTTTCTCATCCAATTGGCTTGAGAAGGTGGTGAGACGACACGAGGAATCAAGAAAATGTCATTGAGACTCTCCCCGTGTCTACTCCTCCACCTCCTTCAGTCTACAAGAACCTCCCTCTCTTAAGAATTCAGTTTGTGGCTCGTTCTCCTTCCTCCTCTCTGTTATTATGTGTCTCTCTCTGTGTATCCATTGATCCCTCTATTTCTCTCTCTCACCGGGTTGACGGCGCTGTCTGGGTTGATCTGCAGGGTGTAGATGTCGTCTCTGGAGTACTGGAACAGGCCGTAGTAGGGGTTCAACATCTCATGGGACAGCAGGTACAGCCACTCCCTATACGACAGACAGACATCCTGTTAGTCACGTGACACCGGCATTATAGAAACACCATTATTTTGGGTTGCATGTTGGCCACATGCCCCCCCAGAATATTCTGTTTGACGTATCAAGCTTTTAGAATGTGAACTTCCACAGAGGTTGTTTCTTTCTGGACTACTGCCCTATGAGCAAAAGATGTTGGAAAGACGTTACAAATAGTTTGAAAGGGCATCTTTTTGGTTGAAAAGACGTTGAAGACCATTGACTGACTGATTAAAACAATTTTGTTCACTGGGTGGACCTCGTGGTATTATTAAACAGCGTTTGAGCCTGGAGGTGTGGACGACTGCAGTACCTGGCCACTCCTCCGTAGTCCAGGCCCTCCTCTCCTCTGAACTTGACCATTAGTCTCTTCCACAGGTCCTTGGGACGCATCTTCATCACCTGGCGGTACGACTCCTGCAACACAACAAACGAGCGTATGGGTCTGTTAACCTTGGGTGTATTCACTAGGAACCAAACGGAACCAAACAGGGAGGAACCTACCCGAATTGGTCCAATAGAAACTCTTGTTTTTGCTGCAAAATGTTTTGCACTTAGGAATTACACCCCTAATCTCAAAATGTGCCAACCTGCGGGCCATTCAACTTGACCCTCAATCATGCTGTTTCTGTTCTAAACAGCGCTTGTTGTTTTACGCAGCAGTAAGAGCAACAGTGGATTACAATATTCCAGATCCGAATTCCACAATTGATCATGTAAAGTCCGTTATTTTTTTATATATATGTATTTTTTTAAGTGGGGCAGAGTACAACAATATTCGGTCGACAATTTACCATTGTCATAATACTCCCTCAGATTAGTCAATTCACCATCCAGAACTGTTTGACAGCGCTGTACACCTCTCCCCTTTCTCGTTCTCTCCTGGTAGACTAGGCCCTAGTGGTGCCTGGGAGAAACCAGCAGGAATGCACCAACTCCATGACATATGTGCCTGGGAAAGAGAGTGAGTGCATGTGTGAGTTGGCTTTACGTGCACTAGCTCCGTTTACATTACGTAAGGGCTTTCTCTCGCTCTCTTTCTCCCCCCCCCCCCCCCCTCGCTCTCTCTCACTCCCTCCCTCTCCTCTATCAGGGTCCAGAGTAACTCAGGAGGGATGCCATCAAAAACAAACTCCTGCCACCACAGCACAGAGCTGTGAGGAGTGTTGCAACTGTGAACGCAGCAAAGCACAGGAAGCAGGCTCGAGGAGAAGCAGGAGAGTGAAGCGAGGGTTATTAGTTAGGAAATTACAGTACACTGGTCAGTGGCGAACAATGCCACCAGTCCCTGTTGAAATTGCAGGCAGGGCGCGCCACACACACGGGCGCACGCTCGCTTTGCTTTCTTGCACATCGTGTCCCCGTGGCTGTTACGTCCCGAGGATGAAGTCATTTCTTTTTTTCATTGCTCAAATTGTACCGGCAAAAGATGTCCGTCCCCAAAAATTGCTACTAGGTCCTTCCTCCCTCTCTCTCTCTCTCCCCCCCCTCCTTCCCCCTACTTTTAACTGCTGAAATCATCCTGAAAGAATGCCTTGCCGTGGAAGAACAAATGATTGGAGGAGGCGAAAGAAAGAGGAAACTGTGGTGTTTGAAGGGGCCTTTTTCCTCTCTGGTTTTTACTGCGAATCGTAATGAATTTGGGGGTATTACTGCTCAGTTGTCATAGGCCTTTTCTTGCAGACTGTAAATGGATACAAAGCAACCTACAAACCGTATGGGTGTGCATGTTTGTAGACTTGTAACCGAGTGTGTTTTTGTGTTTATATATATATATATATAGATTTCTTTTTTTCTTCAGTATAAGTGCTTGTTTGGGTGTACGAGCATGTACTATTGCATGTGTCATTTTTACATGTATGCCGGTGTACAAAACATTAAGAGCACCTGCTCTTTCCATGACAAAGTCAGCCAATAGTATGATCCATTATTGATGTCACTTGTTAATTCCACTTCAAATCAGCATAGGGGAGGAGTCAGGTTAAAGAAGGATGTTTAAGCCTTGTAGACATGGATTGTGTATGTGTGCCATTCAGCGGGTGAATGGGCAAGACAAAAAACTTAAGTGCCTTTGAACGGGGTATGGTAGTATGTGCCAAGAACTGCAGCGCTGGTGGGTTTTTCCACTCTCCCGCATCTATCAGGAATGGTCCTCCAGCCAACTTGACACAGCTGTGAGAAGCGTTGGAGTCAACATGCGTCAGCATCCTTGTGGAATGCTTTCGACACCTTCTAGAGTCCATGCCCTGACTAATTGAGGCTGTTCTGAGGGCAAAAGCATGGGGGGGCGCAACTCTATATTAGGAAGGTGTGTGTAGCCTACTTTAGAATGTATGCTTGATTTGTGGCGGATGACTGAGCTACGCCTCTCAATGTAAAGCACTACCTATATACATGAAAATGCAATCCATTACGATCCAGTATAAAATGAAGCCATCAATCACACACCTGGACAGGGTTCACACAGGGTCCCCCCTCAGTTTACCTCAAAGATCTCCTCGCGGCAGACGTCGATGCGACAGTGTCCTGCCTGGGGCTGCTGATTGGACAGCTCCTGCCGGAGGATCTTGAGCTTCTGGACCAGGTCCCTCTTGTACTTGGGCACGGTGAGGCACTCGGCCTCCTCGGGGAGCTGGGCCGGGGACAACGCCGGGACCTGCGGGGGGGGCTGCTGCTCCTTCAACTGGTTCGACTGACGACTACTGGGGAGGGAGACGAGCAGAAATGCTCAATGTTAAACAGTAAAAGACTGCAATATGAACTCAAACAAGACAATTGTAACACATGGAATGAAATGATGAACCCCATCTTTCTCTCTATTGAGTATTGTTTTGGCAATAGTGGACTGCTCCTTTAAATGGCAAGGCAGCTCGTTTTGAATTTGGATAGACAGAGAGCAAGAGAGAGGTAGTGTGGACTGTGGAGAACACGGGGTTAAACGTGTGTATGGGTGCAAATGAACCCCTTCAGGGAAACCTTGGGACTTCCGACAAGCCCTCTAAGCACTAACCTCTGACTGCAACTTCATAGAACCCCCCGCATCCCCCCTGCACCCTCATCCTCCACTCTGTCTCTTCCCCAAATCTCAGTCAATCTGAACTAAATCTCTGACTAGACTGGGACTTCACTGGGCGTCAAGGTGGTATTACTACAGGGCCAAGAGAAAGAGAGAGAGAGAAAATAGAGGCACACAAAGGCAAGTGTTGTGAGGTGCTGGTGGCTGGCGCCTCTGGGCTCTCAGCTCGTTGTAGACAGAGGGAGTTGTGGTCTGTCTGTGCCTTCTGCCGTCCGCCACCACCTCCTCTCCTTCCCTCTCATTTCGGTGCTGGCAGACTAATTAAACACGCAGCCTTCGCTTTGTAAGACACCTCCGTTTCCTCTTTAAAGCCTCAAAGTGCCTTCAAAGTGAAACTGGCGCCTTTCGTCGGTGCCCTCTGCCACCCTGCCCCTGGCTAACCGCGGCCACCGCTGCCCTGGCTCTGTACCCACGTCAGTCTATGCCCATATGGGATGGTTACACGCCTGGGTGGGCCTCGTAAAAACACAGTTCTCCCCCTAAAAAGGGCCAGAGTTTCCAACAGGACGGTACAGAAGACGGAGGTCCTAATAAAAAGACCTACTGTCCAGTAGCCGTACAGTTGCAGCCAAACAAAGATGGTTCACAGAGAGGAAGTTCTTTAAACCGGTGTCTGAGAGGGGAGGCCACAGGCAGAACAGAACATAGCCACCCAAACACCCACACTCTCTCACACACACACACACACACACACACACACACACACACACACACCCTCGTTCACCCTGTCACTCCCTCATTCTTCAGGGGTGGAAAAAAGAAAAGGCGTGTTATATTTGGAGTTCTCCAAACTAAACGGGCCCAGTGTTCCGCCGGTCCGTATCCCTGTATAATCAAGTCAGCTGGTATTTATTTTATTGGCAGCGTCGAGGCCCTTCCATGTCAAAGTGAGGGTAAGGCTCGGCTCGCAGGGCTGAAAACCACTTTAGGAAGACACACACACACACACACACACACACACACACACAGAAAAGAGGCCCTTAAACAAAATGGAATGAGTTTCTCTTGGCTCGGGTTGGGAAGCCCTTGAACCATATAATAAAGCATAATTTGAGCGTTTTCGTTGAGGGCGCGCTGTGTAATTAAAAATACGTTTCAGGCATAGTTCGCCATCTCGGGTTCCCGATTCGGAATGACCTCGGCATATTTCTAACTGTAAATATAGCAGTACAAGTGCGGCTCAGTCGAAAATCACTGGCGCGGAGACACACGAGGGGAAAGAGTCGAGGGTTCCTTTCTGTGACCAGCCTCGATGAAATACGACTATCCGGGTACAAAGACAAATTTTCAAATTCAATCTAGGAGTATTATTGTTATTCCAAGGTAGAAGAACAAGGCGAGGCGAGAGCGAGCGTTGCCAGAACAGGATTCGCTGGACCGAAGCGGTCACAATCATGAAGTTGGCACAGGTTTGGTACCCGAGGTCCCAGCGAATCAAAAGCTCCTTTATTGAGCTGAGCGTACTACCTCGCTATAACCTCCCTCTCCCTGGCCCTTTACACTTCGCGTGAACAGCGGGGAGAAGGCTGCTAAGGGTCGTCCAAGCGGCGCTGTCGTGCTGACTACTACCCACAAAGGAGTGTGTGTTTGTGGCGTTGGAGCTCAACCCTCAAATCACCAATCATCTACCCAGGCTCCGGAAAGGAGGGGAGACGTTCCCTTTGGCAGTGGATGGCCAAGTTCTCCCTAAGGGCAGACAAGGGAAGTATTGCACTATATAGGGAATAAGATGTCAGCCAATCACTACCCTAGGACCACAAAGGTAGCTTTCACAAGCCTGGGGCTGCCTCCCTGTCTCACTCACACAGAGCCCCCATAGACACTGACAATAACACTCTGCTTACAGACAGGATGTTTACAGTATTTAGGCTACATAAAATGTGTCTATACGTCAAAGACACAAAACATGACAGACTAAAAATACATAGACCCATCCAAAGGCCTTGACAACGCTCTGTTTACAGACATGACGTTTACAGAATTTAAGCGACAAAAAGGTGTTTATATGGCACATATCGTGATAAACAAAACAAACTGCAAATACATAAAGACATTTAATTAATTCTCTCACCTTCATTTCACCAGGTAAGTTCGACGCCCCATTGCACACCAAATATAAACGACTTGCTTGAAAAATACAACGCAGACATTGACGTAATGCTGCAGAAATAAATAAATATATATATACATACATATATATATATATATATATATATACATATATATATACACATATACATACATACATACATATATATACATATATACACACACACATATATACCCACGTTTAGTCAGGAACATACATGTGAGAGACAGACGGACAGTGAGCCTGAGTGCAGACCACAGCAACGTGGATGTGAGAGACATGTCTAGCAGTCTGAAGGTCTTTTCCAGTCTGAGGCTGAACCAGCAACCAGTCAGTCAATTATAAACCGGTCAGTGCTGCGTTGACAAAACAGCAGGTAAATGCCACTCCACCCGATCACAGAAATAGCTTTTATTGTTTCTCTATTCTGTCGCTTATTTGTCCATCCCGCCGACCACCAAACCACTAGCAGTGGGCTAGTCTCATCTCACAGTCTCCTTGATTATCGGATTAAAATGAATTCATCTCTCCATCTTTCTACTCTTCTTTATTTGTTACTCTTTCATTTACTTCCTCTCCCTTTCCTCCACATCCAATCACACCCTACCTCTCTCACAAATCACATCTCAATCTACCCCTTACTATTCTACTCCTCTCCCCACTACAGCATCCCTTCATTTCCTGGCCACTAGTCTAGGCAGGGTGGAGAGCACAGGAGCGAAAGAAAGAGGAGAGCGAGATGGAGAGAGAGAGAAGAGAGCAAAGGTGAGAGAGCGCAAAAGTGAGAGAGCGAAGGAGAGGGAGAGCGAGAGAGGTGAGAGCGAGAGAGGTGAGAGCGAGAGAGGTGAGAGCGAGAGAGGTGAGCGAAGGAGAGAAAAAGGAGAGCGTGAGAGAAGGAGAAGAAGAGCGAGAAGAGAGGAACCTCATTGCAGAACAGTAGTCTTCACTTTGACGCATAACTCACATTCCTCTCCTTCCACATCCTCCTTTCTCTCTCTCGCTCTCTCTCATTCTCTAAATCTCTCCCTCGCTCTGGTATACAACTACGCATTCAATTCCTTCCTTCCCAACTTATTTCCAACCCTGTAAAGTGTGACAACTTAGCGATAGTGACAACATCCTATGTTAAACACCAATAAGTGGTCAGGCTATTGTCCTACCTTTTCCTTACATGGAATCAAATAAGAACTCGAAACCTGAATCAAAAACCAAAGCACCGCTAAGTAGGGGCTCCGTACCGTTCAGCTTTTCTAGGGGGTCACACACACTGGAACACAGCATACTGTCACCACACTGTCTCTAACAGCGAGGTAACGCTTATCGTACCATCATCAATAGCATGTCCTCTCTGACAAACTTAAATGGCCCGAGGAATCCCGGCGAAAAACATTTATCAAGCGTGTTGTGGGCCACGGCGGTTGTTGGGTGAAATATTCTGAAATCCTGGGGCTGATCGAAGACAGATGTGCTGCTGATGGCAGGCCAGGCCTGGCTGCAGCACCGCTAGGCTAGCTAGCTAATATGTTTTCCAGCAGCTTAGCGCAGAGCGTTCTGGGATGGGCCAGTAGGGGTGTTACTGGAGCCAGGGGAGCTCTCAATGTTTGGAGGGGGTGACACACACACACACACACACACACACACACACACACACACACTGATGACCCTCCCACTCTGTCTGCCGAATTCTCTCTTTGCTCTTGTTTTCCTTCATAGGATGTCGGTGGGCGGAGTCGGGAAGGTCATCAGCGAAATGGGACACACCTGGGCCCAGGTGTGTCCCGGGATAAATACACCTCTTCCCCATTCATGGAGGAGACTCTCTCCATGCAGACACACTGTTGGATTTTGGTTGTTTGCTTTGGCACCTTTCAACACCCCTCATTATCACATTTATGCACGCAACCCCTCACTTACACTACTGACTACGTACACCATTGTTAATTGTATATAGGATACTTCAGTTATTAAATCTATTTTTGTTATTCCTTGATCTCTACGTTGTCTCCCTTTTGGTTACGGGCTACGAGCCTGTTCCTGACAACACTTGCATACATACACTCAATTCATAAACAGGGTTCACACACACGTTGTCCTCCCTCCCAGTCCAAGATAGCTCACTCTCCTCCCCAGACAGACTAACGTCTCCATCACACACACCCTTCTATCAGCTGCATCTGGTCTCACTTTGCCTGTTTACTTGCCTGTTGTCAGTCAGTACGGACTGTTTATAGTTCCGGCTGAGAACCAGTCAGCAATCAAACAAGATGTCCGTGTTCTGCTAAGTGCCTTTAATACCCAATAAAACACGATTGTGAGAGCGCCAACAAAGCCATAAAAAGAAAGAAAAAAACTGTGTCTTCATAGAAGTGTGCTGACTTGAGGGGGGTGGAAGAAATGTTGCCGTCATAGAAGTGTGCTGACTGAGGGGGGTGGAAGAAATGTTGCCGTCATAGAAGTGTGCTGACTGAGGGGGGTGGAAGAAATATTGCCACATTGCAGCCTTGTTTAAATGGAGTCTGGGGGTTAAATTCCAGGGAGAGAGACGATTGGCTCCTGACTAACTGCCATGTGAGGAGAACAGTAACACACACACACACACACACACACAGGTGCTCAGCACCCTACTCAAATCTACTTACACAGCTATACAGACAGCTCTAACAGCAATTTTGTAAAAATACTAAACAGCACTAAAACACTAGAATGCGATAGGGTAGTGCCTTGTGGCGTAACACACGTCGAGGTACAACAAAGGCCTATACATAGCCAATTAAATAAGACACTATTGGATCTGACTGCTGCCACCAAGTGTATATTATGCAAGTCAACAGTGTGTGGGAGTTTATTGCTTTGGTTTGCATTGCTTTACTTTTCCCTCATCCGTGAAGAAAAACCACATTCCAAGTGTCCAAAAGCAGCTTCTTTCAGAGTGCTGCAAATCTTGCCCTCAAAAGGGAATAAGACAGTGTTGTGCATCAGCGTAAACTCACCAAGCTAGCTCCACTACCGGGGGGGCCATTTTGACACATACGGATACTATTCATGCCGAATGGACCAGATGTTGATTTCACAAACACGCGTCTCGTGCCAGGCGCTGTTATTGCAAGGTTTCAACTGAGAATTCATATTAAAATGCTTTTTCTTAGTAAAAGAAAAACAAAGAATGTGTAATTTTTTTAAGACAAGAAATTCAAGCTCCCTATATCATAGCTGAGATTTACCTCGTTCCCAACTGGGTTTAGCTACTGCCCCTTCACCTGCTCCAGCCGTGTCCACCTTACTGTGTGCAAAGCAGCGTGGGTAATAGCATGTGGTAACTGGACTGTTCCACTGGGGCGCACGGTACACGGCTGGTGTTTGAACAGCTGCTCAGAGGGGGGGTACCGGCATGCACGCACCACATACACCTGCTGGCTTACTGCAGAGAGAGGTCTAGCCTAGTGTTTCCTCAGTAGTGGGACGGCTCCAGCCCAGAGGCCTTTCAAGGCAGGCCACTACCTGAGGTTCAGCTGATGCAGCTCGCTGACAAACTGTTTGCGCACAGACAGACTGCCAGGAGTGTGTGTGCATGTTTAGTGAACATGAATGGCATACGTGAAAATCAACAGTGGCGAAGCTACACACACACACACACACGTAGGGTCACACGTTGTCAGCATTCTTTTTCAGTCTGCTGTTGTGATGTGTGTTTGTCAGCGTGTGTGTGTGTGGTGAAAGGTTGCCGAGTTTGCACACACACACACACACACGTGTGTGGTTGAGTGGTGTGTGTCAGTATTGTTGTTTGTCTCCCCCTGTGGTGTGTGTATGTTTGTGTGTGTGTGTAGGGTTACCTGAGGTTAGTGTTCTGGCTCTGGCTCTCCATGGCCACGCGGGAACCGTTTGGACCAGGGCTGTTTGGACCAGGGCCGTTTGGACTAGGGAGGAAAAGAGGGAGAGAGAGAGAGCGAGAGAGAGAGAGCAACAAACCAACAGTGATATAAAATAGGACATAAAGATCTGATGCCATCACACAGCAGATGGATTCACTAGCAGCAGGTAGAATGCCCCCGACATTTTTGCTACCATGATATTTGACTGTGATCGAGAAAGTAAGCAAACCCAGTGTTTTCAGCTACAAAAGGCATGACCCCTGAGTAGACCACCAGATTAACAGTAAAGACCCCAGCTCGAGTCAAAGGTCACAGCCTGAACAGTGACAGGGTTTGCACTCACTTGAGGACCAGGTGGAGGTTGGCGGAGAGGCGCGGGTCGGTGAACTGCGTGGTTCGGTTGTTGTGGTCCACAAAGTAGACGCGTCCCGTTGCCGTGTTGCGGATCTCCCAGCCCGGCGGCAGAGGACCCAGCTCCTCACAGTTGACGTTGCTCAGATCCCTGGGCATGAAAATAGGACCACAGGAGTCCGTGAACACAACTAAACCATAACCACGTAAACTCCATTGCTCACTCAACATAGGGTGCTAAAACAACAAGGGTATAAACACAATGAGTATAACACTACAGTATTTACTACTATTATCATCATTATACTTGATTGAGTATTAATCATCTAGGTTAATGAGAGTATATTATCTTTTATAGTGTAAGAACCAGGCTATTATAGTACGACTTGTAAACACAGTCACTTTTATTTATTTATTTATTTTTATTTCACCTTTATTTAACCAGGTAGGCTAGTTGAGAACAAGTTCTCATTTACCACTGCGACCTGGCCAAGATAAAGCATAGCAATTCGACACATAAAACAGAGTTACACACGGAATAAACAAAACATACAGTCAATAATACAGTAGGACAAAAGAAAACAAAAAGTCTATATACAGTGAGTGCAAATGAGGTAAGTTAAGGCAATAAATAGGTCATGGTGGCGAAGTAATTACAATATAGCAATTAAACACTGGAATGGTAGATGTCCAGAAGATGAATGTGCACTACTGTTTGACGTCTTTATTCTACCAGTTAGTTAGGATTATTGAGCGCAAATTGTCTTTCTAAGTATACAACAATCTTTTCTCTAAGTATAAAAAGGACATCCCAGAGGCGTGCCTAAATTCAACTCAGCAGAGTCGGATCGATCGCAAAACATCTGAGGAAACACTTTGAATAAATTCCAAAAATTCCTTATCGGTCTCTACTCCCCCATGGACCTAACATTCTTTTCTGTTGAAACCTAAAACCCTGAAGTGGGATGTTAACTGTCCACTAAGGACTCATCGTTAAAACAGTCTGCACATGCCTGGCTAAGCTGTTTCATGACATAATGGGTGTTTGTAACTCGTTCTGGGCCAAATGACCATGATTCAAGGTTGAATCTTAAGGACATTGAATCTCTGAAGATCAAGACTTCGATATGTTCATTATTTGGGATAAATCGGTGTGTGTGTGTGTGTGTGTGTGTGTGTGTGTGTGTGTGTGTGTGTGTGTGTGTGTATTAGCGTATCACTGAACAAGAAATATTCAGTGGAGTGTTCGATTGAACCTTTGTGCAAAACAGTTCAGGAAGGTGAGGAAAGGTCAGGGCACACAACCAGGTTGTGTTCATTAGGCATCAGAAGAAAACGGACTGAAATAGGGAGGTCTACCTGAACTTAAGAGACATTTTAAAATGTTTTCCATTGCATGCCTTAATGAACACGACCCAGAAGACAGACCAAAAAAAGGCTAACAGCGAAAGGTCAATTGTCAAAGTTACTAGTCTGTGTGAAGGAGAGAGAGCGAGAGAGGGAGTGACAGATTGTTATTATGTCAATATTGTAAATCTCCAAAGTAAGCTTTGGCAAATGTACATTGTTACCTCATGTCAATAAAGCAAATTGAATTGAGAGACAGACAGAGACAGACAGACAGACAGAGACAGACAGACAGACAGACAGAGACACAGACAGACAGACAGACAGAGAGACACAGAGACAGACAGACAGACAGACAGACAGACAGAGACACAGACAGACAGAGACACAGGCAGACAGAGACACAGGCAGACAGAGACACAGGCAGACAGAGACACAGGCAGACAGAGACACAGGCAGACAGAGACACAGGCAGACAGAGACACAGGCAGACAGAGACACAGGCAGACAGAGACACAGGCAGACAGAGACACAGGCAGACAGAGACACAGGCAGACAGAGACACAGGCAGACAGAGACACAGGCAGACAGAGACACAGGCAGACAGAGACACAGGCAGACAGAGACACAGGCAGACAGAGACACAGGCAGACAGAGACACAGGCAGACAGAGACACAGGCAGACAGAGACACAGGCAGACAGGCGGAGGTGAGTGTGAGTGTGTGTGTTCATAGCATTGTGTACCTGGGCACTCGGGGGTCGTGCCATGTGCTGACGCCCGTCTGGGTGTGGAGGAAGTACACCTGGCCCTGCTGCGTGGTTCTCTGCTCTGTGAGGGGGGGGACACAAAGACAACACCGTGAGAAAAGCTGAGGGAATATTAAAAATGGCACACCCTTTTGTTCTTCAATTCTTTCAACTTAAAACGGAACACAAATTAGTATTTATGTTCTAAAAATATGGACACCCGGTATGTGCACACTGACGGCGACAGGGCACCGGTGTGTGTGCAAGGTGCATGCACATGTAGTCCCTCATTCACCCCCATTATCCGTTGCCGCTTGGTATAGACCACCCTCTGGCCCCAGCTGTGCTCTGGACACCATATGTGAATTGATTGCCCCCCATCTATCTTCAGAGCTCGTGCTGCTAGATGACCTAAACTGGGACATGCTTAACACCCTGGCCATCCTACAATCTAAGCTTGATGCCCTCAATCTCACACAAATTATCAATGAACCTACCAGGTACAACCCCAAATCCATAAACACAGGCACCCTCATAGATGTCATCCTAACCAACTTGCCCTCCAAATACACCTCTGCTGTTTTCAACCAAGATCTCAGCGATCACTGCCTCATTGCCTGCATCCGTAATGGGTCTGCGGTCAAACAACCACCCCTCATCATTGTCAAACGCTCCCTAAAACACTTCTGCGAGCAGGCCTTTCTAATCAATCTGGCCCGGGTATCCTGGAAGGATATTGACCTCATCCCGTCAGTAGAGGATGCCTGGTTATTCTTTAAAAGTGCCTTCCTCACCATCCTAAATAAGCATGCCCCATTCAAAAAATGTTGAACCAGGAACAGATATAGCCCTTGGTTCATTCCAGACCTGACTGCCCTTGACCAGCACAAAAACATCCTGTGGCGTACTGCATTAGCATTGAATGGCCCCCGTGATATGCAACTTTTCAGGGAAGTTAGGAACAAATACACAGGCAGATAGGAAAGCTAAGGCTAGCTTTTTCAAACAGAAATTTGCATCCTGTAGCACAAACTCAAAAAAGTTCTGTGACACTAAAGTCCATGGATAATAAGAGCACCTCCTCTCAGCTGCCCACTGCACTGAGGCTAGGAAACACTGTCACCACCGATAAATCCACTATAATTGAGAATTTCAATAAGCATTTTTCTACGGCTGGCCATGCTTTCCACCTGGCTACCCCTACCCCGGTCAACAGCACTGCACCCCCCACAACATCTCACCCAAGCCTCCTCCATTTCTCCTTCACCCAAATCCAGATAGCTGATGTTCTGAAAGAGCTGCAAAATCTGGACCCCTTCAAATCAGCCAGGCTAGACAATCTGGACCCTCTATTTCTAAAATGATCTGCCGAAATTGTTGCAACCCCTATTACTAGCCTGTTCAACCTCTCTTTCGTATCGTCTGAGATTCCCAAAGATTGGAAAGCTGCCGCGGTCATCACCCTCTTCAAAGGGGGAGACACGCTAGACCCAACCTGCTACAGACCTATATCTATCCTACCCTGTCTTTCTAAGGTCTTCGAAAGCCAAGTCAACAAACAGATTACCGACCATTTCGAATCCCACCGTAACTTCTCCGCTATACAATCTGGTTTCAGAGCTGGTCATGGGTGCACCTCAGCCACGCTCAAGGTCCTAAACGATATCATAACCGCCATCGATAAGAGACATTACTGTGCAGCTGTATTCATCGACCTGGCCAAGGCTTTCAACTCTGTCAATCACTACATTCTTATCGGCAGACTCAACAGCCTTGGTTTCTCAAATAACTGCCTCGCCTGGTTCACCAACTACTTCTCAGACAGAGTTCAGTATGTCAAATTGGAGGGCCTGTTGTCCGGACCTCTGGCAGTCTCTATGGGGGTGCCACAGGGTTCAATTCTTGGGCCACCTCTTTTCTCTGTATATATCAATGATGTCGCTCCTGCTGCTGGTGATTCTCTGATCCACCTCTACGCAGACGACACCATTCTGTATACTTCTGGCCTTTCTTTGGACACTGTGTTAACTAACCTCCAGACGAGCTTCAATGCCATACAACTCTCCTTCCGTGGCCTCCAACTGCTCTTAAATGCTAGTAAAACTAAATGCATGCTCCTCAACCGATCTCTGCCCGCACCCGCCCGCCCGACTAGCATCACTACTCTGGACGGTTCTGACTTAGAATATGTGGACAACTACAAATACCTAGGTGTCTGGCTAGACTGTAAACTCTCCTTCCAGACTCACATTAAGCATCTCCAATCCAAAATTAAATCTAGAATCGGCTTCCTATTTCGCAACAAAGCATCCTTCACTCATGCTGCCAGACTTCGGCGATGTCATTTACAAAATAGCCTCCAACACTCTACTCAACAAATTGGATGCAGTCTATCACAGTGCCATCCGCTTTGTCACCAAAGCCCCATATACTACCCACCACTGCGACCTGTACGCTCTCGTTGGCTGGCCCTCGCTTCATATTCATCGCCAAACCCACTGGCTCCAGGTCATCTACACGTCTTTGCTAGGTAAAGTCCCGCCTTATCTCAGCTCACTGGTCACCATAGCAGCACCCACTCGTAGCACGCGCTCCAGCAGGTATATCTCACTGGTCACCCCCAAAGCCAATTCCTCCTTTGGCCGCCTTCCAGTTCTCTGCTGCCAATGACTGGAACGAACTGCAAAAATCACTGAAGCTGGAGACTCATATCTCCCCCACTAGCTTTAAGCACCAGCTGTCAGAGCAGCTCACTGCACCTGTACATAGCCCATCCAACTACCTTATCCCCATACTGTATCTATCTATCCATCTATCTTGCTCCTTTGCACCCCAGTATCTCTACTTGCACACTCATCTATCACTCGTGTTTAATTGGTATATTGTAATTACTTCGCCACCATGGCCTATTTATTGCCTTACCTCCCTTATCTTACCTCATTTGCTCACACTGTATATAGACTTTTTCTATTGTATTATTGACTATGTTTTATTTATTCCATGTGTAACTCTGTGTTGTTGTAGGTGTCGAACTGCTTTGCTTTATCTTGGCCAGGTCGCAGTTGTAAATAAGAACTTGTTCTCAACTAGCCTACCTGCTTAAATAAAAGATGAAAATATATATATATATTATATCTCTCACCTCTCACTCCCTCAGGTCTTGGGAACCCCACACAACCAGACAGAGACTGAGTCGAAGGAGAAAAACGCCCTCTGGCCTTAAGTGAGTCACCTCTGCCAAGAACACCGGGCATTTTCAGGGGCATGGATCACCGGCATTCTAACTGAATGCCATTCATCACCAACCGTATCGTTTCCTTCACAGACTCTCTGGTTCAGTTTTTCTACAGAGCTCAGTGTGGAGCCTTGAGTTTATGCAGTTCAACACAGAGGCCCAAGAGCACTGCAGGAGATGTACAAAACGTTCCATGACAGACAGACTGACCAGGTGAAAGTTATGATCCCTTATTGACGTCACTTGTTAAATCCACTTCAAAACAGTGTAGATGAAGGGGAGGAGACGGGTTAAAGGAAGATTTTTTTTAAGCCTTCAGACATGGATTGTGTATGTGTGCCATTCAAAGGGTGAATGGGCAAGACGAAAGATTGAAGGTGCCTTTGAACGGAGTATGGTAGCAGGTGCCTGGCGCACCGGTTTGTGTCAAAGAACTGCAACGCAGCTGGGTCTTTCACGCTCAACAGTTTCCCGCGTGTATCAAGACGGGTCCACCACCCAAAGGACATCCAGACAACTGTGGGAAGCATTGGAGTCAACATGGGTCAGCATCCCTGTGGAACACTTTCGACACCTTGTAGAGTCCATGCCCCGATGAATGTTTGGTATACTCAGTATATACTCATCATTTATGAATTTGCTAAGTTGTGTCGTATATAAAAATAGGAGTTAGAAAGAGAGGATGGGGAACTTCCACAGAACAGGAAGATTGTGGTGGCTGGTGGCCTGGCGCTGTGAACCAGTGTACTTGTTTCAGCATATCAACAATGGTGCAATACACTCGCCTGTTGACATCCAATGTTTTTAAATTGTATCTCGTCCTCAGGCCAACCGCTATCACATACACAGAGAGAGAGAGAGAGAGAGAGAGAGAGAGAGAGAGAGAGAATCGGCTGGCGGACCAGACTACAAGCAAATAAGCTATTAAATACATAAATGAACTAACTGTGTGTTGGTCTCCGGCTGCGAAAGTCAAACTGGTCCAACACTGTGCACGGGGTGCTCGAAATAGCTGCACTCCGTAGCAACAGCCTAGCAACCACCAGCCTGTAGTACTTAAATCTTATTGCATAATGTATGTAATACGTTCCATCTGCATGTATAATGTATACAAGACTGAACAGAGGGAACAATAATATCTGACGCTTCGACAAGGGCAGACGTGGGGGTTGACCAAAAACACACAAATGAAAACCAGTTCCCCTCGAATGCACCCTTTCCTGCCCTCCACATGAGGGAAATGTTCTCTCTCCCTTCCCCTCAAGCGTTCTCGCTCTCCTCCTCTTGGGCTCACTCTCTCCTTCTCTCGCCCCCCCCCCCTCAAGCGTTCTCGCTCTCCTCCTCTTGGGCTCACTCTCTCCTTCTCTCGCCCCCCCCCCCCTCAAGCGTTCTCGCTCTCCTCCTCTTGGGCTCACTCTCTCCTTCTCTCGCCCCCCCCCCTCCGTCTTTCCTTTGTGAGAATATCACTCGGCACTGCAAGAACACTTTGGAGCGCTGGGAAGTGTTGGCAAACATGGGGAAGTGAGGAGAGGAGAAGAGGTGAGGAGAGAAGAGGGGCCTTGAAAGCACAGCCTGCGCTGATTGCAGCTGTTATGTGGTGCTGTGGGAAGAGGGAAGCCGAGAGAGGGAGGGAGGAAAGGAAGGAGAGAGAGGGAGGGAACTGAGAAAAGTAAGGAGGGACAGAGGGATCTAGAGAGACAGGGAGGGGGACAGGGGGAAGGAGGGGTAAAGGCTGTGGTTGTAGCAGCAGGGAGATTGTTCTACTACCCTCTCAAAGGCTGATAACAAAGCCATGTTTGCCCTGGTACTACCCTGCTACATGGAAACTGCAAGGTCCATTCATTCCTTTCACTGATAATTAGTGTGTGCGTTCATGTGTGCGTACGTGTGTTCGTGTGACTCTGTAGCTCTGAGTCAGGTCAGTTGAGGTGTGTTTATGTAAGCATGTTACTGTGCTTACAGAAGCCTTTGGCACATCATGCTGGCTGAGTGAGCGAACGGTTCTCTCTCTCTCTCCTCGATAATGAGTAACTATACACATATTCCTTAGGTAGGTCAGGCAGAGGGTGTTGTGTGTCTGACTGCACCCCTGTCCTCTCCATATCCCTTGGGTAGGTCATGTGGCTTTGTAGGCTAGTGTGTGTGTGTGTGTGTGTGTGTGTGTGTGTGTGTGTGTGTGTGTGTGTGTGTGGTGCGGGTGTGTTTCTGTAACCACATCACCTGACCACCATATCACCCAGGCAGGTCAGGCAGTGTGAAAATTAGTATGTATACATTAGTTATGTGACTGTGTGTGTGTTAGTGTATATACTTGTACGCAGGTCTTTGTATGCCGGTATGTCGGTTGTTGTTGTTGTTGTTGTTGTGTGTCTCACCGTATCCCTCTGGCAGGTCCGGCGGGGTGTGGAGGTGGGTCCTGCTCATGTAGTTCCTGTGTCTCTGGGAGCGGACGCGTCTCTCCTGGACCCGCGGGTCACTGCCACTGCTGGGCAGCACACCGATGGCCGCCCCGTTGGGCGTCATGACCGGCGTGTTCTCATCCACCACGCAGCTGAGGGGCCGCCCGGAGGGGCTGGAGTACTCAGACGCCGGCCTGGAAAGGAAGGGGGGGGGGACAAAGGTTGAGACAATATCTAAGAAAGTGTGCACATTTGACGGGGTATTGTTTGTGTGTAAACGTGCGATGGCGTCGGACTGTGTTTGTCCCCCTGCCTGTGTGTGTGTGTGTGTCTTAGTGGCAGCCTAGTCCATGAGAGTGGCAGGAAAGCAACTGATAAGATGACTGGTCAAAGGGAGGAAGAAAAGGAGAGGAGACGAGACAGAGCCCCCCCCCCCCACTGACCCAGACCACTTTGTCTGGCCATCCAGGGCCACTGACGCCTTGGTTATCTCCCTCGACAACCCCCCCCCCGCCTTAACCCCTGCCTCACCCACCTCCTCTCCCCTAACCCAATCCCACAGCACACCCCTCCCCAGCCAGCTTAAAGAAAAATAGGAAGGCCAGCTCCAGAGGGGTAATTTATTTGTTTGCTTACTTCCCTAATCGGCTCCACTGATACGGGGGCCATGTAAGGAAGGCGACAGTTGTTCCAGGAGAAAGGTGGGCCAAGCCAAACCTGGCTGGCCCTATTTATGGGACTGAGCCTTTCAGGAAATTGATAGAAACTCACTCATTAGGCTGCCCAGTGACTGGTTTGTTTTCCTTTTACAATAGTGCATAGTGCAAGGCACAATATACTACTAGACAAGCTTGATTTGCAAGGGGAGGTTGTAGTTGTGGCATATAAGCAACAGTTTCCCTTAGGACTTAGTTGGAGAGGTTGGGTGCCCTTTTAAAGGGCAACGTAAGGAAGACACACTAATAAACAGGCCAGAGGTGAAGAGGGAGATTGATGATGTGTTGTATAAGAAATGTCTGGACTGTTTATGTAAATTACAGATGATGGATCTGATCTTTGGTACTCAGTGTGTGAACAAACGGCCTGCTGGATGTTGGCAGCACTCCAGGGTCAGTAGCTTCCGAGGGAGATTCTATCCGGCGCAAAGGTGTGTGTGGACGTACCGGGTGGGCCTCTCCCATTGCGTGGTGTGTGTGTGTGTGTGATGGACGTACCGGGTGGGCCTCTCCCATTGCGTGGTGTGTGTGTGTGTGTATGGACGTACCAGGTGGGCCTCTCCCATTGCGTGGTGCGTGTGTGTGTGTGTGTGTGTGTGTGTGTGGACGTACCGGGTGGGTCTCTCCCATTGCGTGGTGTGTGTGTGTGTGTGGACGTACCGGGTGGGCCTCTCCCATTGAGTGGTGTGTGTGTGTGTGGACGTACCGGGTGGGCCTCTCCCATTGCGTGGTGTGTGTGTGTGTGTGTGTGTGTGTGTGTGTGTGTGTGTGTGTGTGTGTGTGTATTGACGTACCGGGTGGGCCTCTCCCATTGCGTGGTGCGTGTGTGTGTGTGTGTGGACGTACCGGGTGGGCCTCTCCCATTGCGTGGTGTGTGTATTGACGTACCGGGTGGGCCTCTCCCATTGCGTGGTGTGTGTGTGTGTGTGTGTGTGTGTGTGTGTGTGTGTGTGTGTGTGTGTGTATTGACGTACCGGGTGGGCCTCTCCCATTGCGTGGTGCGTGTGTTGTGTGTGTGGACGTACCGGGTGGGCCTCTCCCATTGCGTGGTGTGTGTGTGTGTGTGTGTGTGTGTGTGTGTGGACGTACCGGGTGGGCCTCTCCCATTGCGTGGTGTGTGTGTGGACGTACCGGGTGGGCCTCTCCCATTGCGTGGTGTGTGTGTGGACGTACCGGGTGGGCCTCTCCCATTGCGTGGTGTGTGTATTGACGTACCGGGTGGGCCTCTCCCATTGCGTGGTGCGTGTGTTGTGTGTGTGGACGTACCGGGTGGGCCTCTCCCATTGCGTGGTGTGTGTGTGTGTGTGTGTGTGTGGACGTACCGGGTGGGCCTCTCCCATTGCGTGGTGTGTGTGTGTGTGTGTGTGGACGTACCGGGTGGGCCTCTCCCATTGCGTGGTGTGTGTGTGTGTATTGACGTACCGGGTGGGCCTCTCCCATTGCGTGGTGTGTGTGTGTGTATTGACGTACCGGGTGGGCCTCTCCCATTGCGTGGTGTGTGTGTGGACGTACCGGGTGGGCCTCTCCCATTGCGTGGTGTGTGTGTGGACGTACCGGGTGGGCCTCTCCCATTGCGTGGTGTGTGTGTGTGTGTGTGTATTGACGTACCGGGTGGGCCTCTCCCATTGCGTGGTGCGTGTGATGTGGTTAAGGTACTGGATCCGACCAGAGGCTGTTCTCCTCTCCTCCCAGCTGATACAGACACACACAGGAAGACCGACACAGTGAGCAACAGACCAAGGAACAAGTATTTCCATATGCATTATCATTTCTTTTATCCAACCAACCTATTCAATATGCCCCTATTCCAATGAGATTCAGATCAACCGTCAAGCTAAACCTTATTTTTTTATTGTATAACTCTCTACATAAGAAAATGATCTAATAGCTGATTTAGGCTTGATCTGGCAATGCGGTCTGGAGGCTCTGTATGAAGGGTGTGACGCAATTGCAGAGCCTCCAGAGGCTTGCAGAATCCAAATCGAGCCCCTCAAAATGTTCTAACAACGCAGAGAGTTCCGTATAACTTTGACATGACTGGTTGATGGGTAGGTGGGGGCAGGATGTCCTGTATAAACACAAACCCACTTCCTTGACAACAGTTCTTGCTCAACAGCTCCGCTACACGAAGTGCAAGAAGTATGAAAGCCCTGACTTAAAATGCTGTACGGCCGATGCAGGCGCCGGATTGGCCATGCAGAGCCTCTCTCATTGGATACACGCAAACTGGTACATAATGTAGCTTTAGTCAAAAGAAACATCCGGAGGCCTTACCCGTCAGGTAAATCATTATCAAACAGACGGCTGCAGTCCACCACGGGGCCTCCTGTGCCGATACGGTCTCTGGACTGTAGACTCACTGGAGACAACAGCAGCAGTTAGTTATACAGAACCGCATGATATTGGTCTAAGGCCATGAGAATGAGATTATCCTAACCGTAACCTGACCAAGGAAAACTCTCGACCCTAGTTGAACTGGGGCTCAGAGTTCTTCCTGGTCAGGTGCCAGTCTGGAAAAGATCTCCAACGCTAAAGCAGTGGGGTGGTGAGGTAAACCCAGAGTACTGAGACACCGGATCCAGATAGACCCGTCTGTGTTGTGCAAACAGACTCTGTGGAAACCTAAGAGGAGACGACGAGCTACTCAGACAGACGTGGCTTTCCTTTCAGACAGTCCGATGATGGTGGCGAAACATCCACCAGACCTGCGGATGTGTCAGACAGAACCGCAGTCTGCAAACTCGGACCAAAGTGTGTTTTTGTGTGTGTGTGTGTGCGTGCGTGCTTGCTTCTGTGGGTGTGCGTGCGTGCGGAGTTGTGTGTGTGTGTGACGCGCGCGTACTTGTGTGCGGTCCACAGCACTGCACAGATCTACTCACCAACTATCTGGCCTCTCACTGTGTCGTTGTCATTGGGGCCCAGCTTGTTCAGGTCCAGTCTCTGATCTGTGGGTTTAGAAGAGAACAATATTCATGAGCAAAGAATAACTTATCAAAGCTTTATTTTTCCCCAAGGGAATTTATAAAGCTTAAAGGAATTATATCTGTCTGGCCTTAGTATTGAGTAAGGACAAGACAAACACTGTTGTTATTACAATAGCGTTATGTCATCACCACAAGAGGAACACAATACCCCGCAACACCATACTACCCTGCATCCCACTGCTGGCTTGCCTCTGAAGCTAAGCAGGGTTGGTCCCTGGATGGGAGACCAGATGCTGCTGGAAGTGGTGTTGGAGGGACAGTAGGAGGCACTCTTTCCTCTGTTCTAAAAAAAAAGATCCCAGGGCTGTAATTGGGGACATTGCCTTGTGTAGGGTGCCATCTTTCTGAGGGACGTTAAACGGGTGTCCTGACTCTTTGTGGTCACTACAAATCCCATGGCACTTATCGTAAGAGTAGGGGTGTTAACCCTGGTGTCCTGGCTAAATTCCCAAGCTGTCCCTCATACCATCACGGTCACCTATTCATCCCCCTCCTCTCCCCTGTAACTATTCCCCAGGTCGTTGCTGTAAATCAGAATGGGTTCTCAGTCAACTTACCTGGTAAAATAAGTGCCAATTTTTTTTTTTTATAATCCTCATACAACATATCACTTTGCCTTCAAAACAAGAGGTGACGAAAACTAATACCTTGGACAACAAGAGAAATATGAAAAGATGAAGACAAGGAGTCAGAAAACTACATCAAATCTGCCTATGAACAAGACCGTCAGCCAATGTAGGCCTACACTAGTAAAGGGATCTCCATTTCACAGTGCAGGTTAAGACCTGATCCCAAATCAGCCATAGCTGCTCTCCCTCTACTCATCCTAAAACATCCTAGACATATATGTCAGCTCCTATTAGCTAACTCTTTGGTCTGGGTCAGGGGGAGCAGAAAGTGAGAGTAGACCCTAGGTTGTTTCCAGACTACGGGAGACAGGTGGGTATGTGGGGGGTGTAGTGAGACTATCCGCTCCCCGGTGTCTTCCTGACAGACAGCACTGTGGATCTGTTCCGGATACGTGTCCAGACTAAACAGGGACGGTCTAGGGGTTACAAGGCTGGAATAGTAAGCAGCTTTCAGAAGAGGAAAAAAAAGAGACTTAGTGAAACTGGATCCTGGCCCTGCAAACATCTGAGGTGCATTTAAAAAACGAAAGGAAAGGGCGGGGGGGGACAGGCTCAGACGAAAGGAAAGAGCGGGGGAATACAAAGGATACGGGAACCAAAACGACCACAAAGAAAGGACACTGTCTACACAACACATGTAGGCTTAATTACCAGTGTATCAACAGTATATGTCGCTCTGTATACAAGTCTTGCCACCCAGACAGTGCATAGCCGATATAATACTAAAATGACTGATCCATGTATACATTCTATACATTACTGTCCGCCATCACAGACGCACTAAAACCAGTTTAAATAATCTATGGGAAAATAAGACAACAACAACAACAAAAAAGGACAGAATCCGGAGGCCTGCGATTTGTAACTAGGACAAAGGGCTCTGAGGTTTGTGTCAGTGTGCGTGTGATGCTACAGTAAGTTACAGGAAGTTGTAGAGCTGTACCGGGCCAGATTGTTAGGAAACGGTGCGGCAGCAGAAGAAGAAGAGGCCCCTAGAGACTGTGGTGGCTGGACCACAGACAGACAGACAGGCAGGTGGGCGGGGGGGGGGGGGGGGGGGGGGCCTTGTTGTCCACATCAGCAGCATCTACCCATACTGACTGGCTTCAGTGCCACTCTGTCTGACTGACAATTTCTAGAGGACTCTCATTGTCACAGCCAGTTATGGCTCCAATTCTAAACCACTTAGGGAGAAAACCGCTGAGTGGTATAGATTAGATATACATATATCCTATAGACGGAGGGTGAGGAAAGTAGGGCAGTTAGACAGATGTACAAATAAGCCTACATCATAGCATAGGCAATATACTGTAAGTGGAGCCAGGTAGTTTAACAGCCTAGCTAGTATCTGTTAACTGTTATAGTTTGCTGAAAAGAGAAATGCTCTATACCTACGGTTGTTCACTGCTAATGCTAGTAGTCGGGATAGGACCCAGTCTGAACGCAGCAGCTAACGGCTAACAAGCCAGGTAAAACAAAGGAAATAGACTTTCCAGTAAGTACTCAAGAGTAGAGAAGGGAGACGGCACGTCTACTTCACATACAGTTAGTCTGTGTCTGAAGAGACAGCAGGACGTGTGTGTGTGTTTCCCTTCACGCTACAGAGGTGGAAACCCCGGGGAGTGTGTTTGAGCTGGCAGCAGCAGGCGTGGGCGAGACTCCCAACTCCCAGGAGCCCCCTATCCCGCTCTCGATGGCGTCCGTCTCACCAGGCCAGGCAGCGCCAACATGCTCCGGACCCTAGCCAGCCAGACTGGCACCTGATACCCAGGGAGGGAGCGGGCAGAGCGGGGCAGCGACAGCCTCCCAGATGGTCGTCAATCAATGGGTTTAATGGCAGGTGTGTGTGTGTGTGTGTGTGTGTGTAATAGGGCCTTCTAGGTAGTGGGGCAGGACAGAAGCCTGTCTTGTCTTTGATGTGGTCTATAAATCAGATCATGCATTGCGTAATAGGAGTGGAATAATGATGAATAGAGGGGGGAATGTGTGTCTGGGTTTGAGTAATCGTTGGGAGGTTTTTTTTTGCTGTCTCACACTAGACTGAGACCACCTCCAGACAGACACACACTGTGTAAAGCACACTCACACGTTCACATACACACATTCATTTCTGCTCAAACATGCACAGGAACATTTTTTATTAATGCTCTAATACATGCTTGAACGCGCGCACACACACACACACACACACCACACACTTACAGCCGGTGTCTTTGAGGCGGTTGATGGCGTTGGAGAGAAGGCGTACACAGCCCAGGAAGCCGGCCCCCTGCTTCTTGTGAATCTTCTTGTGGTTCCACACACTAATGGTGATGGAGTCAGACTTCCCAATGTACCTATGGAGAAAGTGACAAATTCCCTTTAATATGTGTCCCCAAATACATGACATCAGACCAACTGATGTCAGTGAGAGAGTGAGAGAATGTGAGCGAGCGAGCTAGTCTCTTTAATACACACAATTTAAGATCTTTAAATGCATCGCGTACAACACTGAGTGGCCCTTTATTTAACCAGGTAGGCCCTTTATTTAACCCGGTAGGCCCTTTATTTAACCCGGTAGGCCCTTTATTTAACCCGGTAGGCCCTTTATTTAACCCGGTAGGCCCTTTATTTAACCCGGTAGGCCCTTTATTTAACCCGGTAGGCCCTTTATTTAACCCGGTAGGCCCTTTATTTAACCCGGTAGGCCCTTTATTTAACCCGGTAGGCCCTTTATTTAACCAGGTAGGCCCTTTATTTAACCAGGTAGGCCCTTTATTTAACCAGGTAGGCCCTTTATTTAACCAGGTAGGCCCTTTATTTAACCAGGTAGGCCCTTTATTTAACCAGGTAGGCCCTTTATTTAACCAGGTAGGCCCTGTATTTAACCCGGTAGGCCCTTTATTTAACCCGGTAGGCCCTTTATTTAACCCGGTAGGCCCTTTATTTAACCCGGTAGGCCCTGTATCCAACCCGGTAGGCCAGTTGAGAACAAGGTCTCATTTGCAACTGCGACCTGGCCAAGATAAAGCAAAGCATTGCGACACAAACAACAGAGTTACACATGGAATAAACAAGCGAATCACACAATAGAAAAAAAAGAAAGTCTATATACAGTGTGTGCAAATGGCGTGAGGAGGTAAGGCAATAAATAGGCCATAGTAATGAAGTAATTACAATATAGCGAATTAACACTGGAGTGATAGACGAGTAGATGATGATGTGCAAGTAGAAATACTGCTGTGCAAAAGAGCAGAAAAGTAAATAAAAACAATATGGGGATGAGGTAGGTAGATTGGATGGGCAATTTACAGATGGACTATGTACAGATGCAGCGATCGGATAGCTGATCAGATAGCTGATGTTTAAAGTTAGTGAGAGAAATACAAGTCTCCAGCTTCAGCGGTTTTTGCAATTCGTTCCAGTCATTGGCAGCAGAGAACTGGAAGGGAGAGACGTACATCTCATACACTCCGAAGAGGATGACCTACTAAAGAAACAAGTGTGTACACAAAGTCACAGAATGTACGGATGGGGTTCTGAGGTCTAAATGACTCTGATTACAGGTTGCTAACTGTCCACGATGACGAAGCTGCTTGTCTGGCTATAAGGTCAGCCTAGTCATCATGAATCAGACAGGAGAATCCCTCGTCTCCCCTCTCTCTCTCCTGCACCACAGTCCCCCAGACAGACAGCACTTACAGTAACACACACCGACTGGTCTAATTACAGCTTTCCCAACTCAGCCCTCTTCCATGGGTACGTATATATCATGAAGAGAAAGATTTCCAGGAGAAGGGTTTCCCAGAGCGCACATAGAAAATGCACATAGCCCATACTGTTATAGGGAGAGGGAAGAGGTAGTCTAGTCAGTTTTCACATTTGCTCACCTCACAGTGTCTCCTTTTGTCAATAGACAAGTCTGCTCAAATATCTGATAATAATTTCACTAGCAACTGATGTCCGTGGACAAAATAAATGCTTCCATAGAGGCGTATGTCTTTTTGCATTGTTCCGTCTTTAAAAGGAGTGACGGACAGAAATGAAATAAAACTTTAATCTAAGCACATTAAATCTAAACTGTTTTTTTTTTCATATTAAAAGCCTTGCATTGTGGGTTGAAATTTCCGCCTGCTGTCTGATCTAGATCCGGATAAAGGCTTCAGACTAAGCCAAGTTACTCCACCTCTGCACTGTGGTGGTAATGTATGGGCCAACAACATGATTTGGAGTGTGTGTGTGTGTGTGTGTGTGTGTGTGTGTGTGTGTGTGTGTGTGTGTGTGTGTGTGTGTGTGTTGCAAACCCAGGCTGCGTTTAAGGGGAAATGAGAGAGCAGACCAGACAGTGACCTAGCGTCTGGGGCTTTGAAAATGAAGACAGGTAAACACAATTTCCTCAGTCAAAATGACTTGAGGAAGACACACGTGTACACACACACACGGTCATAAACACACGTTCACACACACGCATTTGTGGAACCATGTGCAGTCTGGCTTTGCAGGTAGAGCCGGTGATTAGAACCGTGCTTACCGCAGCAAATTAAGGAGGAGAAAAAAACCACAGAGAGAGAGAGAAGAAAACCCACTTGTCCGAGCATATGGCTAAGTATACCTATATGATAACACCACAGTATGAGGTAAGTATTACTTATTGAGCCTCAGTCTAGCTAGTCTGAAGAGATTTTCAATGTAAGTATCACAGATCTCGGATCAGTTTACTCTCCCAAATCCCTTACCTCAACCATTAGGGTGGAACACTCAACACTGGCCTTAGATCACTTTATAGGCTGATGACGCAACAAGTTAGCCAATTTACTGGTTTGTGACTAATGGTGACTGGTGAGCTGGGGTGGCACAATGGGAGACATCTAGTCATGCCAGTGGGTGCCCAGTCACGCCAGTCTATCTAGTCATGCCAGTGGGTGCCCAGTCACGCCAGTCTGACAGCTCAGACTGGGTTAAAAGTAATGAGGCTAGATATAGACATCTAGACTAATCAACGGCCCAGACAGACGACACGGTCACACTTCCTCCCCTGACGGCTGGCGAGACCAGCACGGCCGGCCACCTGCTGTGGGTTTCCTGGGCCGAGAGGGACGAGCGATTAGGGACCGGGGAGGAGTCTGGTGAGGCGTGGTTGGTGCAGTGAGAGAAGGAGTGGGAATAGGTTTTCACCAATCAAGGCCTCTGAAGAATACAACCATCAGTCGTATCAATTGGCTTTCTCTATAGAAATATGAGATACCACCTACTGTATAAATTGATCAAGGGCTCTAACATACAGTATGAAGCTAAAATGGGTCACGGCTACACCCGGATTGGGTCCTACAGAGGGCAGCGAGAGCGCCTACGGGCCTTGCGCTCTAAAACAACCCCTTCACTATTCATGACATCTCTAGCTTGCCTAAGGGATATACAGTGCATTAGCATCACATTAGCATCCCGTTAGCATCCCATTGGGAGCTACATGACCTGGCGCTCTAATGCCGCCTGCCCTGCTGCAGGCGCTGACGCAGCGAATATGAAAACAGAGCGGGGCAGAATGTATGCTCCTCAAGCTCCAAACACGGTCTGAACTGATACATGTTTTGACTGCGCTCTCTATTCGGGTTTAATGGCCCCTGTCTGCAAACGTATAGCTCCATAAGTTACGCAATAATTGCAAACTCACTGACTGTATTTGTGAAACCTGCAACGACAATACTCAGGCTGAGTTTTCCTGTACACAAGCACGAGTCAATGGTTGTATGTCACACACTCATACAATCAACCCAATGCATTTCAAACTAAAAGCATTGGATTGGTGTATTTCATACACCAGTACAGTCCCTTCCATGAATGTGCACATGTAGGGCGGATGAAGAATGTATTCTGCTGTAACGCTCTGTAGTCCAGAGGGGGTTAGACTACACTACACTAGCAGACCCACAGAGAGTGGGCTGCTGGGTTGCCTGTGTGCTGAGCACTTAGCTTGGCCTGGTGTGGAGGAGGGAGGTGTGGAGAGCAGTGGCAACCTGCCAGCCAACAGGCATAGGCTGAAGGCTCCATCTGTGGCTGTGCTCCTTGGCATGTCAGCCATTTCCTGTGACAGAGCCCTGGGGTCACTGGCAGGGAAGACTCCCTCAGGACCAGTGGAGAGGAGAGTGTTTGAAGACAAGCATGGGGGGGGGGAACAGGTGTGCAAACACACAGCGAGAGACTGACAGAGACATCTATATGTGTGCTCAAAGCTAGCAAATAGGTATTCCCGCTGCAGTGCCCAACTTCATGATTTTCTTTCTTTTTTGGGGACCTAATTGATGATGTAACCCACATTCCCTGTATTATTCAATCTGTGCATAGTGGTTTGGTGCCAAGACACCCACATCTCTGCATAGTTTCCCAATGCTTTTTGTAACACACACACACCCCTCTCTCCCCATGTCTAGCTTTCTCTCCTCTTCTCCCGCCCTCTACATCCCTCTCTTCCCCCTCCTGTAACGCATTGCCAGTAGGTCCTTTGGGTCCTGTGGCAATTACTCCCAAGAAGAGCACGTAAAGCTTGCTGCTCAACATTCACAACACATGGCTCATTTCAGTCCAAATATTTCAGTCGGACAGTCCCAATGGTTAGACTAGAGCTGTGTCAAATGGCACCCTATTCACTATATTGTGCACTACTTTTGACCAGGACTTTAGTCAAAAGCAGTGCACTACATAGGAAATAGGGTGCCATTTCAGACTAGCCTTAGAGTGAGCGTGCAGCAGCCCAGTCAAAAGGCCTCAAATGGTTTATGGTGGGTGTTCCTGCACATTAGCACGGGAAGGGAGGGTGACCTGCTGCATTCCTTGCACGCTTATCATAGCAGCGCATGGAGATCGGAGACGCCACAGCTTAGTCAATGAAACCAGAACAGTGTGACAATGTTGAAAACCATAGACAACAAGAATGTGTTAACAGATATCTGTGGTTCTTTGGCATCCATTTTAGGAAGTGGTTTCTTCAGGAGTTGACAGCGAGTTTCACCAAATCCAGACCCTAGTCCCTTACTTTCTTAGTCTCACACACCAGACGTTCTCCCTGGGGACGAGGTTATGCTACTACTTCCTACTAGGCACGTTTGTAGGTCGGAAAGGATAAATTGTCGAGGCAAGCTGGAACTAGGAAGACATGGTGAAACAAGGGTTTATTGGTCTAAGGTGGTCCCCCAGTTTAGAGACTACCCTGGTGACTTACAGGTCGTAATGTTGGTTCCACTTGGGGTCCAGCGTGTTCCTTACGGTGTCTGTGGAGTGGCATTGCCCCGAGCCGTCCACCACCACTTTGGCAAAGGGGTCAGGCAGCCCTGTGGAGGAGGAGCCAAAATGGAGGATTGTATTCACAACTGTGGATGGCATAGAAACAATGGAGTCAATGGAACTACAGTCACAGTATGGTTCATTTATCTAGCATGGAAAATAAATGTTTATATGAAATGGAGATATGTTGCAAATGGAGACAAAAATGGAGGATGTATGCCTGAATTAGTTTCTAGGTAACTGTATTCACAAGCTGATGGCATAGAAACAATGACTATCAAAAGACATAAATTCACATAATATTAATTATCTAACATGAAGATATGTTATAGCTGAAATTGGATACAAAACATGAGCTGGCGCACACCCAGAGAAATGTATTTTAAGTAGAGGTGCTGACTAACAGTGAATAAACTATAAAAATAGAGTCGCACAACTCTATATATAAACTCCCTGTAAATTGGGTAAATCAACATTTCGGCATCACTGTGCCTTCTTCAGGGTGATGCCGAAACGTTGGTGATTTAACCCAATAAATTACTGGGAGTTTATATATAGTGTGCGACAATTTTTTATAGCTGAAATTGGAGCCAAAATGGAGTTAACGACCGGTATGTGCACGTCAAAATGATAGCTGTTGTATTTGAATAAGGTGGCACACAAAACATTCATTGTCAATGGACCTATATTTACACTGTGACTAATAAAGAAAGCGAAAGAGATTGTGTGTGTGTATATATATATATGAAATATTGTGTGTAGTTGAGCAAGCAGCTCAGAAGCATGTCGTTCCACGCCAGTCTATTATAGTCTTTGGAAATCTGATAAGGGACGGTACACACACACACACACACACACACACACACACACCTAGGCAGGATCAACATATCCCGCCCGTTTCATGTATAGTATAAAGATTTGGAATGGATTGATAGACTAGAGTAATGACGTGTATTTCAGTTGAGCTTATTCAGTAGTACTTGGAAACAAAACATCGTTGCCAACTATTCATATCGTAGAGTTACAATGTTGTAATCACTAGGCAGCCAACTGCCTATTGTAGGAAACAGAGTTCTCAATAAACAACGTGTCACGACCTCACAATAGTTCAAATTACAATAAACATAACATTTTTTAAGCATCACGCAGTAGAACTGTAAATAGAGATATCATTTGAGCTTTGGAAACAAGTGCTTTCATAAATGCATGGCGCGGGCCTCGTTTCGCAGGAGCATTGGAATAAGCTTTCTCACAATGAACAAGCCTTAATAAATGTTGTTTATTTGCATATGGAATTTGATTGTTCAACATCAGCTTTAAAATTCCTCAATTTTGTGGCCGCCTAGGATGTCCTCTTTCCACTGATGTGGTGCTGAATAACAGCGGGAATGGGGAATGGTGCGGGCCGGCCCAGTCATGACTAGAAGGCATCCAGCTTTTGTCAAATTAACATAAAAAGTTGAATTGTTTTGCATTTTAGCTAACCCTTTCCCTAACCTTAACCTAATTTTCCTAACTTGCTACGTAAAATTCTCCTAACCTGCTACAAAAAGTCAAATCTGCCGTTAATTTGACAAAAGCTGGATGGTTTCTAGTCATAACCGGCCGGCCCTGGTGTTCGTAGACAGCCATGTTTTCTTAGTTATTAGGCTTACTTACAATGTTCATGCCTAAGCTGAATTAAATTAGAAAGGCTAGATTGTATTTGAAAACAGCTGTGTTATGCTATTTATTAATTAAAGTGGTCATACAAATAGCCTATAGGTCAGGTCGTTCGCAAATTATATTATACAAATATGATATTTTGAAGTTGTGTTTTACTTAGTAGGAGGCTTGTTGTTCTACACTAAATGTTTTAATATTTTTTTTAATGATATTCATTGATGATTTATAGTAGGGATGAATACGCAATGAGTAATGTTTTTCTTTTCAATAAAACCTGTCATGTTGGTAGAAGAACATTGTTCTACTTTAAACCTTTACAGGCCCTTTCCAATCTGTTAAGATGAATAATCTAAAATGTGATTTTGAGCACCGTGGGTGGACACCCTAACGAGTTACGTATCCAATGCATATGGATGTCTGGGAAATTAAAAATCTTGCCGGTCACGTTGTTCGGCGCCAAATAGTCCTGACGGAAACTTGGTACGCACACACACACACACACACAGACTGTGCTCCATAGAAATGACATACTGTGTGTGACTATAGTTAGGAGTGTGTGTGGCTCCAGGCAATGATACCACCCACAGGTCAAACTTGTTGAGTCACATTCACCCCAATGCCATACTGGCAGAGGAAGCAAGGACTTCCCTCTGCAGGTGTGTGTGTGTGTGTGTGTGTGTGTGTGTGTGTGTGTGTGTGTGTGTGTGTGTGTGTCATTTACAGGAAACTGTGCCTTAAAGCCCACAGTAATCCAACCCATGTTCTCAAGGGAGATGTGCAACTATATAGCCTAAAGAATGTTCCAATTCACTCTCTTACCAAAATCCTACACTATGATAATTAGCCTACGAAGGGGACGTGCCTGTGCTTTGTGTTCCATCAGAGGTATTTATTTGTGGTGAGTATCTCCGTCTCGCCATGATATAAAACTACACCAGACCCTCTGGCACAAAGCCAATGTGAAGATAAGTAAGATACAGGAACTTCACAGTTAACGACCGGTAGCTTTTCACAGTCAGCCTAATGACCGAGTAACATTAAAACTACATTCAAATGGCTCATCCGTGTCGGTCATAACAGCATGCGTCAGGCATTACCAGCTCATCACCGATGCTCTTCCACCTCATTGGATAGCATTGGGGACAAGCGTCGATGTGCATCATGTGTTCTATCTGTAATCTGTATTCGTCAGCCAATACTGCAGGCAGATTGAGCTCCTATAGGACTCCATCTACAGAATGCTTCAAAGCCAGCCAGCTAGCTGACTATCCCATACCAATGCACAGCAGGGGGGGCAAGACAGAAATAGCACTGATGCAAAAAAATAAATGGGTTACTACTCACGGAAGAAGTCTTTCTTCGACAAGTTCTTCGCACACAGCACTGGAAGGGAAGGGAAGAGAAGAAGAAACGTTAGATGAGTAAAATGATCGGTGTGCTACAATGGAAGAGCAATATTAGTGAATTCCCAATTCAAAGCAACTGTGGGGGAAATAAACCCTATGAGCTTACATATTAAACAACCAAAAGCACAAGAGACAGCATGTGGGTCAAATTTGGGGCACGCCTATATGACAAGGCAAAGTCCAGTTTAGGCCTACACAAATAGCCTAAGCTACACTCCATTTCAAACCTTCACTCCAGGTATTTGAAATCAGACAGATATTATGAAATAAGAACCAACTTCAGCTTGGAATCTCATCCCTGCCAGTGCCTTGGATTCCTGCTCGGAATCCCAGTCCCCTTTTGCGATAACCTCACTTTTGGGTGGTGCTCCCTCAAAACATTTAACAGCTCAATTATTGGAGGATTTCTGGCTTGGCTCTACTTTGTCGTCTTCACGGTTGCCCTGGGTAACCCCTGTTGTCTGTCAGTTTGTCCGCCCATTACGGGCTAGCAGAGAGAGTGGTTAGAGAGGCTTCCCTTGTAAAATATTGAGCAGACAAGCATTCTTTCCAATACGGAGTGAGTCCCTGAGGTAAGCATCACAGCCAAGAGCCAACACACAATGGCTTCCAGAAGAGAAGCAAAGATGAGTTGCAGGAGCACTACGCTCTCTCGCTCGCATACACAGTTCTCTCTACCATCTCTGTAAATCTCTCTCCTGTTGTAATGGGGTCCAGGTGAGCCAAAGTGGGCCAAAGTTATGGAATGTCTTCCTAGTACTGCCAAGTTCTTTTAGGTAGCAATAGAACTCAGTAGGGTTGGGCGCTATACTGTATACACCGTATACTGGGGTATTTGGAAAAAGCCACAGGATGTTTTTCAATACCGTTGAAACTATGTTTGAATTTTTTTATTTTTTTAAATACATTTTAATATTTGTAGCTACTTAAGTAAAATACCTGCAGTCAACTTGTGCAATATGGTAGGAGATTAAGAATATTACGTTCTTCAGTTTACTTGTCACATTATGAAGCTTACTGGTAGTCCCCAGTCACATGGTGTTTATTTACAAGCACACAATGACAAGAGACCGGAGTCTTCTGTGTTACTCACTGTTCTGCAACATGCGGCAGGTGATCTAATAACAGTATGGAATTCACAACTAAATGTTTGCCAGTTAGATATCTTATAACTATTAAGTTAACTGTCTAATACATGCCAAATGCTCTGCAGTTGTTCATTTGGTTTGCTAATTTAGTTGGTTAGCTTCTTCAGAGCTAACCACAGAACAGCAGAAAATACCCTTGTGGATCAAAAGCCTTGCTGGGAAGTATTTGTTTTGTGCTTGCAGCAAACTGGAGTAGCATTTGAGTTACTTGTATAGTACAGTTTCTGACCTAAACAAAATGTTGACAATGCACTCGTTAGCATTTTCTATGGGATTTTACATTTACTTGTTAGCTTTGATAACCTTCGGATTACAGAGTATCAATGGGGTTTGAAAACAGCACCCCTTGTGTTCTGTGTGAATATTACAGAATATCCCAGTATGAAGGTTTGACAATCTGGATACAACACTACACTTAGTTCTACCCCCCATCCCCTCCCAGCAGCCAGATAGCAGGCTACTACCCAGCCAGGCCCCTACAGATTAGCCAGAGGAGTGGAAAGACATTCCAAGGAGATGTTTCTGGACCCTGGAGGTACCCAGTTGGCTGGTCTCGTCAAGACCACTGGTGCTGATTGGGGGACATTAAGGGTGGAACAGTAGAGCAATAGAGGGGGGAAGGGATTGTTGAGGTAAGGCTGTAGCAGCCCCAGTGTAGTCTAGGAGTCTGACCTCCATGACGACTTAGCTCACCGCGAGCCTGGAGGAGTCTGGGTCAGATAGATGGATGACCCTGGAGAATGTGAGGACACAAAATGGAGGAGGGGAGAAGAGAGGAGAGGGGTGTCTTGGTCTCCTTCCATCATATCACTGCTATGTCTCAGTGTCTTGGCTACTTTCCTATGCCCGCAAAGTGACAGGTGAAATGTAACAGTCGAGCCGACAGAGACGAGATGAGAGATGATACTTTATTAATCCCCAAAGGGAAATGATCGTCATGGTATCCAACCTGTCTGGTATCCAACACCACAAAAACCTATTGACTCAGAAACATATGCCTAGACGACACACGTACAAAATTTGACTACCTAAATTAGCGTAACTAAAATGCTCCCCATACTGACAAGAGACAGGAAAGGTATTTTCCCTTGCAGGCGCTGGGAGGACACAGACTGGGGGGGGGGGTATCCTTTACACAGCTGCGCGGTCCTGGGGAATGCACTACTCTCAAAGCCCACCTCATTACTCAAAACTGTGGTATGCACTCACTCAATGTCTGCAGTGTCTGTCACGACACACTCATTTCAACGCCCCACCGACTCAACGGTCATTATTTATGCAGGGTGAGGAGTAGGGAGCAGGTGATGGGGTAACTTTCCATTCCCATACCGCAACACACACACGAACACTCAGAGACATGCACACACACGAGCCAGAGACAGGATCCTGAGAGAGACGTATAGCCATAACACAGACCTGCCTGCATTCTCTTACGCTATCTTTCAAATGTCTGCCAGTTTCATATACAGGCTGTCATGGAGGAAGAGTGCTATAACATGTATGGCAGACACACACACACAAGTTCTGGATGAGGTCAGAAAGTTGGTGGTTTGTGTGATTCTGTCTGTTTTGGGAAAGAGGAAAAGGAATAGCAGGGTGGGTAGTGGAACGAACCAGTGGAGTTATGTATGGTGGCTGGGGAGAAGCGCACTAAGCACTGACAGAGTCATGATACTGCCAGGAAAAGCCAGTCTGTCACACACACACACTGTCACGCTTACCAGTCCCCAACAGACAGGCTGCCGGGCCAGACAACACACACACACACGTCCCGGAGACAACGTGAAAATTGATTACACACTCAAGAATTTCGAGGGAGGAAAAAGACAACCACCAAAATACTAGGAAAATTACACAGTGAAGCACAAAGCAAGGAAGTTACGGCTCAAATCACACCCGTTTAATCCGGACACCAGGACAGCGACCAAAATTACACAGCCAATCCAACAGAATCACAACATCATGACACAGACAATCACGACACCAATCAAATGACACCGTGAAGACTACCAATCAGCTCGTCAGGGGAAATTACACAGTGAGAGCCGACAGTTTGGCTGTGAGCCAAGAACACAAGACAGACTAAACTGATCCTGCAGGGATCAAATGGACATGTCGTCAGGATGAAATGAGGAGAAAACGAGCATCATAAGAGGTCACAGTCTTTGCTAAAGCAAGTGTAGGCTTATATACTGAAAATGGATTTGTGATTCTAAACGCTCGCAACATGCTGTCAAACTGATTCTAAGGAACACAAAATCCCACGAATTTCACAGTCAAATTGCCCATTTTTAATTTTTTTTTATTAAATAGCTAGCTTAGCCTTAGTGAATTCAGTCACTGTAAGGTTAGTGACAGGCTGGATAGCCAGATCCTTAGGGTGCCCCTAACCACTGATACAGGATAAGATATTTGTTAATTCCCGTAATGTTAAGGTTAGGATTATGACCTGGTTAAGGTTAGGATTTTGACCTGGTTAAGGTTAGGATTACTCTGAGTTAAATCTCAGTGGGACATGTCACAGTGACCTCCAGGAGAAGTCATAACCCATGAAGATGGGACTCGGGAGGTCGTAACCCATGGAGACTTGACCAACCCTGAGCCCTTCCATTCAGCACACCGTAGTAAAGTCTGTGCCAGTAGATCTCATGTTACCCTAATGCTAATGGAGAAAAACGGATTACCTGCGCCCTGCTCCAATGTCTGACCATGCTAAAATAAAAGCCTCTTTCCCCAATCACCACATCATTGACCTCCCAGATGCACTGTTACCAGGCAGAATTGTCCATGAAGCTTCCAATGAATGGAGGCACTCACAGGATGAAGAGGATGTTGTGAGAAGTCGAGTGAAAGGAAACGCCAAAATTCAAGAATTTCTCTGACGTGAGCGGCTTCTCATCAAATATGGAAACCATGTAAAAATTCTAGCAATTCTAAATGGGAGACAGCAGACACCATTCTTGTCTAGAATGTTAATTCAGATGAATGCTGAAGTTCTGCCTTCAAAGAGGCCTGTATATCCCCATCATCTTCAAGGCGTAAACACCAAGTTTAGTTTTTGTGGCACCCTGCCGAGTAGGGCCATCATAGGGTGTCAAGGCGTGTACTTCCATGCCTCTGAAAGCAACCATGCATGCCAACGGGATATCTTGAATGTGTAAGTGTGTGTCCACACACACACACACACCTCTGATAATAGTGTGAAGGCCTAGATAACATATGGCACTACGGACCACCCTCATGACAGCCGTGCTGCGAGGGACTTCAAGCCTCAAACTCCATTTGACCTCTCTGGGTGAAGCTACACTCAGACAGAATACGTATCTAACATGCAGAGATGTTATGGAAACATCTAGATAGGAGAGAAAGTAGCACTCACACTGTCTTTAACACCAACTCACCAGACAGCTGTCTGTTGCGTCTCCTTCACACCAACATGCTGCATTATTAATAAACTGGTGAACTTTTCACCCCCGAAAATAAGCCATCCCCAATTCCTCAGTTCAGATGAACTTTTCAACCCGGGATGGGTTACGTTTTCTGGAAAGCAATATCAGCGATTGACTTCATAGGAAACACTTTGGGATAATGAATGGGGATACAGAATTAAATGGCGTGATCGGGGCTGGGAAATGTCAAGACGACAACCTTCCAGTACAGTAGCCTACAGGCCTATTGCCTAATACATTCAATTTTATTTCAAGAAATTAAATCAACATTATTTAAATTCAGCATTAGGTCGGCAGCTATACATTTTACAAAAACAGAATAGGCTGCAGCTTCCATGGGTTAAAGCGGCGTTTCCCAAACTCAGTTCTCGTTTTGGTTTTTGCCCTAGCACTACACAGCTGACTCAAATCAAAGCTTGACGATTAGTTGATTATTTGAATCAGCTGTGTAGTGCTAGAGCAAAAAAATGAGCAACCCTTGGGGTCCCTAGGACCGAGTTTAGGAAACTGAGGTGACCACTTCTCAGCCCAGCCTGAGGACCAAGCGTTCTCTGATGTTGACCTGGGAAACAGGGGTCAGTGGAGCCTCTTGTAAACACAGAACCTGCTGACAGCCCATGTCAAACTAGCAGGAATCCTCTTTAAGCCTTTTCTGAAGGGGATACCCTGAAGATCAGGATTTCCCAACCCTCTCCTTCACATTTTTGTTATAACCCTAAACTGGCACACCCAATTCAATTAGTCAACTTATCATCAAGCCTTTGACTAATTGAATCAGGTGTGCCAGTTTAGGGTTAAAACAAACATTTGAAAGGTCTGGTGGGGCCCCAAGGAGAGGGTTGGGAAACCCTGCTGTAGATGGTCACCCCTAAAATGTGATTTATGCTTGATCCGGAAATGCAGTGGGGAGGCTCCGTACGGAGGGTGTGACGCAATTGCGGAGCCTCCGGATACCAAATCGAACTCGGTCGGTAGATGCCGTGCGCCTCCCAAATTTTGCAACAATGTGGAGGGCTCCGTATAGCTCAGCATTGATATGATTGGTTGACAGTAGTTCGGGGCGGTACCTCCTGTATAAACACAAACTCACTTTCTTTGCAACTTCCTTCACAACAAACATTTAGAATTTTGACAAAAGGCTATCAGAACAAGTTCGTAAATATAAAACATCTTTATGACACCTCGTGTAGGGATTGTTTGACCTCTTGGAAAGAGGTAATGGGGAGAAATGCGGTAAAGACGTCAATGGAACGCAAACCGTGGGGGATAGGATGCCGAAATGGCGCACATTCAACAAATATGATCTAACAAAGTGGATATCTGTCAAATCCGTCATGATTGATGTATTGTAACAGACCCACAATGTGGTTACTAAAGTCGGATTTGGATATATTTGGCTGTTATCGCTGCATAACATTTAGAAGTTGTCCCCTTTAAGGTTTAGACTGCTATATGCTAACTCCCGTTCGTAAAAGGTGGTAGCATATCTAGCATACAGAAATTGGTGGTGGTAGTCAGTTGTTTTTAACTAATGCAGTGTGAAATACACAAACAATAGCCTAAAATGTAGGCTAATTTTGCTTGGGAGCAATGAAGAGATTCAGGATCTTCCCTCACCCATTTCCATGGCATTTCCATTGATTTGGTTGAGTTCCATTGACAGTGTGTGTTACCGCATCTATGGAAGGGGATGCCTGCCACAAGAGGAGGCAGTTGCGGGGCAAAAAAAATTATTAAGGGTTAAAGTGGAGATGCAGGTGGGGAAAAAAATGGAACCGCCTTTTTACTTCACGCTATATTGGCTGAGCTATGTCAAGCACTGGGAAACCGACTCCAGCGTCTCAGAAGAAGTAAGGTCTTGGCTGGCTACGGAGATTAGTCCTGAATCACTACAAGTGATGCAGACCAAATGTGTTGGATGCGTATGTCACACTCCGCTCTGCTCAAAGAATCTCAATAAGTATGAATGCTCTGACTTCTGCGGAGGCTGCATCACTGTAAATGCTGTACGGCCACTGCAGATGCCGGACCATAAATCGGCTTTCAGTCTTTACTGCTCCTGTGTGTGCTAAAATGTATCTACTCCTTTTCTGCACTTTAGGCCTAAATAGGTACTAGTAGCTAAGATCATGTATCATAGCTTTACAAGAACTTGGCCTACGAATGGATGAATAAATCATGGCCTAAAGAAAAATATTGCACATGCTTCATGTTCAAGAATCCCAAACCATATGTTCAACCACCATAACGTTTGCACATGTTTGACTAGGCCTACCTCCTAGCCAAACCAGTAAAGAGAAGGTTAACAACTTTATCTTCCAACTGAGGGTGAGGTGGCAAGAGACAGTGGCCACTCAATGCATTGTCCAGACACTGAGTCATCAACATCCACCACAGAGGTCAACTAAGAGCTCCTCTCCCCTCCATTGTGTCTCCCTGAGGAGTTATACCTGAGGGCCACGTCACTGCAGGCAGCCCGTCACCCGACTACTGACTCAGAGTATTGAAGTAGCCAAGGGCATTGATCTCACCGTCTGAAACAATGGCCATTGTGGATATTTACCCCTCATACAGGGCTAAGGGTCATTATAGAGCCAGGAGTTTTTCCTGAACACAAAAAATAAATAAATAGTCCCTCTGGCAGACACAGGACAGAAATTCTCCCTCTGTCTCTTTACTGACAGTGTACCTCACTATAAGCTTTGTGAAGTCGAGTGGGGACCATATGTTGCAATAAGCCTACTCAAGAAAAAAAAAAGGACACATCCACACTGCACAATGGAATAATGTTCAAATAGCCTTGTAGGACATCTGTGTTGTTCAACATGATGAAATTGGGATAATCACCCCAGGCCTCTTAAAATTGTGATTACGGTATGACGAAACCATACCGGGCTGAGTCAACCATACCGGGCTGAGTCAAAGGTTTGTTGGCTGCCTGGTAGGTAGCTGGTGGAGATTGCGTGACTGGGCAAGTCTCCCACAGTCAACTAGGCCATTTTATGGTCCATTTGTTCACGTTAGAATACAATTGCTGGCGGGCTGAGAAGGGATTGCAGTGAAGCGAGTGTAGGCAAAAGGGCCGATCAGCCTCCAAAGATGCCTTATTGTTGGTAGAGCAATGCTTAGATAGTAGAGCCTCAAACCATGAAAGGAATGCTTGTATTGAAGTGACTTCATCCCTGCAGTCAGCATTCTTAAATCCCATCATCCGGTTCAGGAGCAACACACAAGTTATTTTTACGCCTAATGCATGATTTCTAAATTATTCATGCTAACAAAACTCTGCTTGTAGGCAATTTTTGTACCTTTATCTAACTAGGCAAGTCAGTTAAGAACAAATTCTTATTTACAATGACACCTAGGAACAGTGGGCGCCTTGTTCAGGGGCAGAACGACAGATTTTTACCTTGTCAGCTCGGGGATTCGATCTAGCAACCTTTCAGTTACTGGCCCAACTCTCTAACCACTAGGCTACCTGCCACCCCACAATAGATCATTGACAGGTATCAATTTCAGTCCAGTTGAAGTAGGCCTATTGGCTTTGCCATTTTACATTCTCTAGCTCTAGGTGTGACTAGACACTGTCAAACGTAATCCCATACAGTGTTTGTCCATAGAGGGCTGACATTGAGAGAAACTGGCACCATATTGACAGTTTGCATCTGGATGGACAAGTAGAACGCGTTTTAGGGAAGCTTTTAGAGGATTGTCTTTTCAAACTACCAAAGAAAATTATATTGTGTAAGAAACTGTCAACTTAGTTTTTCAATTTCAATTATACAAAATTCTTGCAGCCAATAAAATGTTATATATATGGGGGATACAACCATTCCAGCTCTGCAGATTTTGCTGCGAAGAGACAATCATTAGAACATTTGTTTTGGTACTGTACATATCTAGCTTGTTTTTGATCGCAGGTTCAGGAATGGCTGAAAAGAAATAGCAAATTTATCTGGAGCTAACCCTGCAAATTTATCTGGAGCTAACCCTGCAAATTTATCTGGAGCTAACCCTGCAAACTTATCTGGAGCTAACCCTGCAAATTTATCTGGAGCTAACCCTGCAAATAGCACTGCTGGGTGATTAGAAAAGTCATAGTCAACCGATCAATAATATAATAATACTCTTCGAAAAAAATGGTATCTACCGTAAATTCCGGACTATAAGCCGCAACTTTTTTCCCACGCTTTGAACTTCGCGGCTTAAACAATGACGCGGCTAATATATGGATTTTTCCCGCTTTCCAATTTGTGGGTCCTGACAGCGTGGAGCATTGTCAAAAAATCCACTATCATCAACGGATTTCAAAAGGCTGGACTGCTGCGTGTTGAAGAGGGCTCAGCGGGGGATTTGCGGTTTATATTCAGGTGCGCTTAATAGTCCGGAAATTACGGTAGAAACTAATCAGAACAGAAAGGTTCAGAACTTTTGTGAAACATCACAGCACAGTTGAAAGATATATGGCAAATAGAAACCAAAACTGGATGGTGTTCATAGATAGATGGGAGGGGTGCTGAAGGGAGGGACTAAACATAACAAGACAACGTAAAATATACTGTGACCGTAAAAATGTATATAGGTATAGAACTTTTGTGAAACAGCACAGTTGGAAAATCTACAGTAAGTTTGGACACACCTACTCATTCAAGGGTTTTTATTTTTTACTACATTGTAGAATAATAGTGAAGACATCAAAACTATGAAATACACATATGGAATCATGTAGTAACTCAAAAAGTGTTAAATAAATCCAAATATATTTTATATTTGAGATTCTTTGAAGTAGCCACCCTTTGCCTTGATGACAGCGTTGCACACTTGTCATTCTCTCAACCAGCTTCATGAGGTAGTCACCTGGAATACATTTCAATTAACAGGTGTGCCTGGTTAAAAGTTAATTTGTGGAATTTCTTTCCTTCTTTAATATGGACTTGGTCTTTTACCAAATAGGGCTTTCTTCTGTATACCACCTCTAGTTGTCACAACATCTGATTGGCTCAAACGCATTAACGAAGGATCGAAATTCACACACACAGTAAAAAAACAGTGGATTAGAGATGATGCAAAGGATTGCATTGATGAAGCCACAATCTGCAATATTAAAGCTGATCTACCCACAAAAAAAAAAATGGTGGAAAAATTAAATAGACTGTCAACACATTGTTTCACACGTGAAACGCAAACTTGCATTTCCGTCCCTCAGTTCTCTCTACTGCCATGCTAAATTAAATAAATTCGCACATTTGCTTCTATAAATGTTATGGCGGTAGTAAATATTAGCACGGTCAATACACTACGGCTAAGAAGCTGTTTACAAGGAAGTCTTCTACTTTGGAGCGCGGATTTAGCGATTTTATAGCATGAAACATTGCAGCAATTGGCAGCAATATGAATAGCCTATAAGCTAGGCTAAGTGCTGTAAGATCTAGGCTAGCCGAACTTAAAAGGCAAAGTAACAAATCAAATTACATTAGAATGTTATTTTATTCATAAATAGAGTTCTCTTGGAGACAGACGGTTGCAGTGCAACCAGACGCTGCAGGCCCGCAGAACAAACAAAATGGTTCAATGTCCTCAGAGTCACAGAGACCCAGCTCCCCCCTGCAAGCAGGAACCAACCAACAGTAATAACCAGAGGAGGAAGAGATTAAAATGTAACACGAAGTGCATGATATCGGCATTTTATGGCATGATTTTATGGCGTTGCGCTAAAAAAAAAACTTTAAAAAAAAACACTGCTCACTGAGGTGTCAAGTTAGATATGACTTAAGGCATAAAATGCCTTCAGAAAGTATTCACCCCCCTTGACTTTCCACATACAGCCCGAATTTAAAATTAATAAAAATTGAGATTTGTCGTCACTGGCCTACACACAATGCCAGTGGAATTATGTTTTAATGAAAAGCTGAAATGTCTTGAATTAACCCCTTTGTTATGGCAAGCCTAAATACGTTCAGTAGGAAAAATGTGCTTAACAAGTCTAATAATAAGTTGCATGGACTCACTGTGTGCAATAATAGTGTTTTACATGATTTTTGAATGACTACCTCATCTCTGTACCTGACACATACAGATAATTGTAAGGTCCCCTCATTCGAGCAGTGAATTTCAAACACAGATTCAACCTAAGACCAAGGAGGTTTTCCAATGTATTGCGAAGAAGGGCACCTGCAGGTACTGTAGATGGGTAAAATAAAATGTCAAAGCAGACACTGAATATCCCTTTGAGCATGAAGTTATTAATTACACTTTGGATGGTATATCAATACACCAAGTCACAACAAATATACAGGCGTCCTTCCTAGCTCAGTTGCTGGAGAGGAAGGAAACCGCTCAGGGATTTCACCATGAGGCCAATGGTGACTTTAAAACAGTTAAAGAGTTTAATGACTGTGATAGGTTTATCCTGAGGATGGATCAACAACATTGTAGTTACTCCACAATACTAACCTAATTGACAGAATGAAAAGGAAGCCTGCACAGAATAAAAAATATTCCAAAACATGCATCCTGTTTGCAACAAGGCACTAAAGTAATACTGCAAAAAAAGTGGCAGAGGCCTGCCGAGTGGTGCAGTGGTCTAAGGCACTGCATCACAGTTCTAGCTGTGCCACTGGAGATTCTGGGTTCGAGTCCAGGCTCTGTCGTAGCCGGCCACGACCGGGATACCCATTGGGCGGCACACAATTGGCCCAGCGTAGTCCGGGTTAGGGGAGGGTATGGCCGGCAGGGATGTCCTTGTCCCATCGCGCACTAGATGAGACAAGACTAACTACCAATTGGATACCACAAAATTGGGGTGAAAACGGATTAACAAACAAAAATAAAATAAGCTATTCACTTTGTCCTGAATACAAGTGTTGTTTGGGGCAAATCCAATACATAACACATTACTGAGTAACACACTCCATATTTTTAAGCATAGTGGGGGCTGCATCATGATATGGACATGCTTGTAGTCGTTAAGAACTGTGGAGTTTTTCCAGCATAAAAAGAAACGGAATGGAGCTAAGCACAGGTCAAAACCTAGAGGAAAACCTGGTTCAGTCTGCTTTCCACCAGACACTGGGAGATTAATTCACCTTTCAGCAGGACAATAACCTAAAACGAGGCCAAATCTACACTGGAGTTGCTTACCAAGTGGACAGCGAATGTTCGAGTGACCAAGTTACAGTTTTGACTTGAATCTACTTGAAAGTCTATGGCACTAGCAATGATGAAAAAAACAATTTAACGAAGCTTGAAAAATTTTGACAAGAAAAATGGGTAAATGTTGCACAATCCAGGTGTGGAAAGCTCTTAGAGACTTACAGCTGTAATCGATGCCAAAGATGCTTCGGCAAAGTACTGAATCAGGGTTGTGAATACTTATGTAAATTAGATATTTCTGAATGTATTTTTCAATCATTTACACACATTTCTAAAAACATGTTTTCATTTTGTCATTATGGGGTATTGTGTGTAGATGGGTGAGAGAATGATTTCATCAATTCAGGCTGTAACAACATAATGTGGAATAAATCAAGGCGTATGAATACTTTCTGAAGGCACTGTATGTGAAATCTTTACAGCCATCTATACAGTCAAACATTACCCTGTCAACTCAACTGTATATTAGCCTAATGAGACAGCAGAACACTGATCCAACGTTAGTTCAGCTATTGACCTCCAATGGATTGGGATAGGATAACCGGAATGTTCTAGACTTCTAGTCTGGAGAGCTTTGGTGACACTGTCATAGTCTTTCACACACTGTGGTCAAAGTGGGCTGGGATGGAAAACTACTGGGAAGGGGGAAGAACGGGCTGCTTTTGAGGAAGCGGGGGTGTGTGAAAACAAGGGAGAAAAGGAGTGCGTGTATGCAGCTGCCGAGAGAGAGACACACCTCACCCACCTCCCTGCAATGGGCTCTGTGTTATGACCCAGGCCATGCTTTGCTGTCGAACAAGACTCTTCCCCCAACACACCACCCACGTTGCAAACCTCATTACCGACAGGCCTGTAGACGCCCATCAGTCACCTCTGTCCTGTTTGGGCTCCTGTTTCAGCCCCACACTGTCTCATTCACAGCATTGTTCCAGTACAAACAAAAGGCTTCCTCTTCCCCTCCACCACGGCTCCCTCCCTAGCCTGTCGGCTTTCAGTGGAGAAACCTACCCAATCCCACCGCACTCCTAGACATACAGGCATGTACGTATGAAGTTTAGGGTAGTAAACTGACACAGAAGCTAGAACGACCCGGGCCGTCTAGACACATACAAACTGATGCGGAGGACATCAAACCAGAGTTCTAATCTACAGCACACTTCATTTGGCCCGCCATGACTCCCTCGTAGAGCCTCCCAGCTCTACGAATGCTCAGGATGCCAATTATGTCATCTGTTAAAATAGCCCCGCCTCAACCATGGCTCCCTGCTCCAGAGCTGCTCCAGCTGACACGCCCCTCATCAGCGCCCAGACGCTAATCTGGAATCTGGAGTGGAACACAGAGCAGCGCCGCCGCTCACAACAAGCTGGCACGCTGCCTGACAAACGGGAGGACGGCAGGGGGGGGAGGGTTTGTTCATTGGGAGAGCAGAGGAGAGAGGGAGGTGAGTGAGCTAGGCTAGTGTAAATACAGAGTATTACAGAATACACTCAGTAGGAGAAGTATGCTAGCTGATGGTTGTTATCAGGTAAAATAATAGACGCTAAATTAGAGCTCTATCATTTGTACTTTCCAAATTAAGGTTTCATGCTTCGGCTGTTCAATGATACATTTTCTGGTCTAGGCTAGACCTGAACCATGATCAAATCACGTGCCAGAGCGCTTTGTGGTTTTGTCTAAAAACGAATAGGATATGACGCTCTTTGGAATGCTGCTCTACCTGTGACCAATGACAAAGTCATTTCCTGCGGGGGCCTCTCTGGTTGAGGCTCTGCCCGGCTGAAGCTGTGAGGGAGAGCCTCAGAGATACATGACTCAAGGTTCGACCAACTCTGCTATTCTTCCTTGACCTGGAACGGTGTCAGAGGCTGGGACTGGACAGGAAGAGAGTGGATGTGTGTGGGTGTCGGTCCTACTGTGCACGTTTGCAGTCTGTAAGAGCACCATACGTGTTGTATGTACAGACGCCGTAGTTCTCCCTGTACGCATCCACTTGACTTCCCATTTTTCCCGTGATATCAACATAATCCCTAAAGCAGGAGCGGCTGGGGAGGAAAGGAGGGAGGTTTGGGAATAGCGTTGGTCGCGTTACATGTTGGCTTACATACATTTCATCTCGTTTGGGCCTTTCCAAACCAAACAGTCTGACTTTTCATCAATCCCCAGGCGTGCACACACACAGGCCCATACGCAAATGCACTTGCACACACACACACACACACCCCCTCACACACGCACACACAGCGGCCCATACAGAGACGATGAATCATTTCCCATCTGGCGCTGCAGATCTGCCCCGGGAACGTGGGAAGAGGAAGAAAGAAGAGGAGGCCTAGCCCTGGGAAATGGATGTGCCAGTATTTCAATTCAAAACCCCTACGACAGGGATGAGCCACTTTGGGGTTGGAGGGAGAGCACTGAAGAGGGAGCTCTGTTAAGGGGACCTAGTGTGTTAATAAATACATTTGTGAAAATGTGGCTGGGGAGGAATCTGTGGACACATTCTGTATCAAGTAAGCCTATATAGTAGATTGAGCTGAGACGAGATAAGGGGTACGGGTGAGCAGCGAGAGTGCAAGACGAGAGTTAGTTATCTGGCTTCCGGGGAATTTTAGGGACACATATCAAGTCTCTCTCTATAGCAAACAGAGACGAGAAGAGAGAATGGGGGAGCGGGAGCCGTGAGAGTGCTAGACGAGAGACAACTTTCGCCTGAGAGGAAGTGCACTGGTAGTGACATCACATCTAGCTCGTCATTCACGCTAACGATAACGTGTGGGGGTTATGGGCCGCATGGACGGATGCTCGGGCAGACTGGCACACTATGGAGGGGAACAGATTCTCGCCACCAGCTCACATGATGCATACCTCCCCCCCTTGACAATATGGCAGTGGAACTGGTGGGAGGGTGTTACAGCACTTTGCGCTTCTAGTACGGATGAGAGCCCACTCTCGTCTGACATCCGTCATCATCATCAACGTTAAGATGGGTGGAGAAAGAGAGAGAAGAGAGCCAGACGGAGCGAACGAGACAGACAGAGCGAGCGACACACATACACACAGAGCGAGCGACACACACAGAAAGAGCGAGACACACAGAGAGAGACACAGAAAGACAGCACAGACTGTCATGTTCTCCAGCCGTCTGTGTAATTCCCCGAGAGAGAGAAAGGTTACACAGGCTGCAGTTCCTGATAGTCTCCGTGTACACATAAATATTGGGCTAAGCTTGGCAGACTTTCACTGGAGTCCAGGGCTGTTGTGGTCATGAGAGCTTGAATCAGTTCAAACAGTGTGATCGTGTTTCAGGTAAATCGTCTGTGCTTCTGTATTGTACTCATCAGGTCTATCGGTGCCATGCATTAACATGCTGTGCTCTCCACTGAAGGAACGATACTGCATGCGAAGCTCTCGTAATGGAGGCCACCTAGTCTAACTGAGGGACAGTAGCTGAAATGCTAACTAGAATTACAACATTGAAGGAAATGGGGACCCCTGATATTGACTGTTACGGAGAGAAGAAAGCCAGGCATCTCAGCGAGAAAACCAAAAGATCCCACAGAAGTACAGCGCTACGTGGTGAAAGGAAGAAAAAGGAAAAGAGGGATGTCATTAGAGCAGGAGAGGAAACTGGAAGAGAGGGGGGAAAGTACAGTAGCTAGACATGCTGCTGAGTGGCATAACAGACACGCAGTGGTGTGGTGGTAAGCATTTCACTGTAAGGTGACCTGTTACCTGTTGTATTCGGCGCATGTGACAAATACATTTGATTTGGTGGACAGTGAGACACAACCGCCAAACAGAAACAGTGAGTGTTGGACAGCCTCAATTTCACCACTTCCTCAAGGGTTTGGAGACCCACCCCTCCCCCCCAGAGTCACGCCCTGTCTGCTACATCCAACAACCGGACCATAGAATGACTGGGAAAGTCAATTCACAGAGGACAGCCAATGCACTCTCTCTAGTATACATAGGCTCTACATATCCTCAAGAAACCCTCTCTGTGCTTGAATACCCAAAACGGCTAGTCAGATAAGTTGAGCGACATTTGAAGCTTTACTGAAGCTACACTGTTCCAACACCTTCATGCAAAGATGTTATCAATGACGGTCTCTCATGTCATGTCACCAGCAGTTCTTAGAAGCAGCAGAACCTTCGCTTGGCAAGTTGGCCACAACTCTTACACCTTTTCACGAATGACGTCAGCTTCATCAACAGTTCTGTCTAAGAAGCCATGCTAGGTCGCGGCGGCTAGGTATCTGTTGTGTTGCGGTGGCGGCGGTGCGCGGGGTTGAGACAGGAAGAGAGACTGAGGAGAGAAGCCGCCGGCAGCGGTGTCTGTACGCCGTCTGGGCCAGATCCGGCGAGCGATCGCAAACAGCAGAGAGAGAGAGAGAGAGACAGGATACAGTATCGCTTGTCATCTTACAGGGCACTGAGGTCTGAGGGTAAAAATAGCTCAAAGTGAAGCAGCATCAGCACCTGCAAACTGACTTGGCTGCATCTTGACATTGTGACCACATGTATTGAGATACATTTGGGCGAATGCACAGCAAGATACTATATGCTTTTTTAATATTCTAAGACACACTAAGGTGGTTCTTCTTCCAGATGATATTAGCGTACACTAAGACATAAGCCCAAGAATTCACTTTTAGAAAGATGAATGTATTTGCATATTGAGTGTGGTCTTTAAGCCCACCTCAAACTCTCCTCCCGGCCTCCACTCCCACCCATAATATTGTTATGCAAGTCATGAGGTGTGCACTCTTTCCACTGTCCTACTCTAAAGCACACGAATGCCACAAAGTTCAAGTATAATTTGAATAACAGATAAAGCTTCCTCTTGCTCTCCTTTGTGCAGACCTGGACGAAGAGAGGATTTAACCAACCGTGATCTACCACTGTAAAAAGTGCTTTGTAGCTGGTGGGCCCTGAAGCACCAGACACTTCAACCAAACTTGATGCATGCTGTGCTGCTCTTCTGCTTGCCAAACCTGGGCTTCGCCCTTATGAAACCTTAGTTGAAGGAGAATGAACATCGGACTGCTTCTGGTTCGGTGAGCAGGTGCTATTGTCAGTTGGACCAATAGGGGAGTCCGTTTCAATATGGTGAGAATGTCGATCTGAGAACCAGCCACGGCAACCATGATTAAGAGGGTTGAATGATGCCTTGGAAAGAGCCTGGCAAAAGATCTAGGCCAATGTTTTTAACTTTGAATAAGAAACCAACTGTGAGACAATATTCTGTAACAGAATATCTGCATTATTGAGACCAAGGCACAATTACATTTCCTTGAGACTTCATGGGCCAGCCTTGGTTCAAATGATGCTTTAAATCATATAATCAAAACCCTATCGAATATCAAGAGCATCCATCTTGGGCTAAATCACGTGCAAATCCCCTACTTGCTGACAGCAGACTTCTCTCTGCAGAGCAGTGTTCCACACAAATGCGTCCACTCTATACTTGTGCAGTCGGAAAGTATTCATCCCTTGACCTTTTTCCAAACGTTGTTACGTTACAACCTTATTCTAAATGTATTAAAATAAAAATATTCCTCAATCTACACACTATAAAGCAAAAACAGGTTTAGAAACGTTTGCAAATGTATTAAAAAAATAAAAAACAGAAATACCTCATGTAATTAAGTATTCAGACACTTTGCTATGAGACTCGAAACTGAGCTCAGGTGCATCCGGTTTCCATTGATCACCCTTGTGATGTTTCTACAACTTGATTTTACTTCACCGGTGATAAATGTAATTGTTTGGACATGATTTGGAAAGTCACACCTGTCTATATAAAGTCCCACAGTTGACAGTGCATGTCAGAGCAAAAACCAAGCCATGAGGTTGAAGGAATTGTTCCTAGAACTCCGAGACAGGATAGAATCGAGGTACAGATTTGGGGAAGGGTACCAAAACATTTCTGCAGCATTGAAGGTCCTCAAGAACACAGTGGCCTCCATCATTCTTAAATGGAAGAAGTTTGGAACCACTAAGACTCTTCCTTCAACTGGCCGCCTGGCCAAACTGAGAAATCGGGGGAGAAGGGCCTTGAAAATAACCCAATGATCACTGACAGAGCTCCAGAGTTCCTCTGTGGAAATGAAGAATATTCCTGAAAGTACAACCATCTCTGCAGCTCTCCACTAATCAGGCCTTTATGGTAGAGTGGCCAGACGGAAGCCACTCCTCCGTAAAAGCCAAATGACAGCCCACTTGGACTTTACAAAAAGCACCTAAAGGACTCAGACCATGAGAAACAAGATTCTCTGGTCTGATGAAACCAAGATTGAACTCTTTGGCCTGAATGCCAAGTGTCACGTCTGGAAGAAACCCTGCACCATCTCTACGGTGAAGCACGGTGGTAGCAGCATCATGCTGTGGGGATGTTTTTCAGCGGCAGGGACTAGGAGGCTAGTCAGGATTAAGGGATGATGAACGGAGCAAAGTACTGAGAGATCCTTGATGAAAACCTGCTCCAGAGCACTAAGGACCTCAGACTGGGGCGAAGGTTCACCTTCCAACAGGACAACGACCCTAAGCAAACAGCCAAGACAATGCAGGAGTGGCTTCGGGAGTCTTTGAGTGGCCGAGCCAGAGCTGAACCCGATCAAACTTCTCTGGAGAGACCTGAAAATAGCTGTGCAGCGATGCTCCCCATCCAACCTGACAGAGCTTGAGAGGATCTGCAGAGAAGCATGGGAGAAACTCCCCAAATACAGGATGTGCCAAGCTTGTAGCGCCATACACAAGAAGAATGGAGGCTGTAATCGTTGCCAAAGGTGCTAAAACAAAGAACTGAGTAAAGGGTCTGAATACTTATGTAAATGTGATATTTCAGTTTATTTGTAAAACATTTGCAAATGGTTAGTTTGTTTTTTTTTACGGTTTTTGCTTTCAAATTGAGTATTGTGTGTAGATTGAGGGAAAAAATTTTTTTTATTCCATTTCAGAATAGGGCTGTAACGTAACAAAATGTGGAAAAAGTCAAGCGGTCTGAATACTTTCCGAATGCACTGTATGTCTGTGTAAACTGAAAACAAATGTATCAATGAAACACAAGCCATAATCTTACACACCATACCGGGGCTCCCTCGCAGCATGAAAACCAAGAGAATGAAACTGAGTTAGCCACAAACAGCATGGTGCTCCGTTCCCCGCCCGCAATATGAGACATGCCAGAATCAACAACAAAAAAAACACAGGACCTTGTGAGACCGTACCAATCCCCCACTTCTGGGGGTTATTCTTAAATCCTAGGATTCAGGGCTATAATAACAATAACATTATTTGCTTGTTGTCTAGACCGAAGTTTGGTGTCTGCCAGAATTCTTAAGCCATAATTCGAAGAGTGCACAGCGCAGAACTTGCATGAATCATCAAAATGAGTAGAAACTCAGCACCAGAGAGGTTGAAGGTGCAGGTAGTTTTACAGATGCTTGGTATGCGTCCCAAATGGCAACCTATCGCCTTTCTAGTCCTATGGGCCATGGTCAAAATAAGTGCACTATGTAGGGAATAGGTTGCCATTTCAGACACAGCCTTGGTTTAAAAACAGCCACATTAGGCTAGACTACATTTTCCAACGACATGGCAAAACATTCAGCAGACGTTTAGACAATCACTCCCTTTTAACGACTGAAACGCTTCATCTGTTAAACTGAAAAATCTAAGGGAAGTTGAATGGAGAACCATTGCTAAAGGAAACAGCTTCCTCAAAGGGTCCTAAATCTATGTACCTCTGTCTAAACCGCCTACACCTGCTTGCTCTGAGAAAAATCTAAGTATTTTTTGTGTGGTATCAACATGACAAAAATACATTTAGTCTACCCAACCTCCCTCCCTGTCTTGTCTGGCCAGGTGAACCGCGGATAAACGTATGCGTGTACACACACACACACACACACACACACACACACACACACACACACGACTACACCACGTTGACGCTCCTTCAGAGCCTTTCAATTCCCCACTGAAAAATGTCAAACCAGAGCGGCTAACTGAACTGTGAACAAGACACGTCATCTTCTATCCAGAAAACACAGTTTGGCAAAAAAGCAATCAACTGCCCAATTGCCAGTGATGTGCCAATTTCCAAACGGTCCAGTCAGACAGCTGTAGATTACAAATCCATTAGGCAGATAAAAACAGTCAGACCCCATCAGCTAAGAGACGGGAAGACTAAAGTGGAACTGTCTAGAGGACTCGTGATGATTAGACTTACGAATAACGTGAGCACCGTCAAGGAATTTTAACATCTGCAAAGTCGTAAAGGATTTCAGACAAAACCCTCTTATCTGTTATTGGTAAGTGAATTCCCTGAAGTGCATAATTCGAACAAATGTCTAACCAAAGCACGCCACAGATTAGCCTAACTGCCAGTGCCAGCCAGGCAGCATGCATTAAACCCCACCAGACATGTGGTCTCGCGCTAATGCAGAATTCACGAGAAAAAATTAAATATACACACACATATAAGAAGTACCTTGCTGCATTTTGTAAATACAGACAAAATGCTTCTTATTGTAATTTCTTCTCAGCATCAGACGAATTGTCACAAATTAAAATGTTTAAAAAAAACACCTGACTTTCAATATAAAACGCAAGGGGAATTGTTTAAAACAGATTTTTGGAAGGTCTGTTTTGAAAACGCAGATTTTTAAAACTGTAACACGACCCCTGACCAGACAATTAAGACACAATAAAGCCAATGACTGTACGTACAACAACTAGTAATGAAGATAACCAACCCATTAAATCATTATTATTGCTCTGGGTTATCATTTGCTCTTTTTGTCGGCTCACAGAGCAACATATATAAAGCAGACAGGCAGCGTAGGCATACTGCCAGATAGAGACAGGATATGAAGGTTTCCATGTAAGAGGGGGCAGCTCTGCCGTGGAGCCCGGTCATCTGGAGTGAAGAGTGGAGTGGGGGGGGCCTCCTGGGGCAGCTCTGCGTCGGAGCCCAGTCATCTAGAGTGGTGTGAGAGTGGCCGGGGCAGACTAAACAGAGCCGAGGAAGTCTGGATGTGCATAGCAGCACCTGGACGCAACACAAGCCCTCTCTCTTTCCATCCATCTACAGATCACTGAGAAAAAAAGCTCTGGCTCAGACAAGGGCCTTGCACACAGACTACACTATAAGGCTACAGACTACACTGCACTATTCAGACTTTAATGCAGATGACACAGGACTCCTTACACAGCCGCTTACTGACCACAGCCAACACACATCGCTAACTGCTCTTGGTCCTTTGTAGCTCAGTTGGTGCCAGCGGTAGAAAACTCTGCCAGTGGTAGACAGTGCATTCGTTAAGTATTCAGACCCATTCACTTTTTCCACATTTAGCTCAGTCACATGGTGCTTGTAACACCAGGGAAGTGGGTTCGATTCCCGGGACCACCCATATGAAAAACGTATGCATGCATGACTAAGTCGCTTTGGATAACAGCGTCTACTAAATGGCCGATTACAAGGGCCATGCACACAGACTACACAATTCGGCTATAGACTACACCGTTCAGACAGGGGTCTATTCAACGCAGATGACACAAGACCTCCTAAGTTACTGCTAACTGACCATAGCCCACACACTCAAACAGACCTGCTCACTATATACCACTCCCAAAGGGGCCATTCATTCACAGGTTAGAAAGACTAGCTCTGGTCTCCACCACACTACTACTCTGACTGACATTCCTGGGGTTACTGATAAACTAGAGCAGGGGCATCAAACACATTTTCCCCCCCAGGGGGCCACAGTCCGTCTTGAACGAGTTCAGGAGGGTTGCACTGAAAAGTGGTTATATTTCCTTGCCGGCAAAATAATTGTCCTCTCCACATTGTTTTGGTCATTTTCAATGCTCCCTGACTGTCTACTGATTGTTAGCGAGCTGGACAGTCAAGAAACTGTTTGAAAATAGGTTGATTATCATTTCTGCACAGTTTTGAGTTGGTTTTAGTCACTTGAAAGTATATTGAGTTCATTTCCCCCCCCAACATTTTTTCCCCCACAATTTATTACTTTTTTACTCAAACCCCCCCCCCCCCCCCGCCAGCCATATGTTTTACACCCTGACATAGACATCCGGAGTCTAGATCCTGGGTTGACAATCACTGCAGCTAGGAGGATACATGCTCTACAATATCATATAGGCATAATAGTGAGTGAGTCATTTGATGATTACATTAAAACAGTCGAGATTGACGATGACTGAGCTTTTGACAGGAGCCTTCAGGTCATTCTCTACTAAACCTTACCGATTCTCCATTCCTCTGTGTCTCTCGCAGCTTGAATGGGAGCATAATGCATGTATGAAGCAGACAGAGGCAACATGAAAAGACAACCTCGACTGAGGAAAGACTCGGGTAGGAAAAACCAGAGAGGAACAGACACGGCAGGCCATCCCAGATGGGCTGCTTCGCTTCAGTAGGCTACAATGAGTGTGAAATGTTTGCGCAGACACACATACACGCCATCCCTCCTCCGCTAGACACTTCTCACACAGAAGGGTTGTCATAGGGGGAACGTTGTCCTGACGTACAGAAAACTGAGTGACAGCCCATAGAAGTAACATGAAAAAGAACAGAGAGAGGAGAGACAGAAAAATAAAGCCAACTGTATGCAGTATGGAAAGGAGCATGTAGGCTGGTTTACAATACGTACTAGGACCCTTGTGACTTACAGAAAGGCATCAAACCCCACATTTCAAGGCAGTGAACCGTACGTAATAGAGCCAATTCATCTGACTCTCGTCCCATTGATATTCAGCTGGAGAGGCAAGGCAACACTGAGAAGCATTTTCATTCCAACACAGAAACTTAGAAGAGATTGCTGCAATGGATTTCTGACAAACGCCTATTGATTGTGCCTTAAAATGGGTCAGACTGCTCTGCAGAGCCGGGTGGGTGGAGAGAGCCGCGTGGCCAAATTAAGCCTCTGTCTGGACGGATGCCGTGCTGCCTTATCTTAAAATGTTTTTGCGAATCAATATGGCTGCTACGTATTTGCAGCGGCCTTCGCCTTGCACGTAGGATCTAGTTTGACCCGGGAGAATGGGTTTCACGCGGCGGTATACAACTAGCCAACACCAAGTGACAACAATAACACACGGGCATGGCCTCTTCTCACTGTGTCGATTTAGATTAACAGCAAACGAATGCCTCTAATCTGCTTTCATTCAAAACATCTGGCCCAGCCTGCTAGACTGTGTAAACCAGCATTAACTTAATCCTGCTAGGACGGAGGGTGGGACAGGACAGCGCTGAGGGCAGTAAAACCAGCTCCCAACGCCATTTAAAATTGTCTTGTTGGCGTACCTTTTACCAGATGTTGGTTACCCTTCACAAAACACAATCAAATACATTTCCTTCATTTTAGGGGCAGGAGTCAACAGGGCTCCTAATTTAGCTCGGTGCTGACAATACATCCTGTGGAGAGTGTGTGTGTTCCCTTTGAGGACACACACACACACACAAACTTTATTTTCTGACCGCTGACTGAGTGAATGCTGAGACAGTGGCCTCTGCTAACTTTCCAAAAATGCATTCTCTCGCTCTCTCCCCCCACCGGCTAATGATCGGCCTAGGAAGGACGGAGGCGGGGCCTTTATCTTAAAATCGCCAGCTTCCTGGCTTTTCCCCACTCGCTCTTACTCAGCTCCTCCAGGCCCACTTCCCAAAATGCTAGAGAGAGACTCAACAGTCTAAAGTGGCTTCCTCGTCTGCACTGACCTTTAGTCATGGGGTAGATTCATGTAATACAGATGAAGTCAGAAGTTTACATACACTTACGTTGGAGTCAATAAAACTCTTTTTTTCAACCACTCCACAAATTTCTTCTTAAACTATAGTTTTGGCAAGTCGGTTAGGACACCTACTTTGTGCATGACACAAGTCATTTTTCCAACAATTGTTTACAGACAGATTATTTCACTTATAATTCACTGTATCACAAATCCAATGGGTCAGAAGTTTACATACACTAAGTTGACTGTGCCTTTAAACAGCTTGGGAAATTCTAGAAAATTATGTAATGGCTTTAAAAGCTTCTGATAGGCTAATTGACATCATTTGAGTCAATAGGAGGTGTACCTGTGGATGTATTTCAAAGCCTACCTTCAAACTCAGTGCCTCTTTCGCTTAACATCATGGGAAAATCAAAAGAAATCATCCAAGACCTCCACAAGTCTGGTTCATCCTTGGGAGCAAGTTCCAAACGCCTGAAGGTACCACGTTCATCTGTACAAACAATAGTACGCATGTATAAACAGCATGGGACCACGCAGCCATCATACCGCTCAGGAAGGAGACACGTTCTGTCTCCTAGAGATGAACGTACTTTGGTGCGAAAAGTGCAAATCAATCCCAGAACAACAGAAAAGAACCTTGTGAAGATGCTGGAGGAAACGGGTACAAAAGTATCTATATCCACAGTAAAACGAGTCCTACATCGACATAACCTGAAAGGCCGCTCAGCAAGAAAGAAGCCACAGCTCCAAAACCGCCATAAAAAAAGCCAGACTACGGTTTGCAACTGCACATGGGGACAAAGATCATACTTTTTGGAGAAACGTCCTCTGGTCTGATGAAACAAAAATAGAACTGTTTGGCCATAATGACCATCGTTATGTTTGGAGGAAAAAGAGGGATGCTTGCAAGCCGAAGAACACCATCCCAACCGTGAAGCACGGGGTGGTAGCATCATGTTGTGGGGGTGTTTTGCTGCAGGAGGGACTGGTGCACTTCACAAAATAGATGGCATCATGAGGAAAGGAAAATGATGTGGATATGTTGAAGCAACATCTCAAGACATCAGTCAGGAAGTTAAAGCTTGGTCGCAAATGGGTCTTCCAAATACTAATTGAGTGTATGTAAACTTCTGACCCACTGAGAATGTAATGAAAGAAATAAAAGCTGAAATAAATCACTCTATTATTCTGAGATTTCACATTTTTTAAATAAAGTGGTGATCCTAACTGACCTGAGACAGGGAATTTTTACTAGGATTAAATGTCTGGAACTGTGCTAAACTGAGTATAAATGTATTTGGCTAACGTGTATGTAAACTTCCGACTTCAACTGTATATTAGATGCCTACTAAGTAGTCTAGGCTAATAGCTTTCACCAGTAAATTTGTGTCATATCGGTGCATTAGGAAGAGGCCTAGATGGTGAGAAAAAGCCACTTATGACAGCTGAGATGCACCCGGTGTGATTACAGACTGTGCTGCATAAGAGAGATCTGAAACAATTCTTCCAGGCTGGCACTACATGCTCACGGTGCCAACTGGAGGCGAAGGAGCAAATGGAGTTGGAATAGCTAGCCATTTAGTAGTTAGCTCACAGCAGCAGGCTGTTCGCTAGCGGTGCGAACAGCAGCAATTGTCACCTCCCGGTAGTGTTGGGAGTAGCGGCTTAGCGCCAGACTGTTCCCCATTTACTGCTTGGCAACGGCATTCCGTTCAAAACGGCAGGTGACTTCATCAGACAGCGAGTGAAGGAAAAAGCCCAGTGAGCAAACAACAGGACCGGGTCACACTAAATAATCCATCAATCCTGATCTGTGACCAGCAGTCGGGTGCCAAAGACTGTGGCTGGTGGAAAACAGTGCAGGAAAACACCCCGGCGTCTCCCCTCACAGACTAGCACTGATCTTAGATGTCTGTGGAATGCGGCCTAACCGCTAGGCCTTGATTAGCTCTAGCTATTCCTTGAGCGAAATTGCATCTGAGACGAGAGGAAATGGCAAATAAATTGCAAGGCAAAGCTGCAACTACTGACAGTTTGAATGTGGCCTCTAAATGGCAAACGCACAGACAAATGGCCTGAGAATACCTTCAGGCGTCTCCCAGACTGCTAGTAGCAGACACAGTAGTTTATTGACAATTACATTACGATTAGACAATAATGGCGGCTCAGGTCTGAATAGAGTCAATAGACCCAAGGAAGCTATAAGTGCTTAAGAGTAACCCAGAAAACTCTACTGATCGAGCTCTACTGTCTGCAAGCCATCCCTTTCCCTATCCTAAATGACAAGCGAGCATTCAGTGAGACCACAGAGCAGACAGACAGATCGGGGTGGAGAGGCCCGTCTACGACACACACACACGCAAAAAATGTGCAACATTAAAATGTGTGGTGGTGTTCCTCAGTTTGAAAGGAGCAGTGGTTTGAAGCGTTCTTGCCCTCCTCTATGGCGTGAACGAGACAGAGGATGTTCCTAAGATCTGGAGACTCACGTTTCCTCTCCGTTTCACATTCCTGGGATTCCGAGTGAAGACTACTGCAGCAGCCCATTTAAAACCATTTCACATATGGAAAAAAAAATTACAAAAGAGACCCAGGCCTTCACTGCACTAATCAAGATTTGTTTTGTATTATTATTGCATGACGCCTCATTATTGAAGAATAGCCTTGGCTAACTGCATCATAGAGGACTTGGGCAAAATATAAATGTACAGCCTTTTAAAAATGTCACACTAAGTACTTGTTTTTCTACAATGAAGATAGCATTTGTATGGACAGAGGTAACATTACAGGCTACTTTGTTAGTAACAAGTGATTACCTTGGTATTACGCAATTAGGTCTGTATGGTAAACACTTTCAAAGTAATGGAATATTCCAAACAACTCTTGCCGGACCGCGAGGAACTCTTGTTCACTCAGTGCTTTTTTCCAGCTAGTACATTACAAGATTAAATATTTAATTTGGCAGGTCCCAGGAGATAGAGGGGTCAGGAATTTGATCTGATCATGGAAAAACATGAAACGCAGGGCATGCTATCGCCTCCTCTCCCCAGTCAAAACACAGCTTTCTCAAGTAAACAGACAAATGTTTGGGTTGTAAGAAACCGTGAATAGGACAGAAAGTTAAGGGGGCTCATGCTGGCTCCTTTCCCTAAGGGATAGTGTCTTAAAACAGGAGGGAATGCAATACAAGCTGAGGCTATATAGGGGTGCTGAAAGTTCATTACCAACACAAATCAAAGTACTGATGGAACATTTTGAAACACTAGAAATATTAGCTACAAAAGCAAACTATTTGGAACAGGCATACAAGTTGCTGGTCTAAATCAATACTACATTTGGTAATGGTGTCAGTCTGCAGAGCTCTGGCTACTATGGGCAGTCTCTGCACACTCGGGCGGCAGGTAGCCTAGCGGTTAATAGCGTTGGGCAAGTAACCGAGAGCTCGCTAGTTCGAATCTCAGCGCTGATTATGTGAAAAATATGTTGATGTGCCCTTGAGCAAGGCACTTAGCCCGAATTGCTCCTGAATGACTCAAATGTGTAACTAACGTTACCTATGTATAATAATGTCACTGATAATTGAATTTAGTAGTACTGTAATTCAGATTATAGGACAACCCATGCAAGTAGTGACGATGGGTGGGCAAACAAAACTGTTGTAACAATTAACTAATGCAGTCATTGTGATGACCCCAAATGTTTTAAATTGGAGAGTTCGCTAGCTAGCTAACTTAGCTAACGGTAAATCAACGTTAATCACGACTATGTCAGCTAACTAGCTAACTGACTAGGTAGGTAAACTAACGTTGGCTAGTATTACAAACTGAAAAAAGACACAAGACACAAGATTACTTGTTAGAAAACAGTATGCTTATTCGAAGCGTAGCTAACGACATTTGATCAGTTTGTAAATATAACATCGCGTTGTTGTGGATAACAAAGTGTAAACATTCACGCAGAAAACTAGCCAACTACTGTAGCTAGCTAGTAACGTTAGCTTGATAGCGCCATTAGCTAACAAGCCAGTGAAGCTAGAGACAGCGAGGGTGTTTTACATTCTTACCTGTCAACCGCAGTTTCACTGGGCCATTTCTCCTAACTCCTTGATTAGACATGCCCGTTTGTTTTCCAGCTTGACGTGGGTTATCAAAAATATGTATAATACAGGTGTCTAGCTATTTCACAGAAATGAATCCCTATTTAACTCCTATGGCTATGGCAGTTTCACGGTGAATGAAGAAGAATGGAGTCACGGCACAGTGGCCCGGATGAGCACAGCTCTAGTGCTATACACCACCGTCTCGAGCGCATACTCTGAAATCAAATAAAATAAAAAGCTAATTTCCAATAAACCAGGATCTCCTCCCGAAAGAAACAGTGCTATATGACGTCCAAGGCTGCTTCAAAAGCCAAGGGTGAGCTCCTCTCCCGCTGGGGGTGGCATTTCTGCTTGAAGTGGGGGTAGCTGAAATTTCCAAGCAGAGATGTCTTGCTGGTCTCAATTTTTGGAAAGTGACCCTCCCCTCTAGTGACATCACTCACAAGGTTAAAACACAAGCACTAAATTGATGTACAATGTTTATTTAAATGAGAGGAAATTATTGGACATATTAAACTGTTTTTATGTTGTGTTCATCAATATGGTAGACAACCACGGCCTCTGTCCCTGGACTGCCTCACTAGACTGATCTAAGGTCAGTTTTATGTTTCACCGTCCTCATGGTTATGAATAGGTTTTGTGGAGCCAGTGGAGGGTAAACTGATCCTACACTTGTGTGTTCATGAAAGCATTTTCTGGACGTTTATGACACAGGACTGTGGACATACCCCACTTTCTGTCCGTTTCCCTTGAACCACTACATTACCAAACATAGCACAAGTCTGCAGCACTAACTGGAGAGACCTAACTGGAGAGAAGGGGGCTGATATGTAGAGGTCTGCATCAGTGTTTCTCAATCGGGAATAGTAAACTTCTGGCAGAACATAATGTGATTGGAGGTAGGCCTACATTAACCAAAAAGAACCACTGGTCTACATGTCTGGGGCTCCCGAGTGGTGCAGCGGTCTAGAGGCATCACTACAGACCCTGGTTCGATTCCAGGCTGTATCACAACCGGACGTGATTGCTGGTTGATTTACGTACCTGCCTGGTACGGCAATTGCTCGGCCTCTGACCCCAAGGCACTACAGAGGGTAGTGCGTACGGCCCAGTACATCATTGGGGCAAGGCTGCCTGCCATCCTAGACCTCTGCACCAGGCGGTGTCAGAGGAAGGCCCTAAAAATTGTCAAAGACCCCAGCCACCCCAGTCATAGACTGTTCTCTCTACTACCGCATGGCAAGCGGTACCGGAGTGCCAAGTCTAGGACAAAAAGGCTTCTCAATAGTTTTTACCCCAAAGCCATAAGACTCCTGAACAGGTAAGGTAATCAAATGGCTACCCGGACTATTTGCATTGTGTGCCCCCCCCCCCCCCCCAACCCCTCTTTTTACGCTGCTGCTACTCTCTGTTTATCAAATATGCATAGTCACTTTAACCATACATTCATGTACATACTACCACAATTGGCCCGACCAACCAGTGCTCCCGCACATTGGCTAACCGGGCTATCTGCATTGTGTCCCGCCACCCGCCAACCCCTCTTTTAGCTACTGCTACTCTCTGTTTATCATATATGCATAGTCACTTTAACCATATCTACATGTACATACTACTTCAATCAGCCTGACTAACCGGTGTCTGTATGTAGCCTCGCTACTTTTATAGCCTCGCTACTGTATATAGCCTGTCTTTTTACTGTTGTTTTCTTTCTTTACTTACCTATTGTTCACCTAATACTTTTTTTGCACTATTGGTTAGAGCCTGTAAGTAAGCATTTCACTGTAAGGTCTACACCTGTTGTATTTGGCGCACGTTACAAATAAACTTTGATTTGATTTGATTGGAAGTCCCATAGGGCGGCGAACAATTGGTCCAGCGTCGTCCAGGTTAGGGTTTGGCCGGGGTTGGCCATCATTGTAAATAAGAATTTGTTCCTAACTGACTTGCCTAGTTAAATACAATAAAGAAATGTAAAATGTCATTGCCACTTTTTTCCTAGACACAAAATAGTTTATATCGCCATCTACTGGCTGCTTTCAAAAGTGCATGAGACAAGCTAGAAGCCATATCACAGAACATATCACATTCAATGAACAGCATAGGGAAAGTTTGGCCCACACAAAGACAGCAGGTCAGGTCATAAACCCGCAGGGAGCCCTCTTGCCCAGGTCAAAATTGCACGAAAAATAAGCCTTTACTGGGGATGTAAACTGTGCCTCCAAATAAGACTATGACGTTCCAGAATACATAAACTGTGTTATCCTTTGACGTGTGTGTGTGTGTGTGTGTGTGTGTGTGTGTGGTGTGTGTGTGGGGGGGGGACCCAGCTTTACTATCATGTTAAACGTCTGGGTCTACGCTCTGTCCATGCTCAATCAAACATGATGATTACATGAATTATTTAGTTTCTCTTTAGTTTGCACAATTGTGCAAACACATAGCCATTGGTTCTTGAAGAATACATGAATTTGAGCATGTTTGCATTTCTCAGGACCCATCCCTCAGCTGTTTCCCCAAAAAGTGGCCGGGTGCTCACTTTGTTGTAGTTTTAATCTCAGATTTATCCTTTAAATTGGTAAAAAAAAAATATTGGTTAAAGGCCAGATGCAGATGTTTTTATATCAATATCAAAAAATGTCTGGGTAACAGTTAAGTACCCCACTTTAATAGATTTCCATTAAAATTGACAAAATTAGCTTTTTAGCAAAAATATATTTCTCAAGCTAGAATTTTGCTAGGACTGTCTGGGAGTGGTCTGAGTGGGGAGGGGAAAACTGAAAACTAGCTGTCAGAGGTTTGGAACTCTCTTTGTTATTGGTCTATTAATCAATTTACTGCATGGTGATGTCACCATGGAAAGCTGAAACTCCCGTCTATGCAAACCTGCTGATTGGAAGGTCCTGTGTAGATTGTATTTTCAACCAGCAACTATCAGGAAATAACACTGTTGTACAATATGATATAAAATACATGAAAAACAGAATGTTGACTGCACTGAGCCTTTAAAATTTGGCATCAATATGAACATCAACAGGCTATATCATAGTTTACTTTTTAATAGAACTTTAATAGAAAACTCACACTTTTATTGAATTTAGTTAAAGGCACAATCTGTAATATCAACAGCCTGAGTATCACTTTATTTGGTAAACTGAGGGATGAAGCTGGACACAAACACACACACACACACACACACACACACACACACACACACACACACACACACACACACACACACACACACACACAAATAAGGACATTGTAGGCAGTTATAAGGACATTGCAAGAGTAATGTTCTCCTACAATCTCTAAAAACAGGAATAGAGCCACCACCAACCACATCACTAGATAGGGTACTGACTTTCATATACACCTTTGGCAGGGACAGGAAGACACTTTGTTAGAGCCAATTTGGACATATTTGTATAAAAGACAGAACATACAGAGCTCCATGTACGTTTGTGTAAATGTATATGATGAAATATTAGGTACGTATCTTTATGATTTATATTTACCTGATTGAGATGTATTCATTTTTTGTTAGTTTAACTTAGTTTTTGGCCCCCCTCTTGCCATTCAGTGTACTGTGGTAAGTGTGTTAGGATAAAGGCAGTAAGTTGGGCCTTCGGGGGAGGAGTCCTAGCTAAACGTGGGAGCGGTATAGTCTTTTGACCATACAGATATACAAACAGGTCATATTATGTATTTTCCATGTCAATTAATCTATGATTTCAGTTGATTGGAGAATCAATTTTTTTGTTAGATATGAGAAGAATAAACCTTTTTGTTGCACCAAATCCCTGGATCTCATTTAATGTTTTGGCTGTTTGGAAACCTTGAATGTGGACTGTATGCGTACGAAGCAACCCCGCTTTCAGGCTAGGGCAATGGCTAAGGTAAAGAGGAAAGGAAGCCACTACACACTTATCTATCTACTGTAATTAAATTCAATACATCTTTATTCTCCCCGAAGGGCAATTCTTGTGTACTGTAGAAATATGTTTACATACATAAAAAAACATGCACACAGTAAATATCCATCGACAAGGGAAGATTAAAAAGCCTTGAAAATAGAGTCACGCATGTACAAAATATACAGTAAATATATATTTTATATATACACATACAGAAACATATGTACATGACTGTAGGTCAGTCAGATAGGTCTATACACATTGCACTACCAGCAACAGGCGAGAGCTACAGGAAGAGACCATTGATGGCAGCTATAGCCTTCATGACAATGGAGCCACGCAGCTGGAACTTCTGTGACAGGGGGTGAGAGGGGTCCCCCAAAATAGAGGTAGCCTTACATGCTTGTTAAACAGGTCCGTTAGACTGGATTGAGTGACACCTGTCATCTTAGAACAAAGGTCGTTTAACATTATGTAGCCTAGGACTACTTTCTGATGACAAGATTTGAAGGTGTGCCTAGATTTTGAAAAAGTTTATAGGAAAGGAGAAATGTGATTTGTGTGTGTCTGAGATGCGCTGTTGGATTTGATTGGTGGGTCAAATCAAATCAAATTGTATTAGTCACATGCACCGAATACAACAGGGGTAAACCTTACAGTGAAATGCTTACTTACGAGCCCCTAACCAAAACTGCTGTAAAAAATTAAAAATATGAATAAGAATGAGAAATAAAAGTAACAAGTAATTAAAGAGCAGCAGTAAAATAACAATAGCGAGACTATATACAGGGGGGTACCGGTACAGAGCCAATGTGCGGGGACACCAGTTACTCGAGGTAATTGAGGTAATATGTACATGTAGGTACAGTTATTAAAGTGACTATAGATAGATGATAACAACAGAGAGTAGTAGTGGTGTAAAAGAGGGGAGGGGGGGCAATGCAAATAGTCTGGGTAGCCATTTCATTAGATGTTCAGGAGTCTTATCGCTTGGAGGTAGAAGCTGTTTAGAAGCCTCTTGGACCTAGACTTGGCACTCAGGTACCGCTTGCCGTGTGGTAGCAGAGAGAACAGTCTATGACTAGGGTGGCTGGAGTCTTTGACAATTTTTAGGGCCTTCCTCTGACACCGCCTGGTATAGAGGTCCTGGATGGCAGGAAGCTTTGCACCACTGATATGCTGGGCCATACACACTACCCTCTGTAGTGCCTTGCGGTCGAAGGCCAAGCAGTTGCCATACCAGGCAGTGATGCAACCAGTCAGGATGCTCTCGATGGTGCAGCTGTAGAAACTATTGAGGATCTGAGGACCCATTCCAAGTCTTTTCAGTCTCCTGAGAGGGAATAGGTTTTGTCGTGCCCGCTTCACGACTGTCTTGGTGTGCTTGGAACATGTTAGTTTGTTGGTAATGTGGACACCAAGGAACTTGAAGCTCTCAACCTGCTCCACTACAGCCCCGTCGATGAGAATGGGGGCGTGCTTGGTCCTCTTTTTCTTGTAGTCCACAATCATCTCCTTTGTCTTGATCACATTGAGGGAGAGGTTGTTGTCCTGGCACCACATGACCAGGTCTCTGACCTCCTCCCTATAGGCTGTCTTGTTGTTGATCAGACCTACCACTGTTGTGTCATCTGCAAACTTAATGATGGTGTTGGAGTCGTGCCTGGCCATGCAGTCATGAGTGAACAGGGAGTACAGGAGGGGACTGAGCACACACCCCTGAGGGGCCCCCATGTTGAGGATCAACGTGGCGGATGTGTTGTTACCTAACCTTACCACCTGGGGGTGGCCCGTTAGGAAGTCCAGGATCCAGTTGCAGAGGGAGGTGTTTAGTCCCAGGGTCCTTAGCTTATTGATGAGCTCTGAGGGCACTATGGTGTTGAACGCTGAGCTGTAGTCAATGAATAGCATTCTCACATAGGTGTTCCTTTTGTCCAGGTGGGAAAGGGCAGTGTGGAGTGCAATAGAGATTGCATCATCTGTGGATCTGTTAGGGCGGTATGCAAATTGGAGTGGGTCTAGGGTTTCTGGGATAATGGTGTTGATGTGAGCCATGACCAGCCTTTCAAAGCACTTCATGGCTACAGACGTGAGTGCTATGGGTCGGTAGTCATTTAGGCAGGCTTCCTTAGTGTTCTTCGGCACAGGGACAATGGTGGTTTGGTTTAAACATGTTGGTATTACAGACTCGGACAGGGAGACGTTGAAAATGGCAGTGAAGACACTTGACAGTTGGTCAGCGCATGCTCGCAGTACATATCCTGGTAATCCATCTGGCCCTGCGGCCTTGTGAATGTTGACCTGTTTAAAGGTCTTACTCACATTGGCTGCAGAGAGTGTGATCACACAGTCTCCCGGAACAGCTGGTGCTCTCATGCATGTTTCAGTGTTATTTGCCTTGAAGCGAGCATAGAAGTAGTTTAGCTCGTCGGGTAGGCTCGTGTTACTGGGCAGCTCTCGGCTGTGCTTCCCATTGTAGTCTGTAATGGTTTGCAAGCCCTGCCACATCCAACGAGCATCAGAGCCGGTGTAGTACGATTCGATCTTAGTCCTGTATTGACTCTTTGCCTGTTTGATGGTTTGTCGGAGGGCATAGCGGGATTTCTTATACGCTTCCGGGTTAGTGTCCCTCTCTTTGAAAGCGGCAGCTCTAGCCTTTAGCTCAGTGTGGATGTTGCCTGTAATACATGGCTTCTGGTTGGGGTATGTACAGTACGTATGGTCACTGTGGGGACGATGTCATCGATGCACTTATTGATGAAGCCAATGACTGATGTGGTGTACTCCTCAATGCCATTGGAGAAATCCCAGAACATATTCCAGTCTATGCTAGCAAATCAGTCCAGTAGCTTAGCATCTGCTTCATCTGACCACTTTATTGATCGAGTCACTGGTGCTTCCTGCTTACATTTTTGTTTGTAAGCAGGAATCAGGAGGATAGAATCATGGTCAGATTTGCCAAATGGAGGGTGACGGAAAGCTTTGTATGCGTCTCTGTGTGTGGGGTAAAAGTGGTTCCGAGTTTTTCTTTTGCTGATTAAAATTGGTTAAGACCGATTTAAGTTTCCCTGCATTCATTTCCCTGGTCACATGGAGCGCCACCTCTGGGTGAGCATTTTCCTGTTTGCTTATGGTGGAATACAGCTCATTGAGTGCGGTTTTAGTGCCAGCCTCAGTCTGTGGTGGTATGTAGACAACTACAAAAAATACAGATGAAAACACCCTGGTTAGATAGTATGGTCTACAGCTTATCATGAGATTCTCTACCTCAGGCGAGCAAAACCTCGAGACTTCCTTAGATATCGTGCACCAGCTGATATCGTGCACCAGCTGTCCTTTTAGCATTTGTGTGTGTGTGTGTGTGTGTGTGTGTGTGTGTGTGTGTGTGTGTGTGTGTGTGTGTGTGTGTGTGTGTGTGTGTGTGTGTGTGTGTGTGTGTGTGTGTGTGGTGTGTGTGTGTGTGTGTAATTCGCTAATTCTCTTCTCTTTATGTCCATTCAGAAAGTTTCCTAAAGTAGCCTGTCTGGATTCCATAATATAATGGAAATGATTTTAACAACATTCTTTAAATTTAAGCAAATCAGGATGATCATCATATGTGTGAGGAATGACGGCAGCTGACAATTTCGTGTTTCTTTCGAGTCCTTAATGCAATGCAACTGAAGCTGGGATTGAGGGGGAATTTTGGTCTGAAGAGTATTTTTCTCTGCTCATACCAGAGTAATAAAGGACAAATTATTATTGTATATATATATATATAATTTTTTTTTTTTTTCTGCGCTCCTACTTCCCGCGCTATGCATATTGAACACTGACAGCAGTGGCAAGGAGTGGAATGTTCATGAAAAAGACTGCTAACCAGACCATATTATATATAGGCTATGCAACTCTTCTGCCAGGCCCTGGAGCTGCTGATACCTATGAGAATATTACAGCTGACCCAGGCAACACAGCTACAGAGAGAACCCCAGAGAGTATAGGTCCAATTAAATGAGAGATGCGTATGCGTGGTAATTTGTTGTATGGCTACTTCGGGAATATGAACCCATCATGGCCAGAAAAGGTGAGGAATGTATTCTGCAATGGTTATGAAAAGAAAAGAAATAGGAAAAATACTATATTTCTATATTTTAGATTCAGAAAATCAAACAGATAGACTTTCACTGTTCTCAATAATGGCAAATGGCTGCATTCTTGTTTGTATGTTTTCCTGTTTTGTTTTTATGAATAAACGTATTTTTATCAAATCCCCGTTTGCACAGAATACCTACTTGCCAGCTTACAATACACTATTTTAACCACAAGCGTACACATGGTCTAAAGTTTGCAGGGAGATGAAGGTGAGCACATTCTAATGTCAAGATACATTTTTATAAATGCCAATTTTAGCGTGAAATCTGGTGCATACACAATTTGAGGTATATTTTGTATGCAAGCACGGTTTATAAATGAGGCCCCTGAAGCCTGTATTGAGAGATTTGGTGGAACTGCTAGCTTCCTCTCTGGGTTTTGACCTTGTCTTGAATCCATCAATAGCCTAAGCCTAGGTGTCTTGTAGGCTACAACATTAGGAGGAAATTACAGTCCTAAAAATGCTTTCCAGTTGCACTGACTCACCCAATGATGCACAGCTCACTCACTTGCTTGATGGCAAATGTGTTCTTGCCAAACATATTTGTTGTTATAGGCTACTTCTTTGCAGTGGCACAACTTTTGCATTTTTGTCCCCCCCCTATTTTTTTAAAGAAACTTTTGATCCTCTGAGGCTAAATTATAGGCCTCGTGATGTAGTAGGATATTCTGAATTATTTCATTTCTTTCTGGATAGCAGTAATTCTATACCTTTGGACAACTTATTTTTTTTAAATTCAGGGGTGCTGCAGCTCCTCGAGAACCCTTCGCACGGCTATGATTCTATAAGGAAATAAATGAAGTGCAATGCTGGAGAGATGAGAGTTGCAAAGTCATGTCTATCAGAGCTGAGGGAGAGAGACAATAGAAAATGTTCCAACCATAAACCCAAGCTGACCCAACCCAAATCAACTATGAAAATCCATTTTTTCACATTATTTTTTTTTTTTGGAGGGGCCAGGAGAATTAAGGAAGAGGCAACACAAATTAACTTTGATCGCTTTTGTTATAATTTGTACATTGCAAAAAGTGCAAGAAAAAAATGCATGCCAAGAGAGGTACCAGATCCGGCTCAAATTAAGCACTGGGGAAAAGTCATGCAAAACATTGTTGAATTCAAACGTTCTGCTGACAGGTCCACAACAATTTGCCATTGTTTTCTCTTTCAGAAATAGACACAGTTCTTTCCTAGATACAGCATAAATTAATGCAAAAGATTAAAGCATTCTGCCAACACAGTAAATTGACCAGTAGCTTATGTTAAATATTTTACAGTAGCCTATAGGCTACAGTATTGCTGTGCGATAGGAGAGTGACATCATTGCCTATTTAGTCTCAGAGAGTAAAGCAAGGCAGGACATACAGTTGAAGTCAGAAGTTTATATACACTTAGGTTGGAGTCAATAAAACTCGTTTTTCAACCACTCCACAAATGTCTTGTTAACAAACTATAGTTTTGGCAAGTCGGTTGGGACAACTACTTTGTGCATGACACAAGTAATTTTTCCAACAATTGTTTACAGACAGATTATTTCACTTATAATTCACTGTATCACAATTCCAGTGGGTCAGAAGTTTACATACACTAAGTTGACTGTGCCTTTAAACAGCATGGAAAATTCCAGAAAATGATGTCAAGGCTTTAGAAGCTTCTGATAGGCTAATTGACATCATTTGAGTCATTTGGAGGTGTACCTGTCTATATATTTCAAGGCCTACCTTCAAACTCAGTGCCTCTTTGCTTGACATCATGGGAAAATCAAAAGAAATCAGCCAAGACCTCAGCAAAAAACTTGTAGACCTCCACAAGTCTGGTTCATCCTTGGGAGCAATTTCCAAATGACTGAAGGTACCACGTTCATCTGTACAAACAATAGTACGCAAGTATAAACACCATGGGACCATGCAGCCATCATACCACTCAGGAAAGAGACGCGTTCTGTCTGCTAGAGATGAACGTACTTTGGTGCGAAAAAGTGCAAATCCATCCCAGAACAACAGCAAAGGACCTTGTGAAGATGCTGGAGGAAACAGGTACAAAAGTATCTATATCCACAGTAAAACAAGTCCTATATCGACATAACCTGAAAGGCCGCTCAGCAAGGAAGAAGCCACTGCTCCAAAACCGCCATAAAAAAGTCAGACTACAGTTTGCAAGTGCACATCGGGACAAAGATCGTACTTTTTTGAGAAATGTCCTCTGGTCTGATGAAACAAAAATAGAACTGTTTGGCTATAATGACCATCATTATGTTTGGAGGAAAAAGGGAGAGGCTTGCAAGCTGAAGAACACCATCCCAACCGTGAAGCACGGGGGTGGCAGCATCATGTTGTGGGGGTGCTTTGCTGCAGGAGGGACTGGTGCACTTCACAAAATAGATGGCATCATGAGGTAGAAAAATTATGTGGATATATTGAAGCAGCATCTCAAGACATCAGTCAAGAACTTAAAGCTTGGTCGCAAATGGGTCTTCCAAATGGACAATGACCCCAAGCATATTTCCAAAGTTGTGGCAAAATGGCTTAAGGACAACAAAGTCAAGGTATTGGAGTGGCCATCACAAAGCCCTGACCTCAATCCCATAGAAAATGTGTGGGTAGAACTGAAAAAGCGTGTGCGAGCAAGGAGGCCTACAAACCTGACTCAGTTACACCAGCTCTGTCAGGAGGAATGGGCCAAAATTCACCCAACTTATTGTGGGAAGCTTGTGGAAGGCTACCCGATACATTTGACCCAAGTAAAACAATTTAAAGGCAATGCTAACAAATAACGTTTGACATAAGTTAAACATTTTAAAGGCAACGCTACCAAATACTAATTGAGTGTATGTAAACTTCTGACCCACTGGGAATGTGATGAAAGAAATAAAAGCTGAAATAAATCATTCTCTCTACTATTATTCTGACATTTCACATTCTTAAAATAAAGTGGGGATCCTAACTGACCTAAGACAGGGACTTTTTACTAGGATTAAATGTCAGGAATTGTCAGTATTTGGGTAAACTTCCAATTTCAACTGTATAAACCCAATAATCTCTTGATTAACTAAATATTGAAAAACAATTTGTCTTTTGCATAGAAGTGTGTGCTGTAGCATTTAGCCTACTTTTAAATTATTTTGAATATACCATAAATCTTGCAGAATGCATAGACAGGCACTTGCTATGAACAGCATGCATGTTTTAGATGAAGTCACTGCAAAATATTAAAACCTTCTGCCCACCTCTACAGAAATGTGATCAAAATTACCATTGTGCTTTCTTTTTGAAACTGCCTTAGCTCAATTACGAATAGTTCCAAATTATACAACAAATAAAGTGCATTATTGACACCATTAAAGGTGAATGGAAGACATTTTCCAGGCGCGGTTTTAATGCTGATTCATGCCTGCAGTTATAGGACAGGTATCAATCACAATATTATTGTACATGTGCAAACTTTTCATAAATGGCACACACAGGAATTGAGTGTGACATTTACGTAACAGTTATAAATGAGGTGCCTGTGGAGGAGACAGATATACGAATATCTAGCTCTGCAGTCCTGTGCATGGAGGCAGCTGAGTCAATTCCACTGGTAGCTCCACTGCACTGATCCCCTGCTTTCTATCTATCACAATTTTCCAGCTCTTAGTTCTAGTCTCTGCCATCTCTGCATGTGCTAAATAAACAGAAAATACTACATATCTTCTCTGTCGGTGTCCTTGCCGAGTCCTAATGTAACCTGTTTTATAACAGCAGCTCCACTAACTGCTCCAAACAGACTCCACAGCTGATCACCTCACTCTGTCTTTGGACCCAGAGAGAGCCTACACATATGAAAGAGGAACAGGAGGAACTCAGGACCAGTCAGGAAAAAGAGCAGCTTCAATGGCTGGAGGCGGATATCACAGAGTTTATATTCACTGCTTCCTGTGTGAAAAGTGAATGTGATGTTACGAAACCAATATCTAGCCTACTGATGATTTGGCTCCACTTATTATATCTAGGGGTAAAAGCGTATGCAACTAGGTGATGAATGTACAGTATCAAATCAAATCAAATGTATTTGTCACATACACATGGTTAGCAGGTGTTAATGCAAGTGTAGCGAAATGCTTGTGCTTCTAGTTCCGACCATGCAGTAATATCTAACAAGTAATCTACCAATTCCACAACAACTACCTTGTACACACAAGTGTAAAGGAATGAATATGAATATGTACATAAAAATATATAAATGAGTGATGGCCGAACGGCATAGGCAAGATGTAATAGATGGTATGGAGTACAGTATATACATATGAGATGAGTATTGTAGGGTATGAAAACATATAAAGCAGAATTGTTTAAGGTGGCTAGTGATACATTACATCAGGATGGCAAGATGCAGTAGATGGTATAGAGTACAGTATATACATATGAGATGAGAAATGTAGGTTATGAAAACATTATATAAAGTGGCATTGTTTAAAGTGGCTAGTGATGCATCTAATTACATCAAGATGGCAAGATGCAGTAGATGGTATGGCGTACAGTATATACATATGAGATGAATAATGTAGGTTATGTAAACATTATCTAATATAAATAATATAAAGTGGCAAGTGATAAATTGATTACATCAATTTTCCCATTATTAAAGTGGCTTGAGTTGAGTCAGTATGTTAGCAGCAGCCACTCAATGTTAGTGATGGCTGTTTAACATTTTTCACATTTTTTGTCATTTAGCAGACGCTCTTATCCAGAGCGACTTACAGTAGTGAATGCATACATTTCATACATGTTTTTCCGTACTGATCCCCCGTGGGAATCGAACCCACAACCCTGGCGTTGCAAACACCATGCTCTACCAACTGAGCCACACGGGACTGATGGCCTTGAGATAGAAGCTGTTTTTCAGTCTCTCGGTTCCAGCTTTGATGCACCTGTACTGACCTCACCTTCTGGATGATAGCGGTGTGAACAGGCAGTGGCTCGGGTGGTTATTGTCCTTGACGATCTTTTTGGCCTTCCTGTGACATTGGGTGGTGTAGGTGTCCTGGAGGGCAGGTAGTTTGCACCCGGTGATGCGTTGTGCAGACCTCACTACCCTCTGGAGAGCCTTACGGTTATGGGAGGAGCAGCTGCCGTACCAGGCGGTGATACAGCCCGACAGGATGCTCTCGATTGTGCATCTGTAAAAGTTTGTGAGTGTTTTTGGTGACAAGCCGAATTTCTTCAGCCTCCTGAGGTTGAAGAGGCGCTGCTGCGCCTTCTTCACCACGCTGTCTGTGTGGGTGGACCATTTCAGTTTGTCCGTGATGTGTACGCCGAGGAACTTAAAACTCTCCACCCTCTCCACTACTGTCCCGTCAATGTAGATAGGGGGCTGCTCCTTCTGCTGTTTCCTGAAGTCCACGATCATTTCTATTGTTTTGTTGACATTGAGTGCAAGGTTATTTTCCTGACACCACACTCCGAGGGCCCTCACCTCCTCCCTGTAGGCCGTCTCGTCGTTGTTGGTAATCAAGCCTACCACTGTAGTGTCGTCTGCAAACTTGATGATTGAGTTGGATGTGTGCATGGCCACACAGTCGTGGGTGAACAGGGAGTACAGGTGAGGGCTGAGAACGCACCCTTGTGGGGACCCAGTGTTGAGGATCAGCGGGGTGGAGATGTTGTTACCTACCCTCACCACCTGGGGGCGGCCCGTCAGGAAGTCCAGGACCCAGTTGCACAGGGCGGGCTCGAGACCCAGGGTCTACCAGGGAGCCAGCAACCTTACCTTAGGTCCAGGGATAGCTCAGTCAGTACTCCCATGTTAGGCCAGTTATTTATTCAGATGGTGCCAAAACATAAATATATACAAAAAGGAAAAAAATACAAAAAGGCATGCAAAAAGCAGCAATACAAAACAAACCAAGGCAGGCTGAGAGGCTTCCTGCCACCTCTCTCACACTAGGTCACAATCCTCTTGATGGCTTGACAGGTGAGTTTGAACAAAAAATAAAGCTAGATCATAGCAAGTGTTTCTGGACTTTTACTGTGGTCAAATAGCTTAATGGACACTATACGGTACAAATATTGCACTGTACAGAAATAAATATTGATTGTGTCTCCAAGAAAACATGGTGCAATCTACACCGTAGAGTCCCTAGAATACAACACATGTAAATTGAACAAATAGCTAGGTCATAGCAACTGTTGCTGGACTTTTACTGTGGTCAAATAGATGTGTGTATGGCCCCTGGACACTATATGGAACAAATATTGCACTGTACAGAACAAATATTGATTGTATGTCCATAAAACCATGTTCCAGTCTACTCACTAAAGTCCCTAGAATACAAAACAGGTGAGGTCATAGCATTTTAATAACTGCATTCTCTGGTTTAATGCACGCTTTCACATCAGTCCCAAGCCGTTGCAGTTGTCAGGAGTCGCCTGTATTACAATGTGTTGTCTTTCAGTTCATGCAAGAAATGATCATCCAAGATCACCCTTTTACTAATTAAAACTTCCCCACATTAAGTTATCTATTTCCGTCATCACTGGTATGTAGTGAAACTCCATCCACATGGGGGGGGCTGTGATGTTTTTATGGGTTCACCACCCACTGATACAAACAGAAGAAGACAATACGGAAGTAAAACGGGGAGCGGGTTTGTTTTGTTTGTGGCAACCATTCTTTCCGTGTGAAAGAAGCGAATACTAGCTGAAAATCCAACTCTGTCGACTGAAAATGTCTAAATTACAGTTGTTGCATGTGTTTTTAAATGAACGTTTAACGGCGGCTGCTGTGGAGATTTTCGGAGCAGTTGAGAAAACGGTAGCGGAGTACCAGGAGGAGAATTATCGTCTACGGAGACTACTGCGGATAACACCGGACGTAAAACAATGTAAAATAGCTCGTATCATTTAGATCTATTCTGCCGTACAATTGCAAACAGCAGTAACTACACTTTTGGTCAACATTTTGTTGAGACCCAAATCAAGCTTTGTAATATATGTTTTATCTTGTTAAAGTGTCCTGGTTAAATTATTTTCTGTTTAAGAGAAACTGGAGTTTACAATTTGCAATAACTAACGTTAGTTGTTCAGAGAAGGGTGCAATTGCGTCCCGCAATTCGGGGCGTTTCTGCATCTGGATGAATCTTGCTTCGTTCTGCAACGCCATTGTTTACAGACAGCTCGTTGCTGACGCTTCCTTAGCCAGGCGTCCTTGATAAGCCAAATCGAAACTATTCGGATTCACCATAAAGGTTTCCAGTCAAGAAGCATATTTAGTATATCTACGAACAATACTTACTATTAGACGTGTTGAATGTGCTCTTCCGTTTAAAACGGTTTATCTAGGGTCTCCCCATATTCCGCCTGTGGTCTGCCATTCTAGACCAAACAGTAACGCGAGAGTAAATTACCGTGTAATCTCTCACTTCTACAGGCGGAAAATTAGAGGCCCTGGATAAAACGCAGTTTTAAACGCATACTTGTTAGCGAAGGACACATTCAACACATCAAATTGTAATTATTGTTATATGCCTCTGTTGAGTGTAAACGTTTTTGGGGTGAAACCAAATAGTTTAGATTTGGTTGATTTAAGGACGCCAGGGTAGGAGACACTTCCACAGCAAACTGTCCGTAAACAATGTCATGGGAGGATGCAACAGGAACCCCTCTTTATACTTCTATTAGGCCATTTTTTTAGGTGCCACTGATGTGTTGCTCTTGGAGGTGTGTTTCCTGACTGATTCCTCGTTTGGTTAATGATGTTTGTCCCTCATGAGACACTCTAGACGCGGAAGCCTATTTCACTTCTTCAAAATCCCCAGAATGAATCTAACTTAACTAACGAAATCTGTAATAAATGTGGATATTTTTGCAGAGGCTGTTTTAGATCTAGGTAAGGTGTTTGATGCAGTATTTCTCACGATAAGACAAAACATCGCAATTTTTTTTTAAATGTAGGTAAACAAAGCTGGGCAGGTCTGTCTCACTGTCTGTACTATTGGATAGAGCGCAATCACCGCAGCTGTTCATCCCATGTTAGTGGGAAAATGTACATCGTCAAATCAAAACTCAACCTTCATTTACCCCGTTGTGACGCACGGATGTTCCAAATTCAGTTTTAGACCAGACTGGCTTTATGACTAAAATGATCCTATTTACACTTTGTAGTACATTTTGACACTGGCTGTTTTGGACTCGTCGTTTTCAAAGGGATTCGTTGCTTTTTAAAGGCAATCGCTCTTTAAGCTAGGACTCTGGTACACAGGCGGGAGCAGTACAGTTTGTGGCGGTAATGCACCATAATGTTGGATGTAACCGCCGATAAACCCCACAGAAGATGACTAGGCGGGGGTGACAACACTAGCTAGTGTACTGATAGACCTTCGCCCCCACCTGTCGGGCACTGCTTTCCCGCAGTTCTGGTAATGACAGCGAGGGCAGGCGGCGGGAGTGAAGGACATTGTGCGAGCAATGAGGACTGGTACACAGGAGGAGGGGGCGACACCGGTAGATAGGAAATCCAGTATATCAAAAGTTTTACACAAGCATGAAGATGTCGCGATCGTGGGGGGGCGTTCATGCAGAAACCAATGGGAGCCACATGCAGGATCCCTACGAATTGTGCTCCGCAATCACACACACTTGGTTCAGAGTGCAGTAACTTCACTTACAGCTATTTGCCTTGTTTTTTACTTAGATTATGAACTACATTTTTCATTAAGAGCTTTAAAAACATGCGACAATAGCAAGCCTATCCTCTCATATTATTGAACATGCAATTACTGTAATGAAGCAGAGAATGGAATGCATCATTTTCAAACCTTTGCCAAAATGCAATTTGCGGGAAAACACTCTTCTAAAAGATGCACCTGATAAGAACAGTTTCATGTGACCGAGATTAACATCTTCATTAGAAATTTAGAGGGAAAATGTAAATATGCAACAACTAGGAAGGGTTGTTAATATGACTAGGATTGTGACTTTGGCATCTTGACAATGAAAGAAAGTTGATATAAAAACCAGTAGAACATGAAAGGCTGTGAAACGTTTAGTTTAGCTGCTTTTTGCACCTCTCGCCCAATGCTCCCTGTAGCCTGCCTAGCAACTAGTCTCCGCTCTCGGCTCACTGACAGCCATTAGTTGACATAAGAAGGCTACTTTCTAACTAGCTGTACATTAATATTTTCGGCTAAATAACAATTCCCGTCGACCAAGACACAGTGGCTGTTTTTTAAGACCGATTTTGTTCAATTCGGACACCAATTTAATTCCACAAAATTATGCAAATTAACCGATAGAATGATAAGCATGACGGTCAGATGTATTTTCGGTGACTAATGGTTAACCTTTATGAACATCCTTACTGCAGTTACTGTGGTCTGCCTTGCTATTCTACCGGGCTCCGAGTTCAGGCCATCCTGATCATAATCACGCACACACCATAATACTGGTAGTGATCCAGTTATCACCAGAATAAACATACCACAGTCCTGCGAAACAATTACGATAAAACTGCAAATACCCATAAATGGTAAGAAAGATAAAACAAAATATGTAAAAGCTAGCTAGCTAAGATAAAGCAAATGACAAGGTTATAATGATAGTTATACAATATTTCTTATGGTGAAAACATTATTGAGGGTTACTTAAATACAACATTCAAAACGTGAAAACATAACTACATAAAACTGTTAAATAAAGTTGGAATGTAAACTCAGCAAAAAAAGAAACTTCCCTTTTTCAGCACCCTGTCTTTCAAAGGTAATTCGTAAAAATCCAAATAACTTCACAGATCTTCATTGTAAAAGGTTTAAACATTGTTTCCCATGAGTGTTCAGTGAACCATAAACAATTAATGAACATTCACCTGTGGAACGGTCATTAAGACACCAACAGCTTACAGAGGGTAGGCAATTAAGGTCACAGTTATGAAAACTTAGGACACTAAAGAGGCCTTTCTACTGACTCTGAAAAACACCAAAAGAAAGATGCCCAGGGTCCCTGCTCATCTGCGTGAACGTGCCTTAGGCATGCTGCAAGGAGGCATGAGGACTGCAGATGTGGCCAGGACAATAAATTGCAATGTCCGTACTGTGAGACGCCTAAGACAGCGCTACAGGGAGACAGGACGGGCAGCTGGTCGTCCTCGCAGTGGCAGACCACGTGTAACAACACTTGCACAGGATCGGTACATCCGAACATCACACCTGCGGGACAGGTACAGGATAGCAACAACAACTGCCCGAGTTACACTAGGAACGCACAATCCCTCCATCAGTGTTCAGACTGTCCACAATAGGCTGAGAGAGGCTGGACTGAGGGCTTGTAGGCCTGTTGTAAGGCAGGTCCTCACCAGACATCACCGGCAACAACGTCACCTATGGGCACAAACCCACCGTCGCTGGACCAGACAGGACTGGCAGAAAGTGCTCTTCACTGACGAGTCGCGGTTTTGTCTCACCAGGGGTCGAATTCGCGTTTATCGTCGAAGGAATGAGCATTACACCAAGGCCTGTACTCTGGAGCGGGATCGATTTGGAGGAGGTGGAGGGTCCGTCATGGTCTGGGGCGGTGTGTCACAGCATCATAGGACTGAGCTTGTTGTCATTGCTGTGCGTTGCAGGGAAGACATCCTCTTCCCTCATGTGGTACCCTTCCTGCAGGCTCATCCTGACATGACCCTCCAGCATGACAATGCCACCAGCCATACTGCTCGTTCTGTGCGTGATTTCCTGCAAGACAGGAATGTCAGTGTTCTGCCATGGCCAGCAAATAGGCCGGATCTCAATCCTATTGAGCACGTCTGGGACCTGTTGGATCGGAGGGTGAGGATTCCCCTCAGAAATGTCCAGGAACTTGCAGGTGCCTTGGTGGAAGAGTGGGGTAACATCTCACAGCAAGAACTGGCAAATCTGGTGCAGTCCATGAGGAGGAGATACACTGCAGTACTTAATGCAGCTGGTGGCCACACCAGATACTGACTGTTACTTTTGATTTTGACCCCCCCTTTGTTCAGGGACACATTATTCCATTTCTGTTAGTCACATGTCTGTGGAACTTGTTCAGTTTATGTCTCAGTTGTTGAATCTTGTTATGTTCATACAAATATATCCACACATTAAGTTTGCTGAAAATAAACGCAGTTGACAGTGAGGACGTTTCTTTTTTTGCTGAGTTTAGTTAGAACTCTCAAACTGTTTCCATCAAAAAGAAAAGCAACAATTTAGATTGTAGATACTGCACCTTGCTTTTGCATTACCCATACAGTTGTTTAAGGTCATACAAAAGGCAGAGTGCAGTATCAACATAGGGGTCAGATCAGTGGTCATGGTTGATATGCAGAAAAAAATGAATTCATAATAAGATAATCCATCAATGCATTACCACTTACATTGCCTTCAGAAAGTATTCACACCTCTTGACTTTTTCCACATTTTCTTGTTACAAATTGGGATTAAAATTAATTTAATCTACAGTGGATGAAAAATTCAAAAAATATTTTTAAAGATAAAAATACAACTAATATATCTTCATTAGATAAGTATTCAACCCCCTGAGTTAATACATGTTAGAATCACCTTTGGCAGCTGAGTCTTTTTGGTAAAAACACCTGGATTGTACAATATTATTTGCACGTTATTCTTTTTAAAACTCCTCAAGCTCTGTCAAGTTGGTTGTTGATCATCGCAAGATGGCCATTTTCAAGTCTTGTCATAGATTTTCAAGCTGGTTTAAGTCAAAACTGTAACTAGGCCACTCAGGAGCAGTCAATGTCAACTTGGTAAGCAACTCCAGTGTATATTTGGCCTTGAGTTTTAGGTTATTGTCCTGCTGAAAGGTGAATTTGTCTTTAGAAGGCAGACTGAAGCGGGTTTTCCTCTAGGATTTTGCCTGTGCTCAGCTCTTCATTTATTTTTATCGTTAAAAAAACTCCCTAGTGCTTGCCGAAGAAGAGCATATCCAAAACATGATGCAGCCACCACCATCCTTGAAAATATTGTATGAAGAGTGGTACTCGGTGATGTGATGGATTTGCCCCAAACATACCGTGCCTTCAGAGAGTATTGATATATTCTCACCCATCTACACACACCCCATAATGACAAAGTGAAAACATGTTTTTACACAATTTTGCAAATTTATTGAAAATGAAATACAGACATTTCTCATTTACATAAGTATTCACACCCCTTTACTATGATGCTCCAAATTTGAGCTCAAGTGCATCCAATTTCCTTTGATTATTCTTGCGCTACAACTACAACTTGATTGGAGTGCACCTGTGGCCAATTTGTCACATCCAAATTGTTTGGATGTGATTAAGAAAGAAACACACCTGTCTATATAAGGTACCACAGTTGACAGTGTATGTCAGAGCAGAAACTACCATGAAGTCCAAGGAACTGTCTGTAGAGTTCTGAGATGTGATGAGGCATATAGCTGGGGAAGGGTATAAAACAATTTCTAGGGTGTTGAAAGTTTCCAAGAGCATAGTGGTCTCCATTGGGAAATTTAAAAAATATGGAACTACCCAGACTCTGCCTAGAGCTGGCCGCCTGACCAAACTGGGCAAGAAGGACCTTGTTCAGAGAGGTGACCAAGAGCCCAGTAACCACCCTGATAGAACTACAGAGTTTCTTGGCAGAGATGGGAGAACCTGCCAGAAGGACAACAGTCTCTATTGCACTTCACCAATCTGGGCTTCATGAGAGGGTGGCCAGAAGGAAGCCACTCCTGAGAGCATAAGGCAAAATATTATGTGGTCTGATCAGGCAAAATTGTTACTCTTTGGCCTGAATGCAAAGCACTATGTCTGGAGGAAACCAGGCACAGCTCATCACCTGTCTAACACCAACCCTACCATGAGGCATGGTGATGGCAGCATCATGCTTTGGGGATGCTTTTCAGTGAAAGGGACTGGGAGGCTAGTGAGGATAGAGGGAACAGTGAATAGAGACAAATACAGGCAAATCCTAGATGAGAACATGCTTCAGAGTGCAAACGACCTTTGACTGGGGGCCAAGATTTACATTCCAATAGGACAATGACCCAAAACATACAGCCAAAGCATTTCTGCAATGGATTCAGAATAAAAATGTAAAAGTCATTGAGTGGCCCAGCCAAAGCTCAAACTTGAATCCCATTGAAATTCTGTGGAAAGACTTGAAGATTGCTGTTCACTGCCACTCCATATCTAATTTAACAGAGCTTGACACTATCTGCGAGGAAGAATGGGAGAAAATTCACAAATTCAAAGCTGATATAGACATACCCAAGACGACTCAAAGCTGTAATCACTGCCAAAAGAGCTTCTACAAAGTATTGACTCGGGTGTGAATACTTATGTAAATGAGATTTCATTTTTAATAAATAATGTCTAAACATGTTTTCACTCTGTCATTATGGGTTATTGTGTGTAGATGGGTGAGATTCTTATTTATTTAATCCATTTACAATTCAGGCTGTAACATAACATTTGTAAAAAGTCAAGGGGTGTGAATACTTAATGAAGGCACTGTATCTACCTACACCATATTTGGCTGGGTAGAAAAATAAAACTCCAGGCATTTTTCTCAGTTTCACTGTTTGTGTAGTTAGTCCTCTTTGCCTTTATAGGGCAGTGTAAATATCTAGTTAAAACTCAAGTTGATGTTCAGTATCTTCTCCTTCAAGTCGAAACACAGCTTGCCCATAATGTTTGCACTACAGTGACAAATCAGGGATATACTGTAGCTTGAAAAATGTACCTCAATCCAGGGATGGAAGGTGTCGCTGATAATGATATAATTAGAAGATTGAAATGCTGCTTGCTAATGCTAAACCAGCCCATTGGATTCCACAACCCTTCCGGCAGCTGCTCACCCAAACACTAGGCGCCACCTCGAATCCAATGGCCTGCTTTAGCATTAGCGAGCCTTTATAGAACAGTTGTGTATGTATTTTTTACTGTGCATGATTTAAAAGTTGTCTGTCATGAAAAACTTATTGAAATAGCATGTTGCTTGGTATGTGCACTCAGGTATGTCTAAAGGCTGTAGATCTATATATCATAGAGATATATCATTCAGTTGTATCATTCAGTTCTATTTAATTCTGTGGTATACAAATAACCTCTGCACCTTCCCTCCAGACTCCTTGCAGCTCTCTCTCGCTGTTTCTGAAGAGAATGTTCCCCTTGAGCAGGAGTGGAGCCCCAGTCTGGGACAGGAGGACCCAGAGCCCACACAGATTAAACAGGAACAGGAGGAACTCAGGGCCAGTAAGGAGGAAGAGCAGCTTCAAGGGCAGGAGGCTAATATCATAGAGTTCAATTTACCTCATCTTTATTTGAAAAGTGATTGTGATCAGGAAAACCCTCTTCATTCCTTGACTCTTCCCCAAACCCAGACTGTGGAGAACAGAGACAGTGCCTCTAAACCAGTGGATCTCACACCTTTTGTCACTGTTACCCACCTGAAGAGTCTTGACATTCCCTGTGACACTCCAGATAATCAAAACAATGCCTACAGCTCAGCTGTAAGCAGTGACCCAGTAGGACTTGACAGCAGCCCACCATTGCATCCCAGCCCACCATTGGATTCCAACCCATCAATGGGGGAACACTGTTCCAAACCCAGCACCACGTCTAGAAAAACTCACCGCTGCTGTGATTGTGGTGAAATGTTTGCTCTGAAAGCTGACCTGCAGGGGCATGTGACTCTCGCCAAGAAGAGACCCAGTGAATGCCGCCTCTGCAAAAAACGCTACAACTCCACCTGTAAATTGAAGGCCCATGTCAGACTCTGTCACGTGGAGAAACCCTGCACCTGCCCCTTTTGTGGAAAGACCTTCAAACTCAAAGGAGATCTGTCCAGACATATGAGGATTCACACAGGAGAGAAACCATTTAGCTGTGGAGACTGTGGTAAGAGTTTCAATCAGAAGGGACACCTAACAGAACATATAAGGACTCACACAGGAGAGAAACCATTTAGCTGTGGTGACTGTGGGAAAAGCTTCATTCAGAAGGGGGACCTAAGGAGGCATGTACTGACTCACACCGGAGAGAAACCATTTAGCTGTAGAGGCTGTGGGAAAAGCTTCAATCGGAAGGGGAACCTGAACTTGCACATACTGACTCACACAGGAGAGAACGTCCACAAATAAAGAAACAAGTAAAGAAAACAGAATGAAAAATCAAAGAGGAAACTAATTAGGACAAAGACATCTTGTCTGAAGATGGACAACACTTTGGAAAAGCAAAGCAACTCTGGATCATTCATTCTCTGGATTTCAGATAAATAGATGTCATGAATTTACTTTTGTAAAATGTTCTATGTAAAAAAAAGTTTGATTTAATCTAACAGTACAGAGTAGTTTAAAACAATAACATGGTCTGCTGTTCAATGTCTCTTGATGTATTCACTTCATTATAAACAGGAAATCCTGGTCGTTTGTTTTAGGAATGTCTGGAAAATAGTCTGACAGATGTTATTGACATAAAAAAAAATGTATACTCCAATAAAATGTGTACTTGCATTTGTCCAATATCAATTTTCATCAATGTTGTATTAATGCTGCTCATTTATGATATTGATTTAATCTTGTATATATATATTTTTAAATACTGTTATTGTTCATGGTAGGAAACTACAGACTGATATATACGTTTTGTGTTCCCCTTCCTCATGAATGTGAGTAGGATTTGTGGAGCCATTGGAGGCTAAACTGATCCTAGACCTGGATGTCTAAGGGCAATGTCTGGACCTTTATAGCCAAGGACTGTGGCCATCACCAAACATAGCACAATCTGCAGCACTAACTGGAGATACTGTCCTCAGACATTGAAAATCTAGGGCTCGATTCTATCGTATCACTGAAGAGCCGTGGTATAGCGCAATTTAAATGTAAAGGTAATTTCCGATTGAGTCGACATATGCCGTTTTTTCTTACTGTCAATGCAATCACGCGACGGCAGCAATATTGCCTTTACATTTCAGTCGCGATTGAGTCGAGCCCCGAATTCCATAGGCCTATACCAAGATTCTGATCCCTTTCATGCACAGACCGAAATCTCACTAATTTACAATGCCTGGTTCTTCGTATATCTGAAAGGGGTAGGTGGTTTAAAAAAAAATACAGGGCTTTGGTCAATCCATATCACGGAAATGTAGCATTACAGCCTTACTTCAATTGAAAGACTATGTTAGCGGAGACTGCATTCATGGTAAACGCTGTTTATGTAGGCACAATCAGAAATGACCTTAACATTTCTACCGCGATACAGATTGAATAGAACCCCGTCATGATTCCTGCGTTATCAAAGACCATGTACTCAAAATACAGGTATCAGGTCTGTGTGAATGGTTCTCTGCGTTTCAGCAGGTAACTTAATTAACACTTCCATTGATTAACACCTCCCGAATTTGAAATGCAAACAGCCCACCATGGTTTAAACATTCCTCCCTGCCCCCAACCCTCCCAATTTGTCAGTTACCCACTGATATGTATACAATGGGTATAACTGCAAGAAAGTGGTAAATAGGGGGCTGTATGAAAAGGGGTCATATATTATTTTTACAGGTAATATACTACATCTTCTGTCTGAAATGAGTATTGTAGTGATAAGCTAAACCAAGACACATTTATATGGTAAGATTCAGTAATACTTGCAGCTCAACAGTATAGGTGCTGATGATGATGGTGGGGAGTCATGTGATGCTACGAAGAAAGGTGCTTGTCTGAAAGGAGCCTCCTGATAAAACCCTCCCAATTTAGTATAATTGTTTTTGAGGGGAAAGTTACAGTTGAAGTCAGAAGTTTCATACACCTTAGCCAAATAGATTTAAACTCAGCTTTCACAATTCCTGACATTTAATCCAAGTAAAAATTCCCTGTTTTAGGTCAGTTAGGATCACCACTTAATTTTAACAAAGTGAAATGTCGGAATAATAGCAGAGAGAATTATTCATTTCAGCTTTTATTTATTTCATCACATTCCCAGTGGGTCAGAAGTTTACATACACTCAATTAGAATTTGGTAGCATTGCCTTTCAATTGTTTAACTTGGGTCAAACGTGTCGGGTAGCCTTCCACAAGCTTCCCACAACAAGTTGGGTGAATTCTGGCCCATTCCTCCTCACAGAGCTGGTGTAACTGAGTCAGGTTTGTCGGCCTCCTTGCTCGCACACGCCTTTTCAGTTCTGCCCACAAATTTTCTATTGGATTGAGGTCAAGGCTTTGTGATGGCCACTCCAACACCTTGACTTTGTTGTCTTTAAGCCATTTTGTCATATGCTTTGGAAGTATGCTTGGGGTCATTGTCCATTTGGAAGACCCATTTGCGACCAAGCTTTAACTTCCTGACTGATGTCTTGAGATGTTGCTTCAATATATCCACATAATTTTCCTGCCTCATGATGCCATCTATTTTGTGAAGTGCACCAGTCCCCCCTGCAGCAAAAAACCCACACAACATGTTGCTGATATATATGAGAAAGGAGTGCGTATGTCCTATCAGGACCTGAAGGATAAATGTAATTTGCCAGATAAGGGAGATTTCTGGAAATACTTACAACTAAGGAGCTGCATGGGGTCTCTTATAAGTATTAACCTCCAGAGAGATGGAAACTTGTTAGAACACAATTGTTACCAGGAATATCACACTTTGCTTCAGTGTTTTATAAAAGAGTCTCATATGCACAATATGGAAATTATGAGAATGTAAGGTTGATTTGGCAGAGGAATCTTAATTGTGACATTGAGGAGGATGTATGGAAAAATATAGTTTACAATGTAGGGTGGTGTACCAGGGATATAAGGGGTACGTTTACACATAAGATTGTTCATAGGTACTACTGGACCCCAGTTAGATTATATAAAATGGGTTTATTGTTAAATAATTTATGCTGGAAATGCAAGGGTGAAGTAGGTACCTTTCTGCATGCTATATGGGGATGTCCCATGGTGCTCACGTTTTGGAAAGAGGTTTTTAAAAAGCTTGAAGAATGGGTGGGACAGCCTACCTCAGAGTCCCCACAGCTGTGCTTATTAGGGGATATACACCATTGACCAAAAGTTTTAGAACACCTACTCATTCAAGGGTTTTTCTTTATTTTGACTATTTTCTACATTGTAGAATAATAGTGAAGACATCCAAACTATAAAATAACACATATGGAATCATGTAGTAACCAAAAAAGTGTTAAACAAATCAAAATATGTTTTATATTTGAGATTCTTCAAATAGCCACTCTTTGCACTGATGACAGCATTGCACACTCTTGGCATTCTCTCAAAATTTCAGGAGAGGAAAGGGAAATTTAGTATGATATGGGAACACTTTTTGAATTATAATAAGGGACCGGAAGGTTCATCTTCCAACAGGACAATGTCTTAAGCACACAGCCAAGACAACGCAGGAGTGGCTTCGGGGCAAGCCTCTGAATGTCTTTGAGTGGCCAAGCCAGAACCCGGACTTGAACCCGATCGAACATCTCTGGAGGGACCTGAAAATAGCTGTACATCGACGCCATGCCGAAAAATCTCTCCAATTGGGTTTAGGAATGGGGAATATGATGGGAGGTATAGAACAATAAATTGTGGGTGGTCAATGAACCAGAGCAGCCCGGTGGAAACTCATGTTGTACCAGATGACAACATAGCTGGGCTGCTCTGGTCCAGCCCTTTGCTCGGCTGGAATGAGGATGCCATGTAGTGTGTCCAGGAATGTGATGAGAAGGGCAGTGTTGTAGGGACCAAGGTTGGCATGGTGATGGAGGATGCCTTGCTGGCTAACGGCTGTGCACATGGTGATATTCCCTCCACGCTGTCCAGGGACATTCACAATGGCACGGTGGCCAATAATGTTCCGTCCCTGTCTTTTGGCTAGGTTGAAGCTAGCCTCATCAATGTAAATATAAACGTGCTGAATTGCAGCGGCATCCAGCTCCAAGACTCTGAAACAGACAAGACAATATGTGACATAGACCTAGTAGACCTAGAGCAGTCAATAAGGTGAGGCACAATACACTGGATTACAGTACTGTAATGTGTCTATACAGTGCTGATATGATAGTAAATTCACAGTATAGTACTTACTTGCACATATTCATAATGCTGTTCTTTAACCGTCTCTGAGTTTCGCTCAAATGGCACCCTGTAGACCTGTTTCATCCGGATTCGGTTGCGCTGTAATACACGGTCCAATGTAGACAAGCCCACCTGGTGAATGTTATTGAGTATTGTGTTGTCTGCAATTATGTGGTTCTGGATTTCTCGTAGTCTAATGGTATTGTTTGCCACCACCATGTTCACAATAGCGGTCTCCTGTTCCGGTGTGAACAGCCGGTGTCTTCCACCATGGCCTGGCCAACTCTCAGTTCTGCAGAAGATCCACAAATATGATATGATTTGTTACAGTATGCTAAAATAATCTATTTTCTTTCCATATGAAAAGACATTTCTGTAACATTGGCCAACAATCACTGAGTAACATAGGCCTACTGATACAGTATCTCACAAAAGTGAGTACACCCCTCACATTTTTGTAAATATTTGAGTATATATCTTTTCATGTGACAACACTGAAGAAATGACACTTTGCTACAATGTAAAGTAGTGAGTGTACAGCTTGTATAACAGTGTAAATCTGCTGTCCCCTCAAAATAACTCAAACAGCCATTAATGTCTTAACCGCTGGCAACAAAAGTGAGTACACCCCTAAGTGAAAATGTCCAAATTGGGCCCAATTAGCCATTTTCCCTCCCCGGTGTCATGTGACTCGTTAGTGTTACAAGGTCTCAGGTGTGAATGGGGAGCAGGTGTGGTAAATTTGGTGTCATCGCTCTCACACTCCCTCACACTGACTGGTCACTGGAAGTTCAACATGGCACCTCATGGCAAAGAACTCTCTGAGGATCTGAAAAAAATAGTTGTTGCTCTACATAAAGATGGCCTGGGCTATAAGAATATTGCCAAGACCCTGAAACTGAGCTGCAGCACGGTGGCCAAGACCATACAGCGGTTTAACAGGACAAGTTCCACTCAGAACAGGCCTCGCCATGGTCGACCAAAGAAGTTGAGTGCACGTGCTCAGTGTCATATCCAGAGGTTGTCTTTGGGAAATAGACGTATGAGTGCTGCCAGCATTGCTGCAGAGGTTGAAGGGGTGGGGGGGTCAGCCTGTCAGTGCTCAGACCATACGCCGCACACTGCATCAAATTGGTCTGCATGGCTGTCGTCCCAGAAGGAAGCCTCTTCTAAAGATGATGCACAAGAAAGCCCGCAAACAGTTTGCTGAAGACAAGCAGACTAAGGACGTGGATTACTGGAACCATGTCCTGTGGTCTGATGAGACCAAGATAAACTTATTTGGTTCAGATGGTGTCAAGCGTGTGTGGCGGCAACCAGGTGAGGAGTACAAAGACAAGTGTGTCTTGCTTACAGTCAAGCATGGTGGTGGGAGTGTCATGGTCTGGGGCTGCATGAGTGCTGCCAGCACTGGGGAGCTACAGTTCATTGAGGGAACCATGAATGCCAACATGTACTGTGACATACTGAAGCAGAGCATGATCCCCTCCCTTCGGAGACTGGGCCACAGGGCAGTATTCCAACATGATAACGACCCCAAACACACCTCCAAGACGACCACTGCCTTGCTAAAGAAGCTGAGGGTAAAGGTGATGGACTGGCCAAGCATGTCTCCAGACCTAAACCCTATTGAGCATCTGTGGGGCATCCTCAAACGGAAGGTGGAGGAGTGCAAGGTCTCTAACATCCACCAGCTCCGTGATGTCGTCGTGGAGGAGTGGAAGAGGACTCCAGTGGCAACCTGTGAAGCTCTGGTGAACTCCATGCCCAAGAGGGTTAAGTGGAAAATGATGGTGGCCACACAAAATATTGACACTTTGGGCCCAATTTGGATATTTTCACTTAGGGGTGTACTCACTTTTATTAATGGCTGTGTGTTGTGTTATTTTGAGGGGACAGCAAATGTACACTGTTATACAAGCTGTACACTCACTACTTTACATTGTAGCAAAGTGTCATTTCTTCAGTGTTGTCACATGAAAAGATACTCAAATATTTAAAATGTGAGGGGTGTACTCACTTTTGTGAGATACTGTATGTCGGACTGCAGTATACATACATAAAGAGCATAGTGTAGATGGTAGGTAACTTACCGGTTGTCATTTCTGAATGTAAGGATGATAGATGCAACCGTGTAGCAGCTCAGGTTGGGCTGAACTCTCTGCCCAGCCTCCCTCATACTCCATCCATGGTTGAGCACATGGTCAACCAATGTGGCCCTGATCTCATCTGAAACAACTGTCCTTCCTCATCCTGTCCTTCCTCTCACTCCTTCACCTCTAGCTCTTGCTTCACCATTGACTTCCATTTTCCTCCAAAACAGGAGAGCTCATCTGTGGCCTTTTTATAGTGCTAAAGCTCTGATTTCTAAGCAAACAATTCAGCAACTAGTGTTTATACCTGTGAGGAGTGGGTGTTGCCAATTGGTGTATAGAGCTTGACATTGTGATTGGCGTTGCTTTCCAAAGGGACTAAAGAGATTTTCATTTTGAATGTTGTGCCTAATGTAGAGAACTGTGTGTAGTGTTTTGCAAAAAGTGTGATATAGAATTGAAAACTGAGTGTAAAGAACGAATTGTGCTTGCAATTTTGCATACTTGGTTTAGGGATTTGGTACATGAGTTTTGGGTTTCTGTGATAGCATTTCATGTTCCAATTTTACTGTGTTAACAATTGGGAAAAACTGTAATGCAGCTTATTCATGATTTTGTTAGAATTGTTTGGAAAGTAATGATATACACTTCACTCCTGATAAGTGCACTTTGAATAAGTGCAAACTCTGTTTTAAGTGCATTACAGTGATTTTTCAATAACATTCTTTATAATTGTTCATGATAACTGCATTCTCTGGTTTATTGCACACACTATCACATCAGTCCCTCCCAAGCCATTACAGTTGCCAGACGTTGCCTGTGTTACAATGTGTTGTCTTTCAGTTCATGCAATAAATGATCATAGATGACCATATTAGTTATTATAACTGCTTCCCCATTTGTAATTTCTCTCTTTCCATTATTACTGGTCTGAACCAAAGACTGGAAACTCTGTCTGTGTACCTTCTAGTAAACATCCATCCACATGGGGGTGGTGTGATGTGTTTACGGGCTCACCGCCGACTGATACAAACAGAAGAAGACAATACGGAAGTAAAACTGGGAGAGGGTTTGTTTTGTTTGTGGACAAAGCCATACCACATATTATAGGGGTTAGTTATCAGTGTATTTGCCATACTAGTTGAATACTCACCTCTCAGTCGCCTGAAAATGTCTACATTGCAGATGTTGCGCGTGTTCTTAAATGAACGTTTAACTGCGGCTGCTGTGGAGATTTTCGGGGCAGTTGAGAAAACGGTAGTCGAGTACCAGGAAGAGAATGATCGGCTACGGAGCCTGCTGCGGATTACACCGGACATAAACCTATGTAGAAAAGGTTCGTATGTAGATCTATAAATATCTAGCTACAATAATGTTTTATGAACAGCTAAGTTGTTTAGGCTAACAGGGATCACCATTTAATACTTTTTTAAATAGTTCAATGTAACGTTTATCGTGCACGATGAAAACGTTTGTCATGAAAAGCTTATTGAAATAGCATATAGCTCGGTATGCGTACACCGGCATGTCTAAAAGTTGGTTATATACAGTACCAGTCAAAAGTTTGGACACACCTACTCATTCATGGGTTTTTCATTATTTTTACGATTTTCTACATTGTAGAATAATAGTGAAGACATCAAAACTAAGAAATAACACATATGGAATCATTTAGTAACCAAAAAAGTGTTAAACAAATCAAAATATATTTGAGATTCTTCAGAGTAGCCACTCTTAGCCTTGATGACAGCGTTGCACACTCTTGGCATTCTCTCAACCAGCTTCACGAGGAATGCTTTTCCAAAAGTCTTGGAGTTCCCACATATGCTGAGCACTTGTTGGCTGCTTTTCCTTCACTCTGCGGTCCAACTCATCCCAAACCATCTCAATTGGGTTGAGGTTGGGTGATTGTGGAGGCCAGGTCATCTGATGCAGTGTAACCGATGTGAAATGGCTAGTTAGTTAGCGGTGGTGCGCGCTAATAGCGTTTCAATCAGTGACGTCACTCGCTCTGAGACTTGAAGTAGGGTTTCCCCTTGTGTTGCAAGGGCCGTGGCTTTTGTGGCGCGATGGGTAACGATGCTTCGTGGGGTGTCAGTTGTTGATGTGTGCAAGGGTCCCTGGTTCGAGCCCGGGTTGGGGCGAAGAGGGGGACGGAACCTACACTGTTACAGCAGCACTCCATCACTCTCCTTCTTGGTCATATAGCCCTTACACAGCCTGAGGGTGTGTTTTGGGTCATTGTCCTGTTGAAAATCAAATGATAGTCCCACTAAGCACAAACCAGATGGGATGGCGTATCGCTGCAGAATGCTCTGGTAGCCATGCTGGTTAAGTGTGCATTGAATTCTAAATAAATCACTGACCGTGTCACCAGCAAAGCACCATCACACCACCTCCTCCATGCTTCACGGTGGGAACCAGATAATGCCGAGATAATCGGTCCACCTACTCTGCGTCTCACAAAGACATGGCGTTTGGAACCAAAAATCTCAAATTTGGACTTATCAGACCAAAGGACAGTTTCCACTGGTCTAAAGTCCATTGCTCATGTTTCTTGGCCCAAGCAAGTCTTCTTCTTATTGGTGTCCTTTTAGTAGTGTTTTTTTTGCAGCAATTCGACTATGAAGGCCTGATTCACACAGTCTCCTCTGAACAGTTGATGTTGGGATGTGTCTGTTACTTGAACTCTGAAGCATTTGGGCTGCAATTTCTGAGGTGCAATTATCTCTAATGAACTTATCCTCTGCAGCAGAGGTAACTCTGGGTCTTCCTTTCCTGTGGCGGTCCTCATTAGAGCCAGTTTCATCATAGCGCTCGACGGTTTTTGCGACTGCATTTGATGAAACTTTCAAAGTTCTTGACATTTCCTGGATTGACTGACCTTTATGTCTTAAATTAATGATGGACTGTCATTTCTCTTTGCTTATTTGACCTGTTCTTGCCATAATTTGGACTTGGTCTTTTACCAAATAGGGCTATCTTCTGTATACCACCCTTACCTTGTCACAACACAACTGATTGGCTCAAATGCATTAAGAAGGAAAGAAATTCCACAAATTTAACAGGCACACCTGTTAATTGAAATGCATTCCAGGTGACTACCTCATGAAGCTGGTTGAGAGAATGCCAAGAGTGTGCAAAGTTGTCAAGGCAAAGGGTGGCTATTTGAAGAATCTCAAATATAAAATATATTTTGATTGGTTTAACACTTTTCTGGTTACTACATGATTCCATATGTGTTATTTTATAGTTTTGATGTCTTCACTATTATTCTACAATGTAGAAAATAGTCAAAATAAAGAAAAACCCTTGAATGAGTAGGTGTGTCCAAACTGTTGACTGGTACTGTATATCTTATAGAGATGAAGTGTTTTTAATTGTATGGTATAGATCATCTCTGCTCCTCTTCGCCTTCCCTCCAGAGTCCCTTCGGTTATCTGTTGCTGTCACTGAAGACGAGGTTCCCCCTGAGCAGCAGCACTGTGAGCAGGAGTGGAGAACCAGTCTGCAGCAGGAGGACCTAGAACCCACACAAATTAAAGAGGAACAGGAGGAACTCTGGACCTGTCAGGAGGAAGAGCAGCTTCAAGGGCAGGAGGCTGATATCATAGTTTTCAAATTCCCTCCTCTTTGTGTGAAAAGCAAATGTGATCAGGAAAACCCACTTCAGTCCTTTACTCTTCCCCAAACCCAGACGGTGGAGAACAGAGACAGTAACTCTAAACCAGTGGATCTCCCACATTTTGACACTGTTACCCACCTAAAGGGTCTCGACATTCCCTGTGACCCTCCAGATAATCAAAACTATGCCTACAGCCACAGCACATCTGTAAGCAGTGACCCAGTAGGACTTAGGCTGCTGTCACCATTGCATCCCAGCCCACCATTGGATTACAACCCAACAATGAGGGAACACTGTTCCAAACCCAGCACCACGTCTAGAAAAACTCACCGCTGCTGTGACTGTGGTGAAACGTTTGCTCTGAAAGCTGACCTGCAGGGGCATGTGACTCTCACTAAGAAGAGACCCAGTGAATGCCGCCTCTGCCAAAAACGCTACAACTCCACCTGTAAATTGAAGGCCCATGTCAGACTCTGTCATGTGGAGAGACCCTGCACCTGCCCCTTTTGTGGAAAGACCTTCAAACTCAAAGGACATCTGTCCAGACATATGAGGATTCACACAGGAGAGAAACCATTTAGCTGTGGTGACTGTGGGAAAAGTTTCATTCAGAAGGGGGACCTAAGGAGGCATGTACTGACTCACACAGGAGAGAAACCATTTAGCTGTAGAGGCTGTGGGAAAAGCTTCAATCGGAAGGGGAACCTGAACTTGCACATACTGACTCACACAGGAGAGAACGTCCACAAATAAAGAAACTAATAAAGAAAACCGAATGAAAACACAAAGAGGAATCAAATTAGGACAAAGGCATTTTTTTAGAAGATGGACAACACTGGATCATTCATTCTCTGGGTTTCAGATAAATAGATGTTCATAGAACGTTTTACAAAAAAGTAAATTCATGACAAAAAAGTTTGATTTGATCGAACAGTACAGAGTAGTTCAACTCACAGGTCTGCTGTTTAGTCTCTTGATGTTTTCATGTCTTTTATAAACTGGAATTCCTGCTAGTTTGTTTTGGAATGTCTCCAGAATAGTCTGACTGATGCTATTGATACATAAAAAAATGGATACTTCCAGAAAATGTATCCTTGCATTTGTCCAATATTATTTTTGATACATCTTGTATTAATTCTCTTCATTTATGATATTGATTTAATCGTGTGTGTGTGTGTGTGTGTGTGTGTGTATGTATATTTTTTATTTTTATATATATAAAACCTCTCGCTTCCCCTCTTCCTCTATGCTGCAAAAAGACAGTCTGGAATGACTGACTGAAACACGGGACAGATCAACTTTTTTTGGAAATGATTGGTGTTTGAATTTGTTGCTAAAATTTGGGACATGATTGTTTGGCTGCACGACGTGGATACAAAGGACCAACATGCAAGGCTGTCCCACACAATCACGGGAGGGGTGCTGCAGCACCCACACCTCCTATGGGGTTCTCGGAAGAACCTTTGGGAGCCATTTTCAGTGCCAAGAAACCTAAGGTTCTTCGAATAACTTTGAGAGTCTTAGAAGAACCCTTGTTGAACCCCTCATTTTTAGAGTGTTGCATGATCTAAATTTATACTGTTTTATGATGATAACATCTATCTTTTCATATTTGTGCAAATCTTTCGAAAACAGAAAATGGACACAATTCAATGGATCTGAATCAACAAAGGTATGTCAATTGGTATTGGAATGTTATGCAGATCCCATTTACCATCTTCCTTCCTTACCTTGTCAACAAATATACCATAGGCCTCTACATTATGGACAAGGTATATGTATGAAAACCATTAACAAAACAGCTTTTTTCATTCACATTCACCACAAAAACAGGTATGAATACTGTCGTGTGCATGTTTTGTTAATCATCTGTATAATTACTCTTTTTCACCCTCCCTACACCTCTGATCAATATAACAGGAAACCTGTTTGAGCACCATGCACTGCAAAATCATTCTGGAGAACATCAACACATTAACAACAACACGCCAGAGGATATACCCATTGGACTTGGGGTTCTGCTGTGAGTTTACCTCATATTTCGAAAAAATTTTTATTCTGCTTTGCCACTGAAATCATAATAAACACTGAGATCAAAAATATTGTGTTATTGTTAAGCGTATTATTATTAATAAGAATAATAATAACGGGAAGGGGGCGGGTAGTTCAAAAATGTACCCCAAACGGTTCTTCAAAAGGTTATTAGAGGATCCATTAAAAGGGGTTCTTTGAAGACCTTATAGGGGTTCCCCCACAGTTTCAATTTGAAGAACCCCTTAAGGATACTCCAGGAACCTTTTCCTTTTAGAATGTAGCGGACCGATATAGCCATATGTAGCAGGGGGCAAAACAAATGAGCCAGCACCTTCCCAATACCTAATACTATGATGGTATGGGATGGGTAGTAGCTATATTGGTAGATTATATGTGTTGATGGAGACATTACTTTAAGCATTCAGGTGTAGCCTTATAGTTTGTGGGTGTATAAGAATCTATTCTAAACCACAATGTGAAGTAATGGCAATTGTTAAGATTAAAAAGATAGATTATTTAGCCTCTACTGTTAATGCCAACCAAACACCTAAATGTGGTATAGTTGATTTTACACGATAATGCAATAATGAAAAACCTCATCCTTATGGCCTAAAATGTCACAATTTTGTAACATGGCTGGTAATAATGGTAAGTGTCTGCATGCCATGGTATTCATTGCTAAAACATAGGCCTAAGTAACACAACTAGTCATGATTGCGAGTATAGTGTGTCTTAATAGTACGAGTAAACTTGTACTGTCTCATAATCCAGCCTCAAGACTAGAGAGAAAGAGAGAGGAAGCTAGATTTGGTTGGAGGGCCCCCCCACCAAGCAGGCACAAATGTTTAGTGGCCTCCCCTCTTGACAGCATAGAGAAAAATCTCACTTTTAAAGTTAATTTCCTGCAAGTCTACACAATTTGGGCATAGAGAAAAAGGTGCAGTTTGAAAGCACATTTTCTGCAGTTCTACACATTTCGCCATGGGTTGGAGAGAAAATGTTATTTAAAAAAAATCATGCGATTCTATTTTGCCATGGGGTAGAGACATTTTTGCAGGGCACCACTATCATGTGACGGGCCATAACCAATGCAACCCTGGCCATTTTAATCGAATCCCCTCATGGTAAACTGTGGGAGGCAACCCCTCAGTCTAAACCAGTGTTATTCAAACTTTTTCAGCAGCGACCCCATTTTTCCACCAGAATTTCTGGGATCCCCTTTTTTTCCCCAAAAAAATTCTTGCGACCTCACCCCACTCTAACATTTTTTTTGTATTATCTTTCTCAAAAAAAAAACAATAATCTGTATGACTGTACTCTACCCTACCCCCCAAAAGGTGGCGTGTCACCAATTTAGAATTCCACCGATTTGGGCAAATTTGATGGGGGCTGGCGTCAAAAAATCTGAACTCATTTTGAGAGGCAGCAGTTGTTCCACCCCTCGATGTCTGGAGCTCAAAGACTAATAGTACGGTATGCGATTCCCGACGTTCACCAAAAAGAGCCGTTCAAAAAGAGCCTTTTGTTCGCCAACGACACACCACTAAAACTAAGTTAACTGAAAACACAGCTTTCAGCTCACTGGAAATGGACTCGCCCTCACTGATACAAATAGAAGACCAACTTGATTTTCTGGTTTGTTAATTTACCACCATTCTTTCCTCATTTACGAAGCTAGTATGCTAGCTGAATATCCAACTCACAGTTGACTAAACTACAACTAAACATGTCTAAACTACAGTTGCTGCATGTGTTCTTAAATGAGCGTTTAAAGGCGGCTGCTGTTGAGGTGTTCGGGGCAGTTGTGAAAACAGTAGCGTAGTATCAGGAGAATGATCTGCTACGGAGACTCCTGCGGATTACACCGGATATAAAATTAAGTAGAATAGGTTTGTACCGAAATATAGAGATGGAAAGACGGCTAAACGTTGTATTTGTTCCATTATGGTGTCTGTGACAGCGTGAGCAGCACCATTGAGGCTATCTAGATTTTAATGTAGTCAATTGGGGTTTTCTTTTGTGTTTGAAAAAAATCTGAAGCTAATGTTGATGGTTTACCGCGACGTGCAGTGTTGGAGTCCTGAAACCAAATTATATGTGTCATTCATTTGTGGCCACTAGATTGCTTTGATATAGCTTAAAGCCATTAACAAACCATTGCACCCAATTTGAAGAAGACAATGCTCTGATCATTGGCAGATCGCTCCCAACCCATAGGAATCCCCACTACTTTAAAATGGTGGAAGCCAGAAATACTGAAGGTATTTAGATGACGCGTTGCAGCGTTTTCCATTTAAAAAAAAAAGGTAAATGCTCTGGTCTGTGTAAGTGGGCTATCCCCCTCTCGCATTAGCATGCTTTCTCCTAGACTGCTTCAGGCGCTTTGAGAAATTGCACAGACCTCAAACAGTGACATTTCTCCTAATCTACGAACTGAAAAGTTTGGGCTCATAATGCGCAGAACACATTTGGTTTGTTATAAAATTAGGCCAAAATGTACTACCATGACTGTGTGTGGGGGAAATCTGTAATATACGGACAAATCTTTTAGCTCTCCCGTAGGCACCAATGCAGTAATGGCTGGCTCTGGTCTACTTAGCCCCCACCCCCTTCAAGACTGTTGGAAAAGGATTCCAGGTGAAGCTGGTTGAGAGAATACCAAAAGTGTGCAAAGCTGTCATCAAGGCAAAGGGTGGCTACTTTGAAGAATCTAAAATATATTTTGATTGGTTTAACATGATTCCATATGTGTTATATCATAGTTTTGATGTCTTCACTATTATTCTACAATGTAGAAAATAGTACAAATTAGTATGTGTGTCCAACAAATAGCTTTTTATGTTTAGTTTATTGATAAGTAATTTAAAATATTTTTAGATTCTAGTTCAACATTTTTTGATTTACAATTTCAGCTTACTTCTTCAATTCATTGACTTCTGTTTTTATTGACACTGATATTTAAAGACTGCACCTTCCCTCCAGACTCCCTGCAGCTCTCTCTCACTGTCTCTGAAAAAGAGGTTCCTGCTGAGCAGCAGCACTGTGAGCAGAAGTGGAGCCCCTGTCTGGGGCAGGAGGACCTAGAGCCCACACAGATTAAACAGGAAGAGGAGGAAGTCAAGACCAGTCAGGAGGAAGAGCAGCTTCAAGGACTCTTTGATCTCAAAGACTCCATATTCACTACTCCCTGTGTGAAAAGTGAATGTGATCAGGAGGTACTGTGACCTGTCTGAAGAGTCTAGACACTTCCTGTGACCCTCCAGATAAACAAAACAATGCCTCCAGCCACAGCTCAGCTGTAAGCAGCGACCCAGTAGGACCCACCAACCCATCAATCGGGGAACACCGTTCCAAACCCAGCACCACGTCTAGAAAAACGGACGGCTGCCATGACTGTAGTGAAACGTTTGCTCTGAAAGCTGACCTGCAGGGGCATGTGACTCTCGCCAAGAAGAGATCCAGCGTCTGCAAATAAAGCAACAACTCCACCTGTAAATAGAAGGCCCATGTCCAAATCCGTCACATGGAGAAATTCTGCACCTTCCCCTTTTGTGGCAAGACCTTCAAAGGAAATCTTTTCAGGCACATGATGATTCACACAGGAGAGAAACCATTTAGCTGTGGTGACTGAGGGAAAAGCTTCATTCAGAAGGGGGACCTAATGACGCATATACTGACTCACACAGGAGAGAAACCATTTAGCTGTGGTGACTGGGGGAAAAGCTTTAATCGGAGGGGGCAGCTGAAGGTGCACATACAGACTCACACAGGAGAGAAACAACATAGCTGCTTAGTCTGTGGTAAAATATTCATTCATAAGGCTTATCTAGTGAAACGTGGATAAGGTCCACAAAGGAAGAAAGAAAACAGGATGAAAACTGAAAGAAAGTGAAATAGGACAAATATATTCTATCAACAGATGGGAATAAAAAAGCAGGATGTGGACAACAGTCTTAGCGAAGCACCTCAGGACCATTCATGCTGTTCTCTTAAGATAAATGGATGTGTGATGAATTTACTTTTACAGAATATTTTATGTAAATAAAGTTTCATTTTATTTGAAGGGTGAGGTAATGATCAAACAGTAGTATGCAGTATTATGTGAATCTCACTGGTCTGCTGTTGAAAGTCTGTTGATGTTTTCACATTATTACCAAAAGGAATATCTGGTCGTTTGTTTTGGAATGTCTCTCAGGGTGATGAGAGAATGGTCTGGCTGATGTTATTGATACGTTAAAAATGTTCACACTTTCCAGAAAATATCTCCTTCCATCTGTCTTTTTGTCATAAATGTTGACCTAATGCTGCTCATTCAGGATATTGTTTGAGTCTTTATGGAAGTAATGATTCAAAGTCGATTCCTGATAAGTGCAATGTGAGTGAAAACTCTGTTTTAAGTGCACAACAGTGTTTGTCCAGTCCCATTTCAGTGACATTCTTTGTAATTGCTTATGATAAGCGCATTCTCTTTTTAAATGCATGTTTTCACATCAGTCCCAAGCCGTTGCAGTTGTCAGGAGTCGCCTGTGTTAAAATGTATTGTCTTTCAATTCAGTTCATGCAAAAAAGGATCATCCTATTACTAATTAAAACTGTTTCCCCAAATGAAGTTATCTATTTCTGGAGCTTGAAGTAAAACTTAATCCACATGGAGGTGCTGTGTATCACTGAAGCATTACTAGCATGCTAGCAGATACCCATATACTTGCGGTCATTGCGCTAACGCTAGTTAGCATTGGTTCGCGAAACTATCTCTAACTACCTCTAACAGAGACATAAAAATGGGGAAGTAGATGAAGGCCACAATCCCGAAATATACCTTTGAAGGTCGTTTCTGATTGAGCCCACTTAAAAATGTAATATACAAGATTACATCAATATCATAAATGAGCAACATTAAGACAAAATGTATAACAAATATTATTGGACAAATGCAAGGACACATTTTATTGGAGAATATATATTTTTATGTATCAATAACATCAGTCAGACTATTCTGGAGACATTCCAAAACAAACTAGCAGGAATTCCGGTTTATAAAGATGTGAAAACATCAAGAGACTAAACAGCAGACCTGTGAGTTGAACTACTCTGTACTGTTCGATCAAATCAAACTTTATTTACATAGAACGTTTTACAAAAGTCAATTCATGACATCTATTTATCTGAAACCCAGAGAATGAATGATCCAGAGTTGCTTTGCTTTTCCAAAGTGTTGTCCATCTTCTAACAAGATGTCTTTGTCCTAATTAGTTTCCTCTTTGGGTTTTCATTCTGCTTTCTTTATTAGTTTCTTTATTTGTGGACGTTCTCTCCTGTGTGAGTCAGTATGTGCAAGTTCAGGTTCCCCTTCCGATTGAAGCTTTTCCCACAGTCACCACAGCTAAATAGTTTCTCTCCTGTGTGAATCCTCATATGTCTGGACAGATCTCCTTTGAGTTTGAAGGTCTTTCCACAAAAGGGGCAGGTGCAGGGTCTCTCCACATGACAGAGTCTGACATGGGCCTTCAATTTACAGGTGGAGTTGTAGCGTTTTTTGCAGAGGCGGCATTCACTGGGTCTCTTCTTGGTGAGAGTCACATGCCATTTCAGCATACCACCCTGCATCCCACTGCTGGCTTGCTTCTGAAGGTAAGCGTCCTGGCCAGTCCCTGGATGGGAGATCAGATGCTGCTGGAAGTGGTGTTGGAGGGCCAGTAGGAGGCACTCTTTCCTCTGGTCTAAATAAAATATCCCAATGTCCCAGGGTAGTGATTGGGGACATTGCCCTGTGTTATTATTATCCCAGCCACGAAATTGAAGGAAAACAGCGACACCACAGGAGGGTGGTGGCCCCTTAATTGGGGAGGACGGGCTTGTGGTAATGCCTGGAGCGGAATAGGTGGACGGGTATCCAAAACATCAAACACATGTTTTCCATGTGTTTGATGCCATTCCATTTGCTCTGTTCCAGGCATTATTATGAGCCATTCTCCCCTCAGCAGCCTCCACTGAGCGACACCTACCATCCCTGGATTGAGGTACGTTTTCAAGCTATATCCCTGGTTTGTCACTGCGGTGCTAACATTATGGGCAAACTGCGTTCCAATTTGAGAGAAAAGATACTGAACGTCAAGTTGAGTTTTGGCTAGATATTTATACTGCCCTACAAAGGCAAAGAGCAGTAACTACGCAAACAGTGAAACTGAGAAAAATGGCTTTAATGTTTTTTTGTTGTTACTGTCAAGCCAAATATGTTGTAGGTAGATAAGTGATAATGCACTGATGTACAATGCCTTCGGGAAAGTATTTACATTGGTATTCAGACCCTCTGCTATGAGTTTAGAAATTGAGCTCAGGTGCATCCTGTTTCCATTGATCATCCTTGAGATGTTTCTTCAACTTGATTGGTGTCCACCTGTGGTAATTTCAATTGATTGGACATGATTTGGAAAGGCACACACCTGTCTATGTAAGGTCCCACAGTTGACAGTGCATGTCAGAGCAACAATTAAGCCATGAGGTCGAAGGAATTGTCCGTAGAGCGCCGAGACAGGATTGTGTTGAGGCACAGATCTGGAGAAGGGCAACCAGCTCTGCAGCACCACCAATCAGGCCTTTATAGTAGAGTGGCCAGACGGAAGCCACTCCTCAATAAACGGCACATGACAGCCCGCTTGGAGTTTGCCAAAAGGCACCTAAAGACTCTCAGACCATGAGAAACAAGATTTTCTGGTCTGATAAAACTAAGACTGAACTCTTTGGCCTCGAATGCAAGCGTCACGTCTGGAGGAAACCTGGCACCATCCCTACGGTGAAGCATGGTGGTGGCAGCATCATGCTGTGGTGATGGTTTTCAGCGGCAGGGACTGGGAGACTTGTCAGGATCGAGGCAAAGATGAACGGAGCAAAGTACAGAGAGATCCTTGATGAAAACCTGCTCCAGAGCCCTCAGGACCTCATACTGGGGTGAAGGTTCGCCTTATAACAGGACAACGACCATAAGCACACAGCCAAGACAACGCAGGAGTGGCTTCGGGACAAATCTCTGAATGTCCTTGAGTGGCCCAACCAGAGCCCGGACTTGAACCCGATCGAACATCTCTGGAGAGACCTGAGATGCAACGCTCCCCATCCAACCTGACAGAGCTTATGAGGATCTGCAGAGAAGAATGGGAGAAACTCCCCAAATACAGCTGTGCCAAGCTTGTAGCATAATTCCCAAGAAGACTCAAGGTTGTAATCGCTGCCAAAGGTGCATCAACAAAGTACTGAGTAAAGGGTCTGAATACTTAAGTAAATGTAATATTTCATTAGATATATTTTTTTTTTATTAGCAAAAGTTTCTAAAAACCTGGTTTTGTTTGTCATTATGGGGTATTGCGTGTATATTGATGAGGGAAAACGTTTTTTTTTTTTAATTAATTTTAGAATAGCCTGTAATGTAACAAAATGTTGAGAAAGTCAAGGGGTCTGAATACTTTCCAAAGGCATGGTATTATCTTATGCATCAGCAATAGCTTCATAATATCAAACCATGACCACTGATCTGACCTACAGTGAGCTCCAAAAGTATTAGGACAGTGACACATTCTTTGTTGTTTTGGATCTGTACTCCAGCACTTTGGATTTTAAATTATACAATGCCTATGGGGTTAACGTGCACACTGTCAGCTATAATTTGAGTGTATTTCCACCCATAGCAGGTGAACCTTTTTGAAATTACAACACTTTCTATACATTGTCCCCCATTTTAGGGGACCAAAAGTATTGGGACAAATTCACATGTATATTAAAGTAATCAAAAGTTTAGTATTTGGTCCCATATTCCTAGCACGCAATGATTACATCAAGCTTGAGACTCTACAAACTTGTTGGATGCATTTGCTGTTTGTTTTGGTTGTGTTTCTGATTATTTTGTGCCCAATAGAAATGAATAGTAAACAATGTATTGGGTCATTTAGAGTCACTGTTATTGTAAATAACAATATATGTTTCTAAACAGTTCTACATTAATGTGGATGCTACCATGATTATGGATAGTCCTGAATAATGATGGGTGAAAAGTTAGATGAACAAATATCATACCCCCAAGACATACTAACTTCTCACCATTACAATAACAGGGGAGGTTAGCATCTTTTGGGGCGGTATGATATTTGTACTTCTGTAACATTATTCATGGGTTCATTCAGGATTATCTTTAATCATGGTAGCATCCACGTCAATGTAGAAGTGTTTAGAACAACAAGTTCTCAGTCTCACTTCAGAATTAGATGTTCATCCATGCTTGTGAAATGTCATAGTAGGTTAAGCGTAGACATTAATTCTGAATTTTTAAGGAATGTTTAAGGTTAGGGTTATGGTTACCTTCAAGTAACCGAAACCTACTTGAAGGTAACAAGTGGTCGGTTTCCATGTCAGGTAAGGGTTAAGGTTTGGGATAGACTTAAAATGAAAATCTCAAAAACAACTTTGCTGGATTCGAACATGGCACCAGAAGCAGAAAACCTTACTTAAGAGTTAGCCACTGGTGCCAAAAATTGTTTTTGAGATTTTTGTTAATGCAACCATTGGCACCAGAGGAAGTTGCTTATGCCCATCTGCCATCCCCGTTCACAACACCCTAGCAGAACCGAAACCTACTTGAAGGTAACAAGTGGTCGGTTTCCACGTCACCTCCCGACGTCCTCAGACATGGGCTGATGTCGAATACTGACTTGTATCACAGGTGACCTGGCTGGTTTAGAAACATTATATTCTCTAGTAAGCATCCATCCACATGGGGGTGGTGTGATGCGTTTACGGGCTCACCACTGACTGATAGAAACAGAAGAAGACAATACGGAAGTAAAACTGGGAGAGGGTTTGTTTTGTTTGTGGCCAGTGGCCACCATTTTTCTTCGTGGACGAAGCCATACCGCAGACAATAGGGGTTAGTTATCAGTATATTTGGCTTTACTAGCTTAATACCCACCTTTCAGTCGACTGAAAATGTATACATTACAGATGTTGCATGTGTTCTTAAATGAACGTTTAACGGCGGCTGCTGTGGAGATTTTCGGGGCAGTAGAGAAAACGGTAGCGGAGTACCAGGAGGAGAATGATAATCTGCGGAGACTACTGCGGATAACACCGGACATAAACCTATGTAGAAAAGGTTCGCATTTAGATTTACAAATATCTAGCTGCACTTATTCTTGATGATAATTGTTTAGGCTAACCGTGATCACCATTTTGTATATATATATATATATATATATATATAAAAAACTTACCGTGCATGATGAAAAAGTTAAACGAAAATCTTATTGAAATAGAATATAGGTATCCGCACTCAGGCATGTCTAAAAGCTGTGTGTATATCTATGTATATACAGTACCAGTCAAAAGTTTGAACACACCTACTCATTCAAGGGTTTTTCTTTATTTTACTATTTTCTACATTGTAGAATAATAGTGAAGACATCAAAATGATGAAAAAACACATATGGAATCATGTAGTAACCAAAAAAGTGATAAACAAATCAACATTTATTTTATATTTGAGATTCTTCAAAGTTGCCACCCTTTGCTTTGATGACAGCTTTGCACACTCTAGGCATTCTCTCAACCAGCTTCATCTGGAATGTTTTTCCAACAGTCATGAAAGAGTTCCCACATTCCGAGTGTAACAGTGTAGGTTCCGTCCCAACCTGGGCTCGAACCAGGGACCCTTGCACACATCAACAACTGACACCCAAGAAGCATCGTTACCCATCGCGCCACAAAAGCCGCGGCCCTTGCAACGCAAGGGGAAACCCTACTTCCAAGTCTCAGAGCGAGTGACGTCACCAATTGAAACGCTATTAGTGCACACCACCGCTAACTAACTAGCCATTTCTCATCCGTTACACTCACCCCCCTTTTGACCTCCTCCTTTTCCGCAGCAACCAATGATCCGGGTCAACAGCATCAATGTAACAGTGTAGGTTCCGTCCCTCACCTTGCCCCAACCTGGGCTCGAACCAGGGACCCTTGCACACATCAACAACTGACACCCCACGAAGCATCGTTACCCATCGCGCCACAAAAGCCACGGCCCTTGCAATGCAAGGGGAAACCCTACTTCCAAGTCTCAGAGCGAGTGACGTCACCGATTGAAACGCTATTAGCGCGCACCACCGCTAACTAACTAGCCATTTCACATCCGTTACACTTAGCACTTGTTGGCTGCTTTTCCTTTAATCTGCGGTCCAACTCATCCCAAACCATCTCAATTGGGTTGAGGTTGGGTGACTGTGGAGGGCAGGTAATCTGATGCAGCACTCCATCACTCTCCTTCTTGGTCAAATAGTCCTTATACAGCCTGGAGGTGTGTTGGGTCATTGTCCTGCTGATAAACAAATGATAGTCCCACTAAGCGCAAACCAGATGGGATGGCGTATCGCTGCAGAATGCTGTGGTAGCCATGCTGGTTAAGTGTGCCTTGAATTCTAAATAAATCCCACACATGCAGAGATCATCCTTTCACCTACTCTGCGTCTCACAAAGACATGGCGGTTGGAACCAAAAGTCTCAAATTTGGACTCATAAGACCAAAGGACAGATTTCCACCGGTTTAATGGCCATTGCTCATGTTTCTTGGCTCAAGCAAGTCTCCTTCGTATTGGTGTCCTTTTAGTAGTGGTTTCTTTGAAGCAATTTGACCATGATGGCCTGATTCACACAGTCTCCTCTGAACAGTTGAGATGTGTCTGTTACTTGAACTCTGTAAAGCATTTATTTGGGCTGCAATTTCTGAGGCTGGTAACTCTTGGTCTTCTTTTCCTGTAGTGTTCCTCATGAGAGCCAGTTTCATCATGGCACTTAAAGAAACTTTCAAAGTTCTTGAAATGATCCATATTGACTGACCTTCATGTCATAAAGTAATAATGGACTGCCGTTTGTCTTTGCTTATTAGAGCTGTTCTTGCCATAATATGGACTTGGTCTTTTACCAAATAGGGTTATCTTCTGTATACCACCCATACCTTGTCACAACACTACTGATTGGCTCAAACACATTAAGAAGGAAAGAAATTCCACAAATTAACTTTTAACAAGGCACATCTGTTAATTGAAATGTATTCCAGGTGACTACCTCATGAAGCTGGTTGAGAGAATGCCAAGAGTGTGCAAAGCTGTCAAGGCTTATATATTTTGATTTGTTTAATACTTTTTTGGTTACATGATTCCATATGTGTTATTTTATATAGTTTTGATGTCTTCACTATTATTCTACAATGTAGAAAATAGTACAAATCAAAAACTCTGGATTGAGTAGGTGTGTCCAAACTTTTGACTGGTACTGTATATCATAGAGATGAAGTGTCATATTTATGTATATGATATAGATCATCTCTGCTCCTCGCCTTTCCTTCAGAGTCCCTTCAGTCATCTCTTGCTGTCACCGAAGAGGAGGTTCCCCCTGAGCAGCAGCACTGTGAGCAGGAGTGGAGAACTAGTCTGCAGCAGGAGGACCTAGAACCCACACAAATTAAAGAGGAACAGGAGGAACTCTGGACCTGTCAGGAGGAAGAGCAGTTTCAAGGGCAGGAGGCTGATAGTGTGTTCAAATTCCCTCCTCTTTGTGTGAAAAGTAAATGTGATCAGGAAAACCCACTTCAGTCCTTTACTCTTCCCCAAACCCAGACGGTGGAGAACAGAGACAGTAACTCTAAACCAGTGGATCTCCCACATGTCACTGTTACCCACCTAAAGGGTCTCGACATTCCCTGTGACCCTCCAGATAATCAAAACTATGCCTACAGCCACAGCTCATCTGTAAGCAGTGACCCAGTAGGACTTAGGCTGCTGTCACCATTGCATCCCAGCCCACCATTGAATCCCAACCTATCAATGAGGGAACACTGTTGCAAACCCAGCACCACGTCTAGAAAAACTCACCGCTGCTGTGACTGTGGTGAAATGTTTGCTCTGAAAGCTGACTTGCAGGAGCATGTGACTTTCACCAAGAAGAGACCCAGCGAATGCCATCTCTGCCAACAACGCTACAACTCCACCTGTAAATTGAAGGCCCATGTCAGACTCTGTCATGTGGAGAAACCCTGCACCTGCCCCTTTTGTGGAAAGACCTTCAAACTCAAAGGACATCTGTCCAGACATATGAGGATTCACACAGGAGAGAAACCGTTTGGCTGTGGTGACTGTGGGAAAAGCTTCATTCAGAAGGGGGACCTAATGAGGCATATACTGACTCACACAGGAGAGAAACCATTTAGCTGTAGAGGCTGTGGGAAAAGCTTCAATCGGAAGGGGAACCTAACTGAACATATACGGACTTGCACATACTGACTTACACAGGAAAGAAAGTTCACACAAAGAAACAAATTAATTAGGACAAAGACATCTTGTCAGATGGACAACACTCTTTAGAAAAGCAACTCTGGATCATTCATTCTCTGGGTTTCAGATAAATAGATGTCATGAATTTACTTTTGCAAAACGTTCTATGTAAATAAAGTTTGATTTGATCCAACAGTAGATGAATTAAATTCATGGTCTGCTGTTCAACGTCTCTTGATGTATTCACGTCATTTTTAACAGGTATTCCTGGTAGTTTGTTCCGGAATGGTCTCGAGAATAGTCCTTGTATTCGTCAGAATTTTTCAATCTATAGACTGATGCGTTTCTCCTCCTCATGGTTATGAGTAGGATTTGTGGAGCCAGTGGAGGGTTAACTGATCCTAGACCTGTATATCTAAGGGAAATGTCTGGACCTTTATGGCACAGGACTGTGGACCCCCCCCCCCCTTGTCAGTTCCTCTTGGACCACTAAAATCAAGCATAGCACAAGTCTGCGCTAAATTGTGTTTAGATGTTTGTAAAAGACAGGAAGGGAGAACTATTTTAGTTTTTTTTCTCTGCACATTCAGATAATTCAGCATGGTGGAACAGGAACATTATCCTGTAGCCCTGGGAAAAACCTCTCAAACCTAGACCCAGATATGACTGTCTGGCAAGCAAGACTACTAAAGACATTCTGGGCTCCCGAGTGGCGCAGCGGTCTAAGGCACTGCAATTCAGTGCATGAGGCGTCACTAGTCTCTGGTTCGAATCCAGACTGTATCACATCCATCTGTGATTGGGAGTCCCATAGGGCGGCGCACAATTTGCCCAGCGTAGCCTGGTTTTAGCCGGGGTATGCACTCATTGTACATAAGAATGTTATGACTTGCCTAGTTAAAAGGTTAACATTTTTTAAACAGCATTATCCCCCTCTTGCCATTTCTTGACTGTAAATCTAAGCAATGTAACAAGACCATAACTATAATTCAATCCGTTGCATGGAAGATCCACGCTATAGCGCGATTCCAATTTAGCGGACATATGCAACATTGACCATGAACGCAGTCTCAGCAGATCTTCTGCGCTATGGATTGAATCTAGCCCCAAGGTGGGTATTTGGAAAGGAGAGCTGACTTTTTTCTACTTGCTATGGCCAACACTTACCCTGGGAGGGCAACAGGCCACCATTTTAAATAGGTAATGAGTTGGAAGTGGTAATAATGAAACAACAACAATGGCAAAAGAAAATCATTTTATTTTCTCTAAATAAAATGCATTGAAATATTGACAAACACATTAGTCCTTCACAAAGTCACAGAACCTCAAGGAATTACGTATTTAAACGAGCTGCCGTAATTTGAACTCCACAATGTCAAAATGCCAACCTCATTTCAACAAAAATAGACATGAATTAGAATGGGGTTTCCCTTCATTTTAAAATAAAATTACAGAACTTTACAAAAAGAGGGGAAAATTCCACATCTTTCAGTACTAGTGATTCCCAGACATGTCCATTGGGTGTGATAGTTCTGTAACTTGCATGATATTGTATTTTACTACAGTGTAATTTCTACACCAGCTAGACGTGCATGTTTGTAGACCATTTGATCAGTTACATAAAATACAAAAATGTACCAAAGCGTGTTCATGGAAGCATTGAACACGACCTATTCACTTCATATCCCCTGATAACTACTGAAAAGATCTTTAAGAAATGCAGGCAAAACATACAAACAAAAGAAAAAAAGGTCTACAAGTGTAGTGCTGACAGAAGTTCAAAGGTCACATCTTGGAATTTAAATAAACCATTACAGCTACAATCATTAACCTTCATTTTCTAAAACAAGATCTGCTTTAAATCTATAAATAATGTCACCTCTCATCTACTGTACTTTAAAATATTCTCTACAGTACAAAATAAAAATCCAGTGGGTTCACGTCATTGCAATAAATGATCTGAGCCTCCCCTTTCAGTAATACTATACACTAACAATATACAAAACACTACATTTAAAAACACGAGATAAAGTCCAGCTTTGACCGATGCCTTGTGCGAGTCGCTTTGGGATTTTGGAGTAGAAGTGGCAGAGCCCTCAAATCGGAATGTACCAAACTGCCTTAGAAAATGGCAGCCACTTGGCTACACATGGAAACGGCTTGAAAAAGACACTGGAGAATCTAGCTACCATTTCTCTAAAAAAATAATTAAAAAAAACAAAAATAAAAGGCCCTTGCATGCTGTGCCTATGGTGGAAAAGGGTTTGATTTCCAGATACCTATAGTATCTACTAGCCCTGGCCTCACAGCAGAGTGGTTGTATCAACAGTCGAGTCCAACCCCATGGTATATGAAGGTGTGTCTCAGCGTTTACAGCTCTTCATCCCAACCCATTGTTGGGACAACCACCCGTTTCTGTCCATCCAGGATCGTTGCCCCACACAGTGGACTGTCCTTAGGGCTCAAAGTTCAACCACAATTACAAAATCCATGTTTCTGCTAAATAGATGACACTCCAGTTCGAAAATCAACTTCAGTGAGGCTTAATGCAAGTCCCCATTTGAACACAAGTACCCTAATAGTAAAGACAGTGTTTGACTCATGTCAGATCAGGTTTCAAACTGAAGGTACACGGCGCAATAAATCCATTTTCAAAACGCTCTAGAAATCCATATTATAGGCTTAATGGACATACTCATTTACTATATTCACAATCCACTGAGGTAATGCAAATTGTTGTCTTCACATGCAGTACCTTTCCACCCAGACACACACATATACACATCCACAAGGTTAACTCTGTACCACCATCCTTCAAATATAGTTCATGACTAACCCCAATATTAACCCGCAAAAACCCATGACTGGTCCCAAATCGGTTTGTGTCATCTTGGCAATCTGTTGGTGCTGACCATGTGCCCAACGCCTATGGTCTTCATCACACCAAACTACCATAGGAGTTGGGCAGATGGTCAGCACCAATAGATCTGGGACCAGGCTAGGACCCAGCAGCCTCACATAAGAACCGGTTATATCCCCAGAGTAATCTACTCAATAGTCTTTGTGTTTTCTTACACTCTGACCCTCTTCAATTACCTATTAATTTCTCCATTACCTCGTATCAATGTCATGACCACTCCCACCCCCATCATGACATCATCCGTAACCACAGAAACAAGACTAAACATGAGGAAAACCACCCAGGATATGGGGCCAAGTCTTCAGAACAAAAAGGTCAACGCTTCTGAAAAAAAATAAACTGATATTTCCGGTGGCCTTCATCGGAGTCAGCAGTAGCATGCAACAGAAACAATCCATTTCATTAGCACCCAGGTGTATTTCACTAAGCTGGATCACAAGATAGATCCTGCTTGGTGAAATACCACCCTGAAATGGTGGCATTCATCATAGAATAAGGTTATTTATCGACTCTAACAGATACGGCCAACCAGTGTTTTACCTCAGCTGGTGGAAGGCCTCTGGTTTGATGTCAGAGAAACACAGGAACTTGGCCCATAGAAATAGAATCCCTAGAAAGGCTAAAGGCCCTCAGCAATTGGAAGGGGGATCCTGTGACTGTTCTAGGGATTCTATTTCTATGATTTGCTGCTCTAGAGTAAATCAAGCAGTTTTGAAGCACAAAGCTAAGCAGGCATTGAGTGAGTGACAGGTTCAGGGTGATCATTATAGGGTACTGGTCTAGTCCAAGTGCAGTTTTTCCCATCAGTAATTCAGACCAATAATCATAAACCAAGTCAGTAGTGCAACATCTTCAGTGTGAACTGAACCACCTAGGACCCCCCCCCCCCCCCCCAATCAAAACATATTGCGTGTGTGAGGCTAGCTGGGGCGGCAGGTAGCCTAGTGGTTAGAGCGTTGGACTAGTAACCGAAAGGTTGCAAGATCGAATCCCTGAGCTGACAAGGTAAAAATCTGTCGTTCTGCCCCTGAACAGGGCAGTTAACCCACTGTTCCTAGGCCACCATTGTAAATAAGAATTTGTTCTTAACTGACTCGCCTAGTTGAATAAAAGGTTAAATAAATGTTAAAATCCAGTAGTTTTAGCTTCAGTAAAATGGACAATGGCTAACAAGTTGTCACTATTCTACCCAAATAGCTGTCCGAGAAGCCTCAGTGAACCAGTCTAATCAAGGTAGTAGCTCTCTGGGACTGCTGGTGTGTAACCTAACATAGTTTTGGCATGAGAGAGAGGTGTAAAATTCCAGTGTGATTCAGTCTGTGATTGATATGACCGTGGTGTCAGTGTCCTTTGCCACCCATTCAAAAGGTATCATGTTTGAAAATACAGAGGTGTAAGTTCAGTGTATCAAACAGTAGTGTTGTATTTTCAGTGCTGTTGAATGGTAAGGAGAGGTAAAAGTGGTGGTGTTACAGTGTAAGAGTCAAAGTAGTGTTGTGTACAGCAGTGATGTGACTGACAGACCTTGAATAATATTGTGGAGCAGTGTGTGCGACCATTTGTGGCGAGTCTTCACTGTGTGCACACACACACACACACTCTACATCCCTCAGTGGTGTGTCTCCAGCTCCACCACTGTCCACTCACCCTGGGGGGACTGGCCGGGGGCCTCCGGGGAGAAGCTGCTGACCGACGTGACCGTGGCTGAGGGAGGGGTAAGGGGGGGCAGCAGGTTGGGCCACAGGCTGGCCTCCAGGGGGCTCAAGGTGCCTCCGGGCAGCAGGAGCAGGGAGGAGCAGCCGTCGCCCGTCAGCAGCAAGGTCTGGTTGATCAGCTGCTGGACAATGTCAACTTTCTTCCCCCAGTCCAGGTCCAGGGGAGGGGGGCATTCTGGGGAGGCGTCCCGGGACTCTTCCTGCTCGGGGGAGTCTGGAGAGGGACTGAGAGTGGAGGTGGAGTTGCTATCAGCTCCGTCCTCATCCAATACCTCTCGACGGTCACTGTTACTGTCAACCTCTTTCTCCAGCGGGGCTTCTTCGCGTTGTTCGAGCTGGACATTAACCTCAATTTCCTTCCCCTCTTCGTCACTCTCCAGGGCTTCATAAATGGTATGGAGACCAGAAGAAGGCGAAAGCAGCACTGTTGCTTGACCTTTTTGGGGCTGTTGTTGCGGTGACGTCTGCTGTGCCTGCTCCTCCAGCTCCTGCTGCGCCTGCTCCTCCAGCTCCTGCTGCCACCGCATGATCTGCTGCCTCTGCTTCAGCTCCTCCCTCCTCAGCTTCTCCTCCTCCTGCTGCTCCGCCTCCTTTTTCTTCTTCTCCGTCTTCTTCCTCGCCTCGTCGTCCTTTTCTTCTTTGGGTTTTCCCTGCTGTTCTCTGCGTTGCTGCAGTTCTAGTAGTTGTTGCTGGTGCCGTTCCAGTCTGCGGAGCTGGGGGCTGGCCTGCAGGCGAGGGCTCCGGGGGGGCAGGTCAGCACAGGTCAGCCTGGGTGGGGTCAAGATGTCACAGTGGGGGTTGGGGTGGTGGTCGCGGCGGTAGTGTGGCTGGGGGAGCACGTTGAGCCCTGCGAGGAAACAGTGGAGATCACACCCGGTGGGAAGCGTGCGTTAGAAAGAGAGAAAGACAGACAAGTGAGAGGGAGCAGTGCAGTGTGGGTGAGAGCAGAGAACAGAGACTGTGGGTATTGTAGTCTACCAAGGAGACGTTAGTGGGAAGAGTTTAAGACTGAGTGATGTAGTGTTCTACACACACAGTAAATATGTAGCGTCGAGAGATTGTAATTTGCGTGTTTGTGGCTTGAAAAGTGATGTATTGTGTATCATCACAGGCAACTTACAACTATTATAGTGTACAGGTAACTGCCAAAATAAAGGAAATGCCAATGTCTTAATAGGGTGTTGGGCCACCACGAGCCAGAACGGCTTCAATGCACCTTGGCACAGATTCTACAAGTGTCTGGAACTCTATTGGATGGATGCCACACCATTCTTCCACCAGACATTCCATTTTCGGTGATGGCAGTGGAAAATCTCAGGCGCTGCTCCAAAATCGCCCATGTGTGTTTAACAGGGTTGAGATCTGGTGACAGACTGCCATGGCATATGGTTGACATTTTCATGCTCATCAAACCATTCAGTGACCACTCGTGTCCTGTGGGGAGCATTGTCATCCTATGGGGGCATAGCCATAGTAGCCAAAATAAAATGGCCAACCCAGCATATTTATACATGGCCCTAAGCATGATGGGATGTTAATTGCTTAATTAACTCAGGAACCACACCTGTGTGTAAGCACCTGCTTTAATATACTTTGCAACCCTCATTTACTCAAGTGTTTCCATTATTTTGGCAGTTTTTAGATTTGCATACATTTCTGGCATAGGGGCCGTTTGAACACTAAATTTACAATTGTAGCTGGGCCTAATGGTTTAGGATAGCCAAAGTGTGTCAATATGACTACTGAAACCAGGAACTACCTCCTCACTCACATGATATCATGGGCAAAGTGTGCAACACTGACAGCCTGAAAAGCAAAGCGTGTAAAAAGAGGTGGGGACAGGGGTGAAGTGAAGCAATGGGAGAACAGGAGAAATGATGACAGCAGGGAGAGGTGGGAGGGGCGTCCCATTGGCTGGGGAAGTTAAAGCAGAGGGCAAATATAGCAAACCATTTTCATTAACCTTTTCAAAATGTGACTTCCCAAAACAAAATATGCTGATAGTATTGTTTTGTGCAATAAAGCAGCCCAACTTCCTGTATATGCAGTAACTACCACCTATAGTCTTGTGAAATTAAAAGAAAAGTTTGTGAGCAACCAACCATTTCCTTCAGTCCCCGTCGGGAGCTGGTGAGTAAGTGAAACATGCAAGACAAGACCTTTCACCATGCATCAGTATACAGACAGCAGCACCACCACATATGAACTGGACTGCGTCTGAAATGCCACCATACTGCCTATATAGTACACTACTTTTTACCAGGGCCAGTGCATTATTTAGGGAATAGGGTGCCATTTCAGACCATGCCCTCAAACCAAACCAAAGCCAATGAGTGTCAGTCAGTGACATGCAAACAAGGCATCCCAAGGGTAAAGTAGTTTAACAGTGAGGTTAAAAAAGGTGTGCGGTGGACATGCACTTGTAGATATAACAGAGATATCGCAAACAATGTAGAGGCCAGGCAGAACAGAAACATAAAAAGGCAAAACACACATTACTAGAGGAAAAGAAACACTGGTGGGGATGCTCTTCTGTTCGGATGATGGTGAACCTTCTTGACGTTGCTTCTCAGTTCGTTTGGTGATGGAGGAATCCAGCAGACCAAGGAAGGGTCACTCCACCAGGTCTTACATAAGGGGGCGGGGGGGGGGGAGGAGTCACAGAGTGGAAGAGGAGCAGCTGAGGGGAGGTGGGAGTTTGATTGGCATACTCCAGATTGTCTCCGTTGAGCCCTATTCTGGATGGTGGGAGTAGGGTGAGGAGTGCATGTGTGTTTATAGGTATGTGAGGATGTAGGTATGAATGCTTCCCGGCTGGGAGACCATTAGTGCTTTTGAATCCATATGCCCCACGGGTATATAATGTCTCCCACATAAGGTTGACACAACCTTGACTCCCATGTTATAGGACTTAATGTATGTGATACAAAATGTGCCATCCAACTCCCCAATCCCCACTTGAATAAAACTGTCCGGGAGAGAGGAGTCATGTTAAATATCTAATCTTTATTTAAAGCTTGGTAACGGTAAATACTCCAAAAAGGACAAACGTAAGAAAGAGGGGGGGAGGGGCAGTCTAACCTTAAAGTGAAGAAGGAAAGGGGGAGTGCTTGGGGGAGACGAAGGACAGATGTCTGTTTCTTAATGATGGAAAACAGCAAGAAAATACAAAATCAACATTCATCAGCATTTTCTTGTTCAGTAAAAAGTATTGGATAAATACAATGTTTTACATTTCACTCCACATTTTATTTTGTTTCTTCTTGGTTTTCTTAAGAGCTGCGCCACAACAGCCCAAGTCAATGCAAATCAAACCATGCCAGTTCATGTTTCAGATCTGTTAATTAAAAAGAAAAACACACATTCTAATAGTAATAGTAGTAGCTATTGCACATACAGGAGTTAAGCCATATATATTCATAAGGTAATATCATACGAGGGAAGTGGCACTGCTGTATTAAAGTCTTTATTTCTTCCCTTCCCTATTTTTGCTCCGTTTTTTTTATTAACATTTTGATCACGTCCACCCCAGTTGCAGGTTGGGGACAAAATGATGACTAAAACAGCAAAGAGGGCTCTGGGGGGAGGGGTGGGTAAAAGGTGTGTTACTGGGTATGTAGGGAAGTGGGGGGGGGGGGACTATACGTTACCTGTGAGAGAGTTCTCAGTGTTTTCACAGACAGTGGAGTAGTAGGGCGGTTGGGTGACACGGGGGCCCTCCCCGGGCTGCTGGGGGGCCACGAACAGCGCGGGGTCCAGGGGTTTCAGATCCCCCGTGTCCCCTAGCTCTGTCTCAAGCGTCCCACACAACATGTACTGCTGCTCCTCTGGGTTGGAGACTAGAAGGGAGTCTGCCGAGGCAGCCTGTTGCTGGGGCGGCGGCATGGTCAGCTCCTGGATGAGTGACGGGTCCTTGGCCTCCTCAGGCAGCTCCTCCAGGGAGAAGATGCCAGGGCTCTTGGCGCAGCTCTCAGCACAGCTCTCAGCCGTGGAGTGGTTATTGGAGTTGGTGTTGGACGCCGTCATGTCATAGGCGTAGGATGCCGCCGAGTTGGCAGACTGGGGGGTGTCTCCGCCCTCTTCTGCGCCTCCACTGGTCTCCTCCCCTTCCTCCAGGGCAGACAGGCAGCGCTGAGCGCCGGGCTTGCTGTCAAAGGTGGCAGTGTGGATGCACTGGCCCAGCTCGTCCAGCTGGGCCTCGCCCTCTGTGTCGCTGGCCTCATCCTCCGTGGTGGAGGACGACGAGGGGTTGGACGTGGGTGCTGTGGCGGGGTCCCATAGGACCTCGTTGGCTGGCAGGGTCTCTCCCACCTCCCCCTCTCTCTCCTCTCTCTCCAGGTGGATGCCCAGGTCCTCAAATTCAGGCTGGAGGGAGAGCACGGGGGCCAGGGCGGCAGGCAGGGTGTGGAGCTTCCCCCCCTCAGAGCGGGACTCCACCCCGGAGCTGCTGTTGTAGTCACAGAGCTCCTCTGGTGTGCTGGTCTCGCTGCTGCGGACAGCCAGCTCCGTAGGGCTTAGGGTGCTGGAGTGTGACATGCCGTGGCCGGAGGCAGCTATGGGGGACAGGGAGTGCAATGGGGCTAGGGTCTCTATCTCAAGTGGAGATGCAGGGGCAGGCTGGTGCGAGGGCTCATGTAGAGCTGGAACAAATGGTGTGGCAGCCAGTTGCAGCCAGGGCTGAGCGGAGTGCCGGGTGGGTGGCTCCATATCAGCCTGCCAGGGGTCTGAGGGGCTGGTAGGGGTCTGCAGGGGGGCAGCTGAGGCAGCCTGGAGGTGCGGCTGGGCCCAGGGGTCACAAAAGGAGTTGGGGTTGGGTTGGTCCCACTGGGCAGAAGGCAGCAGCGGGGCAGGCAGGGCTTGGTTCAGGTTGTCCAGTCTCTCATCCTCCGCAAAGTCATCCTCGTCTGCATTCCCGTAGCTCTCCAGCCCGCTCTCAGTCACCCCCTCACTGGCCATCTCCACATCATCATCCTCATCCTCGTCGCGCCTCACTCGTCTCGGGTCATCCGCCCGTTCAGAACCCACCTCCATGTCGCACACCCGGTCTCCGTCTTCATCGTAGTCATCAAAATCATTGGTCGGGATGTCGGGCACCTTCTCGAAGTCAGGCGAGCCGGCCGAGGCAGACATGCCCTCCATGTCGATGGCACCCTTCAGACTGGCGTCTCCTAGATCATCCATGCTCTCTGTGCCCTCCAGGACGCCCGGGGCGCTCAGCTCCGACGCCCCCTGCTGGCTGCAGCTCACCTCAGAGTCCAGCTCCGATAGCAGGGCGCCGCCTGCACGCCACCCTGAACCCGCAGGGCCGGCTGAGCCAGGCCTGGACTCTTCCGTGGGCTGGGAGCCGCTCATTTCTGACACAGACACCTGCTGGCTGCCCTCCCTCTCCTCGTCCTCTTCTTCATCCATGTTGAGCTGGGTTTTCTCTGAGGCATCCAGAGGGCTGGGTGTAGCCCTAGCCACTGCTGTGGGGATGTCCTGGTGTAAGGTCTGGTCTGGTGCTGGCTGTGTCGGGGCTGCTGGGACAGTCTCTGGTCGTTCAGACCTCTCCTCATGGGCAACAGTGACTAGTGAGTCCTGTGGTGGAGCAGGAGCCAGCCTGAGTGGGCTCTGTGGTGGAGATGGAGAAGTAGTATCCTGAGGAGTTGGGGCTGAAACCTCTTCTCTGGACTCCAGGGCCACTGCTGGCAAAGACACAGACACTGGTGCTGGGACTTCTGAAGCTGCCACTTCGGGCTCTGCTGCGGCTGTCATGGCGACTGTTGCCACGGCAGCTGCTGCAGTAGCAGCCACAGCTGCTGCAGCTGGTATGGCTGCAGACTTGGGAGCTCCAGGTCTGGCAGTGAAGGGCAGGACAGACTGGGTTGGTTTGGAGGCTCGTTTGACCGACTGGGGGGTGGTGCTGCCCACGGGCTTGTTGCTGGGGGAGGCAGGGGGGGTCTTGCCCTGGGGCTGACGTGTGGCAGGGGGCCGCGTGGTGGGAGGGGCTTTACGTGTGGGCAGGGGCTTGGGTTCCTGTGATTTAGGGCGGGCTGGCTTGGTGTCTGCCGCCTTGGTGGGATGGGGCCTTTTGGAGGCGGGCTCGGGTCTGGAGGCTGCAGTCGCTTTAGGGGGGTCAGGTTTGGTCGTTTTGGTAGTGGCGGATGTTACCGGCTTTCTGGCTGCGGTAGTGGTTGCTGGTCTGCTGACATCTGTAACAGAGCAGAAATTATTTAAACATGCATATCTCTTCAACTAAAAATATAAAAATGGTACCGTCAAGTTGATTATGAGATACATACAGGTGATGCTCATAAGACCAATCCAAATAGAATCAAGTGGGTTTCATTCATGGTACAAAACTTGTAAGGCATGTGCACCTTTCTTGGCAGGGCCTGTAGGTTTGGGTGCCTGCGCTGTGGTAATCCTGCCAGTAGAGGGGGCTGTGGTGCCGACTCTGGAAGCTGCAGGTCTGCTGGAGCCGGCAGCGGCTGGCTTGGATGCGCCCATCAACAGTCCAGTGTGACCAGTGGCAGGCCTGGGGAAGAACACACTATTTATTTAACCAGGTAGGTTATGGAGAACACATTCACATCTACAATAACCTGACCAAGAGGGCGCAATGATAGGCTCCCGAGTGGCGCAGCGCTCTAAGGCACTGCATCTCAGTGCTAGAGGCATCACTACAGACGCTGGTTCGATTCCAGGCTGTATCACAACCGGCCGTGATTGGGAGTCTCATAGGCCAGCGCACAATTGGCCCAGCGTCATCCAGGTTAGGGTTTGGCCGGGGTAGGCTGTCATTGTAAATAAGAATGTGTTAACTGACTTGCCTAGTTAAGAGGTAATTTTTTAAATAATTAAAATGATAAAATAACACTGACAGAGGGCTGCCTCGCTTCTAGGAAACTTTGCAGTATTTTGTTTATGTATCATTTCTTACATTGTTAGCCCAGAAAGATGTGTCTTACATACAGCCGGGAAGAACTATTGGATATCAGAGTGGAGGTAACTCACCAGCAATACAACCAGGTATACGACTTCCCCGAAGCAGATTCTTTGTTCGCACCCCGAAGGGCAATTGAACTGATTCCAGAGGCCGACCAAAAACACCGGCGGAGGAGAGGTACTCAGAGCAGTCTTCTAGTCTGATTTAGGAGGCACGCACACTACCCACCACTTCCGAGTATATTACTCGCTAATGTTCAGTCTCTGGATAATAAAGTTGACGAGCTCAGGGCGAGGGTGTCTTTCCAGAGAGACATCAGGGACTAACACTCCGTTTCACGGAAACATGGTTCTCTTAGAACATACTGTCCGAGTCGGTCCAGCCAGTTGGGTTCTCAGTTCATCACAGTCAGGAATACCTATCTCTCCGGGATGAAGGGCGGGGGTGTATGTGTCATAATTAACGACTCATGGTGTAAGTGTGGTAACATACTCAGGAACTCAAGTCCTTTTGTTCACCCGACCTAGAATACCTCAATCAAATGCCGATCGTATTATCTCCCAAGATAATTTTCTTCGGTTATAGTCACATTCGTGTATATCCCCCCTCAAGTCGATACCACAACAGCCCTCAATGAACTTTATGCAAACTGGAAACCACATATCCCGAGGCTGCATTTATTGTAGCTGGGATTTTAACAAAGCAAATTTGAGGAAACGGCTGCTGAAGTTCTATGAACATATCAACTGTAGTACTTGCACTGCTAAAATCTCAACCAACTTCTGGGATGCCTACCACACCCTCCTTTTGGCAAATCTGACCACGACTCCATTTTGCTCCTCCATTCCTATAGGCAGAAACTCAAACAGGAAGTAACCGTGCTAAGGACTACTCAACGCTGGTCTGACCAATTGGAATCCATGCTTCAAGATAGTTTTGATCACACGGACTGGGATATGTTCTGGGTACCTTCCAAGAATAATAGACAAATATACTGATACAGTGACTGAGTTTATCAGGAAGCATATAGGATATGTTGTACCCACTATTAAAACCTACCCTAACCAGAAACCGTGGATAGATGGTAACATTCGCGCAAAACTGAAAGCGCGAACCACCACATTTAACCATGGCAAGGTGACTGGGAATATGGTTGAATATAAGTGTAGTTATTCACTCTGCAAGGTAATCAAACAAGCTAAATATCAGTATAGAGATAAAGGGGAGTCGCAATTTAACAGCTCAGACACGAGACGTATGTGGCAGGGTCTACAGACAATCACAGACTACAAAAGGAAAACCAGTCAGTAACTTCGGACACTGACGTCTTGCCCCCGGACAAGCTAAACACCTTCACCCACTTTGAGGAGAACACAGTGCCAACGACGTGAGTAAGACATTTAAGCGCATTAACCCTCTCAAGGCTGCTGGCCCAGATGACATCTCTAGCCGCGTCCTCAGAGCATGCACAGACCAGCTAGCTGGTGTGTTTATGGACATATTCAATCTCTCCCTATCCCAGTCTGTTGTCCCCACTTGCTTCAACATGTCCACCATTGTTCCTGTTCCCAAGAAAGCAAAGGTAACTGAACTAAATGACTATCGCCCCGTAGCACTCGGGTCATTCTCATGAAACCATTAAAATACCATGGCAGTAATGATTTTAAATCTAAAAACATCCAAATTAGTAATATAACAAAATATAATAAAGATGTGTTCTCTACCTTGAACAGAGTAATTTCAACATAGGAATTAATTATTCTTGTATTTTATAGCATTTTCTGCTGAATTTCTCATTACCGCAATGCGTCCAGCTCTGTCTGAATGCATGTTATGTTGTAATTTAAATAGTAAAATGAAAGAAAAAAAATGGTGGTTCTACTAGATGTTTTCAAATGACAGATATTATTAACTGAATATTCATGTATAATAATAATAATTCAAAAATATTGGAAAATGAAGTGTCCATGACTGTTTACACAGAGAATTTTAAATAAAGTTTGATTTTGAATGAAGCAACACATCTGCCAGTACCTTCAAGATGGCTACCAGTTAAACAGATCTTTATATTTCTCCAGTTAAAAGTTAAACATTATTTTGTCAGACTGCATACACGACAGTATTGATTATCATTACCGATACAGATAGTTTTCAACATTTAGAAAAACGTAAATTTTTGAATCTATGAAAATATACTTCATTAATGATTAATTATGTACATCGAGTAAAAATTTGCTTAGTCATCATGTCTTCTCTATTGTTAGCAAAACATGTTAAGGTTCGTCATCCTCAGCCCTCACAACACCATTCTCACTTACCGCTGCAATTTAAGGCCAGTTGTGGTAGAGAACTTGTGTTTCGGTAATGAGAATTTAATCAGACTATATTTAAAAAAAATATATAATGAACTATTAATTTAAATATTATTTACTAATTGTTGATATTTTGCTTTTTGTCCTGTTTAATTGCAGACAGTCAGCAAGTGACAAATCAAGCTTTAGCGAAGGCTAGGCTGACAATTTAGAGGAAAAAGTTTACGTCAACCCGGAACTGCTGGAAGAGTACAGAAGGAAGGAGAGAGTGAAAGAGAGGTTAGGTGTTGGAGAGGTTACAGCAAGCGTAATTAGTATATATAGTCTACATACAGCCTATGCCCTCATACAGTGTCTATAGGAAGTCAATACCCTACAGTGTTAGGAAGTCTACACATGCGCGTGCACACATCCACCACACACACAATCAGTAAGCCATTTAGTTTATACTATAGGATGCCCACACAGTTTAAGTGTAAGCCATTCAGTCCCTACTGTAGGATGCACACACATGCACACTAAGCCATTCAGTCCCTTCTATAGGACACACACAGTCAGTAAGCCATTCAGTCTCTACTATAGGATGACGTGTACATAACAGTAAGACTTTTCCCATGTTTTGAGACATGCTCATTTCATGTCATGCTCATTTCTGACAAAGCAGCAGCATGAAGAAAAAACAGTGCCGGGAAAATTCAAAAAAGGTATTCCAGAAGAAAAACAGCTAAAAGCTGTGTTGGACATAACACCAAGTGAGGAAGATGATACCCTTCAACATGTTCAAGAAGCAAAATGAAGAAGTTAATCAAAATCTTCAGAAGCCACAGCCTCCAAGAGAACAGCCATTCTCACCTCAGCAGGTAAATGTCCCTGCCATCAACGCATCTCCTAAAAGAAGAGAGGCGTCTCTACAGACACCAGGACCAATGAAGACATCTACCCCAAAGGAATCACCCAAAAAGAGGAACAGAAGAAGGAAAACACTATCACAATTGAGGTCAAAGTTGTGCTACACAGAAGAGAAGATGCTGGAGAGGACCAAAGAGATGATCTACCTAAAGAAAAAGACTGAAATGACTTGAGATGGTCAAGAGGAAGCAGGTAGTTGTCAACATGGAAGGCAGAGAGGTCCAGAAGAGAACATTACCCAATAACAGCCAGAGAAGACTAATGTGCACACTTGTTAGCCGCTTCCTTCATCAAGATGAAGACTCCACTGTAATAAATGGGAAATCCAGAGAAATTCTGACAGATATTCTGAGAGCCTTAATGGACACTATAGCAAATCTTCATAGAAGATGTCTGAGAATGCAAGGCACAACCTTTCCAAGGCTCAATTCTTTAAACTTAAACCATTTTGGATTGGCCAGCGAAGAGTCAGACAGAGAAACGTGCTTGCAAAAGGCCTGAAAACTTTGGCTTTAAGATTAAAAAAGCTGCACCAGCTTGGGGTCATAGAAACGCCATCCCCAAGAGACACTGTAGGCCAGTGTGTGTAGTGACGATGACATGTGCTGTTCTGTACGTGTTGTTTTTATGTGTTCTCCGTTTTTAGCCCATGTATGTTATGTACTTTTGAAGCACTGCAAATTAAATTGATTGAACTTGAATCCATGATTGTGCCAATATTATCTCATTTATTTTCTACATTACATTTTTAACCATACTTATCATTACCGAAATCAACCTCATTTCCAAAACCTATGTATCATTACCGCAACAGGTGTTAATTTAATGAAAGGAAAAATTGTAGTTTGCTTTTAAATGCAGGCTTGCCACAATTTTGAAAATATGTCAGGTTTCAATGAAATATAAAGTTGTAGATTGCGGAAGTTGCGGTTATGAGAGCAGTCAAAATTAAATAAAATGTTTAATTTAAAAATGTATATTATTTGAGTTAAGTAACTGTGCATGACTTATTTCATTTAAAAAAATGAAAATGTATTAGCTTTCCTAATGGTCTTGACGTTTTCAGACCATTGCGGTAATGAGATTAAGGACTTGTTTTGGAAAATATGTTCAAAAAGGTGTTAAAATGTCAGTAAATGTTTTTAAATGAATGCTCAAACACTTCAGACCTTGTTATTAATGCTTAAAAAGGACATTTATTGATGCAAGTCTACAAAGATTTCATATTTGAAATCTTTGAATCCAAGTTTGTGAGAGTCACCCACTCACTTCTGTCATCATGAAATGCATTGAGAGACTAGTCAAGGATCATATCACCTCCACCTTACTCATCACCCTAGACCCACTTCAGTTTGTTTACAGCCCCAATAAATACACAGATGATGCAATCGCCATCCCACTGCCCTATCCCATCTGGACAAGAGGAATACCTATGTAAGAATGCTGTTCATTGACTACAGCGCAACACCATAGTACCCTCCAAGCTCGAGGCCCTGGGTCTGAACCCCGCCCTGTGCAACTGGGTCTTGGACTTCCTGACAGGCTGCCCCCGGGTGGTGAGGGTAGGAAACAACACCTCCACTTCATTGATCCTCAACACTGGGGCCCCACAAGGGTGTGCTCAGCCCCCTCCTGTACTCCCTGTTCACCCATGAGTGCGTGGCCATGCCCACCTCCAATTCAATCAAGTTTGCAGATGACACAACAGTAGTAGGCTTGATTACCAACAACAACGAGACAGCCTAAAGGGAGGTGGTGAGGGCTCTGGGAGTGTGGTGCCAGGAAAATAACCTCACAACGTCAACATAACAAATGAGATGATCGTGGACTTCAGGAAACAGTGAAGGGAGCACCCCCCAATCCACATCGATGGGACCGTAGTGGAGAAGGTGGAATGCTTCAAGTTCCTCGGTGTACACACACCACTGACAAACTGACATGATCCACCCACACACAGTGTGGTGAAGGCACAACAGTGCCTCTTCAACCTCAGGAGGCTGAAGAAATTTGGCTTGGCACCTAAACCCCTCAATTTTACAGATGCACAACTGAGAGCATCCTGTCAGGCTGCATCACTGCCTCGTACGGTAACTGCAGGGCTCTCCAGAGGGTGGTGCGGTCTGCACAACGCATCACCGGGGGCAAACTACCTACCCTCCAGGACACCTACGGCAACCGATGTCACAGCAAGGCAAAGAAGATCACATTAAAAGGGCCACAGCCTGTTCACCCCGCTACCTTCTAGAAGGCGTAGACAGTACAGGTGCCTCAAAGCAATAAGAATGTGTTCTTAACCGACTTGCCTAGTAAAAAATACAAAAAAGACAAAAAGCTTCCATCTCTCGGCCATCGGAATTAAATAGTCACCACTAGCGTGTCTCCGTCCAGTACCCTGCCCTGAACTTTGATCACTGTTACGAGCCGGCTACCACCAGGTACTCAACGCTGCACCTTAGAGACTGCTGCCCCATGTACAATAGTCATTGAACACTGATCACTTTAATAATGTTTACCCCACTTCATATGTAGATACTGTATTCTAGTCAAGGATCATCCTATAACTACTGCTCTACATTTTCTATTCATAATGTCTACACACACACACACACAAAATCATCATATACATTACAGATTGACATTGCCATTCTAATATCTCCATCTTAATTCCTTTCGGAGATTTGCGTGTATTAGGTATTACTGCACTGTTGGAGCTAGAAACAAGCATTTCACTACACCCGTGATAACATCAGCTGAATATGTGTATGCGACCAATAAAACTTGATTCGATTTTGACAACAGCAGACATGAGATTTTTAAGAGTAGTCTTGCCATACAATAAACAATAACAGACCCGTTTGCTTTAATGAAAACTGAGTTCAGAGAAGACCCTCAAGGGCTAAATGGACACCATCTGCTGTTCACAATGAATGAATGCCTACTTACATTGTACACAGTGTACAAACATATTTTGAGCCGTCCCTGCTTTTGCCCTCAGAACAGCCTCAATTATGTAGGGGCATCGACTCTCTCCGGTCTCCTCCCCTTCATCTACACTGACTGAAGTTGATTTAACAAGTGACATCAATGGGGGATAATAGCTTTCACCTGGTCAGGCTCATGGAAAGAGGTGTTCCTAATGTTTTGTGCACTCAGTGTAGGACTTTAGTTCAGTGCCATTCGATCAGCTGCCTAATGTCGGCTGATAGGCTTGGGACTTCTCTATGATCAATTCACTCTAAACCTGAAACTAATCAGTAGTGGTTATTCACCTGCTCAGTGCTCACCATACAGTAAGCTAGAACAGTCAAGGGCTGTCCTGCACTACATAAAAACAATTTCAAGAGGTAACAGAAAACCATTAACAAGGCCCATTCATTGTCTGCCTGCAACGCATTGCTTAGTCATTTTCTAATCCCAGTCTAGTGGGGGAAGAGGAAATGATACAGGGAATGATGGAGTGGGAAAGAGTGATTGTGGAAAAATAACAGGATGTGGGGGAGGGTCGCACTCAGAGGGTTGAGAGAAGTACTATTCCAAGGACAGAGAGGAGACTAATCGATGGGCTATTAAGCTCCCAGTCTACCCCTCAAATTTTAGAGGGTTAGAGGCAGACATGAGTCACTGATTCATTAAAACACTCCCTCTTAACAGTGGAGCTCAACCTTCCCAAGACTCCTGGGTCGTGTTCAGTGGGCACAAAACTGTACAGTAGGTAATATACTTGTCTAATAGAAGTCAGTTTCTAAATTACCCCTCTCCTGGCTGAGGTTATGGATTTGGAGGGTAAGCTGACCCTAGATCTGCCATTCGTTCACTTTAACAGGTGCCAGACAGCTGTGGAGAAGCCACAGGATCCAGACACGGCCTTCTCCAGAGCAAGGGCAGTGCCCATCCCCCTGCATACTGCTGAGTGAACTGAATGTTAAGTGTGTGTGTGTGTTTGTGTGCCCTTGTATTTAGGAGCACACTTGACCGATTATCCTTACGCTATGCAACATACAGAGCTACGCTTGGACACGTGATACTGGAGTGTGCAATCTACATGTACAGACTGGTGTGAGGCATTCACATTGACAGGCTTGTGCCATGAGTTGTAGCCCATGCTACAGAGCGCTACATTCAAAACAGTTGCTTAAAATGGGCAATTCATATGATTAGCCTAAGGCTATACTACACTATGCTACCAGCGTTCTTCTGCACACAGAAGAACCAGGTGTAATGAAACAACGGCAGCACTGTATTTGTGCAAAAAAATGTAAAAATAAAAAATCTAAATAAAATAATCGATGCTTTGCTTGTCATTTCTATAGAACAGATTCATACGTACACAGTGTCTAAAACAAAAAAAGGGATAGGAAACAGAGGAACTGACCGTTTTATGGCATTGTTGCGATTCAATCAATTACCCCAATATCCGTCATGCTGTTCTTTTGATTGGTTCGCCATGGTTTGGCCACAGCAGACAACACAGATTAATTCACAATGACAAAAACTTACGGTCGTACGAGGGGCCTGAAGCGGTCCGGACCGAGCATGCCTGGCCACAAACGCCTCTCCCACAAGAACGGCCATTTGTTTCCATTTGTTAGCGGGATCAAATAAAGGCTGCGAGACTCAAAAGGCCTTTAGGTTTGGCCATTATTATACTGTAATAGCGTGCGTCGATGGGACAGAGGGAGCAGGACATTGATTGTATGGTAAAGAGCAGCGAAACAAGAGGTCAAGCTGTACCTTCAGATGACATGGGGAATTAGTTGAAGACGGGCGGGGTGAGCCGCGTTGGACGAGACGGCGTTCAAAGGAAGAAAATAAGGTTGAGGGAAAGAAACTACAACCAGGTACGCAGTGATGAAACGAGCGAGCGACAGAACTAACATGATGGAAGAAAGAGGGAGAGAGTGGACAGCTAACTAAAAGCACATGGAAGCAGATTGCCTTCCTATCTGGGTCAGTTCCACGTAGGGAACGCGAAACGACAGGAGCACTAAATTAAGGTGGGGGAATGGAGAGTGAGAGATTGCTTCTGAAAGGAAGGAGGGAGAGATGGGAGGCGAGGCCAGTCATCTGTGCATGCAGCAGTAACCTCAAATAACCCTCCATCTCGTCTTCACAGAAAGACTCAGAACTGCCTGATCCTCAGGGAGGGAGTCAAGGAGGGATGTGAGTCAAAGCTCAGTGGAGTCCATACAGTATTAATTGCTTGGGTGGCACAGTAGTTCAGCGGCTTTGGTATATTTGTTGTGGCTACAAGGGATTAGCGTCAACAAGGGATTCAAAGCCAATACTTGGTTGATATGCCTTAGTGGTGCGATAGATTCACAGCCAGTTTAAGGATACAACACGACAGGTGTATCCAAGATAAAAATCGCCAACCTATGAAAGCTTTGCCATAAAAAGATGCTTCATTTCTACACTTCAAAATTATTAAATCATGCACGACACTCAAGCCCTTTTCTACAATAAAAATGTCCGCGTCCTCTGCTATTTAAAGAGTAATTCAATGGCAATTAAAAACGTATACATTTTATGTGATGACAATAATACAATAGGCTGTAACATTTGTTGGGTAAGAGCGAAAGTGTTGCCGGGATAGTTTCATTTGAGTCTCCCCCCCTCCCTCTTTTCACTGTCAGACACAGCCAGGCTCCCCTGGCACCGCAAGTTGACAGATTAAAAATGCAGTTTTAAATCAAGCAGAGAGAGAGAGCGAGCCCCAGAGGTATACTTTATCCCTGTTGGAGGATGGCCATCTTCCCTGTCAGTTTCTCCTCGCCCGCTTCTCTCCAGGGCCACCTTTCAGCAAATGGAACCTTGCCTCGGACAGTGCTCCGCTTGGCTAGTGAGCCTTTCAAAAAACAGCCCCCTCGTGCTGCTTATTGAGACAGAAGGCATTCCTGGGGGCTTGTGTTGGCCCACTGGCAATGAAACATCCCATTACCACAGGGAACAAGACCCAAATCAGCTTGTCTAGGTTTTCAATTAAGTAACTCTGCTGTGGAAACCTCTAGCAACTGATCCAGAGACAGCCCATTTACTGAGGCCTTGGGTACGATGCTATCATAATATGTGTAGGGCATCTGCGTTAAACAGTAACCATGCCCTGCCGAGCCTGTGGCCGAAACTGCATGGTTTCATCCCCAAAGGGGGTGAGAGGGGTTGGGACAGGAACATTGTGTGACTGCATTTCACAAGAACTAGTGAGACATTCAATTGTCTGCTTTTAGTTATTCAACAACTCTGTTATAATGCATGTTTGAGTCAGACTGCAAGTAAAAAGGTATCTGACCTGCATAGATTGTCATCTAATAGATCATATGAGGTGTAACTGCCATTTCATTACTGTGACCATTTTGATGGCATTCCCATATGGATGGCTCTCAACACACATTACCCCATCTTATACAACACCCTGGACTCCTCCCATTCTCAGAGAGAGTCTTCAGGCCCACCAAAATGACAGATGCCCTCACAGGGGAGGGAGGGGAGCAGCGGGAGGGTTTGGAGAGGGTGCTGGCTAAATTCCTGGTACTGTACATAAACAGAAGGGAGGAGTAAAGGAGGAGAGATGGAGGGATGGGCGGACAAAAACAAACCGCTTAAAACAAGGGCACTGTCTCCAGATAGAGAAAAGGAGAGAATACAGACACAGGGAATTAGAATCCCCTCCATCGCCATGGCACCCCCCTACTGTGGCCAGCCAGATAATCAAGCTGTCAGAAAGGCTAGTGACTGGTTGAAATCTTTAAAGAGACTTGTTATTAATGCCTAAAAAGGACATTTGTTGACAAGGTCTGAAGTGTTTGAGCATTAATTTAAAAACATTGACAATTTATCACCTTTTTGAACAGGTTTTCCAAAACAAGTCCTTAAAAATCTCATTACCGCAACAGTCTTAAAAAATTAAGACCATTAGGAAAGCTAACACATTTTTTAAAAATTAAGTCATGCACAGTTAATAAAAAAATATATATATATTTCAGTTTCAAGTAACATAATTTGATTGACTGATCTATCATTACCACAACACCTTCTGCAATCTACAACCTAATATTTTTTATATTTCATTGAAACCTGACATTTTCAAAATGATGTGGCAAGCCTGCAATTAAAAAAACAATTTTTCCTTTTATTAAATTAACATAAAATTAACACCTGTTGCGGTAATGATACATAGGTTTTGGAAATGAGGTTGATGATTTCGGTAATGATAATAAGTATACTAAGGCTGAGGTATGGTTAAAAACAAAATTTAAAAGTAGAAAATTTGATATTGGCACAATCATGGATTCAAGTTCAATCAATCTAATTTTGCAGCGCTTCAAAAGTACAACGAACATACGCTAAAAACAGAACGCACAAAAACACCACGTCGTCACTACACACACTGGCCTGTAGAGTGACCCAAGCTGGTGCAGCTTCTTTAACTTCAAGCCAAAGTTCAGGCCTTTTGCACGCACGTTTCTCTGACTCGTCGCTGGCAAATCCAAAATGGGTTAAGTTTAAAGAATTGAGCCTTGGAAAGGTTGTGCCTTGGATTACGCTTGTTGTAACCTCTCCAACACCTTTCCTTCTGCACTCTTCCAGCAGTTCTGGGTTGATGTAAACTTTCTCTAAATTATCAGCCTAGCCTTCACTAAAGCTTTCTTTTTGTCACTTGCTGTCTGCAACTAAACAGAACATAAAGCAAAATATCAACAGTTAGTAAATAATAATTAAATTAAGAGTTCATTATATATTTAAAAAAATAGTCTGATTAAATTCTCATTACTGAAACAAGTTCTCAACCGCAACTGGCCTTAAATTGCAGCGGTAAGTGAGAATGGTGTTGGCTGATAAGGAACATTAGTATGTTTTGCTAACAATAGAGAAGACATGATTACGAAGCAACTTTTTACTCAATGTACAGTTGAAGTCAGAAGTTTACATACACCTTAACCAAATACATTTAAACTCAGTTTCACAGTAAATTCATTAACTGATATTTAATCCTAGTAAAAATTCCCTATTTTAGGTCAGTTAGGATCACCACTTTATTAACAATGTGACATGTCAGAATAATAGTAGAGAGAATGATTCATTTCAGCTTTTATTTCTTTCATCACATTCCCAGTGGGTCAGAAGTTTACATATACGCTCAATTAGTATTTGGTAGCATTGCCTATTAAATTGTTTAACTTGGGTCAAATGTTTTGGGTAGCCTTCCACAAGCTTCCCACAATAAGTTGGGTGAATTTTGGCCCATTCCTCCTGACAGAGCTGGTGTAACTGAGTCAGGTTTGTAGGCCTCTTTGCTCGCACACGCTTTTTCAGTTCTACCCACAAATTTCTATAGCATTGAGGTCAGGGCTTTGTGATGGCCACGCCAATACCTTGACTTTGTTGTCCTTAAGCCATTTTGCCACAACTTTGGAAGTATGCTTGGTCATTTTCCATTTGGAAGACCAATTTGCGACCAAGCTTTAAATTCCTGACTGATGTCTTGAGATGTTGCTTCAATATATCCACATCATTTTTCTCACTCATGATACCATCTATTTTGTGAAGTGCACCAGTCCCTCCTGCAGCAAAGCACCCCCACAACATGATCCTACCACTCCCTCCAAACATAAAGATGGTCATTATGGCCAAACAGTTCTATTTGAGTCAATTGGAAGTGTACCTGTGGATGTATTTCAAGGCCTACCTTCAAACTCAGTGCCTCTTTGCTTGACATGGGAAAATCAAAAGAAAAAAAAAAAAAAATCTGCCAAAACTTTATTGCCAAACAGTTCTATTTTTGTTTCATCAGACCAGAGGACATTTCCCCAAAAAGTACAATCTTTGTCCCCAAAACGTAGTCTGGCTTTTTTATGGCGGTTTTGGAGCAGTGGCTTCTTCCTTGCTGAGCAGCCTTTCAGGTTATGTCGATATACGACTCGTTTTTCTGTGGATATAGATACTTTTGTACCCGTTTCCTCCGGCATCTTCACAAGGTCCTTTGCTGTTGTTCTGGGATTGATTTGCACTTTTCGCACCAAAGTACGTTCATCTCTAGGAGACAGAACGTGTCTCCTTCCTGAGCGGTATGACCGCTACGTTGTCCCATGGAGTTTATACTTGCGTACAATTGTTTGTACAGATGAATGTGGTACCTTAAGGCGTTTGGAAATTGCTCCCAAGGATGAACCAGACTTGGAGGTCTACAATTTTTTTTCTGAGGTCTTGGCTGATTTCTATTGATTTTCCCATGATGTCAAGCAAAGAGGCACTGAGTTTGAAGGTAGGCCTTGAAATACATCCACAGGTACACCTCCAATTGACTCAAATGTTGTCAATTAGCCTATCAGAAGCTTCTAAAGCCATGACATCATTTTCTGGAATTTTGCAAGCTGTTTAAAGGCAGTCAACTTAGTGTATGTAAACTTCTGACCCACTGGAATTGTGATACAGTGAATTATAAGTGAAATAATCTGTCTGTAAACAATTGTTGGAAAACTTACTTGTGTCATGCACACTGTTGATGTCCTAACCGACTTGCCAAAACTTTAACTGGAGAAATATAAAGAGATCTGTTTAACTGGTAGCCATCTTGAAGGTACTGGCAGATGTGTTGCTTCATTTCAAATTCTCTGTGTGTAAACAGCCATGGACACGTCATTTTTCATTATACAGGAATATTCAGTTAATAATTTCTGTCATTTGAAAACATCTAGTAGATCTTTCATTTTACTGTTTAAGTTACAACATAACATACATTCAGACAAAGCTGGACGCTTTGCAGTAATGACAATTTCAGCAGAAAATGCAATACAAGAATAATTAATTCCTATGTTGAAATTACTCTGCTCAAGGTAGAGAACATCTCTTTATTATGATAATTTGTTATATTACTAAATTACATGTTTTATATTTAAAATCATTACTGCCATGGTATTTTAAATGGTTTCATGAGAATGACCCAATAACACCACAATGTGAAATATTTGACTAGGCTACCTGTAAATATCCTCCTATCACATTTACCATTACTCTCCCGTGGGAATTCCACTAACGGTCCGTACGTAGCTGCTGCTCATGCCGTTTGCGCGAAAAGGTATAAATGGCAACAACAAAAAAAGGTCCATCGAGACACATACCAGGTCTACTGGTACTACCAGCAGTACTACACCTGTCGACGACACAAGTTGTTCCGCTTCCACGAGCACATCAAATGCTAGCATCAGTAATTCTACATGTTGTTAGCCCAGCTAGCATGGACACTGACTGTTGTGAATCTAATACATCCGAAGAGCTACTGCCCCCGTACCCGGGAAAGCATTGAACAGACAGGGACGGACCATCGAAGGGGTGCAAATATGATGAGAAATACATTGATTTGGTGGTTCACTTATATTGGGAGTAGTGCCTTTCCAGAGCCACAGTGTGTTATGTGCAAAAGTACTCTCTCACAACTCGATGAAACCTTCACTCTTGCTCAGACATTTAGAAACAAAACATGCCAATTTGAAAAAATAAGCCACGGGAGTTTGAGTGAAAATTTGGATGACTTTCGAGTACTAAGACGTATAAAAGCAACAGATACCATTAATAAGAAGGGGCTAGAAGCGCCTTATATGGTGTGCTACCGAGTGGCTAGGACAGGCAAGCCCCATACTATTGTGGAGGACTTCATTCTTCCTGCTGCCGCGGATATGGCTGGGACAATGCTCGGGAAAAGGCCAACAAAACTATACAGACAATGCCTTCATCAAACAACACTTTCACAACGCATCAGTGACATGGCAGGAGATGTTGAAACAATTACTGCTTCGCATACAAGCCAGTGAATTATATGCGTTACAGCTGGATGAGTCAAAAGACATGCCGGGCCTGGCACAGCTCCTGGCGTTCGTCTGTTACGTTTATGGGGGGTCAATTAAGGAAGACATCCTCTTCTGCAAACCACTGGAAACCAGGACAACAGGAGAGGATATTTTTTAAGTACTGGACAGCTTTGTGACATCAAATGGACTTTGGTGGTCAATATGTGTTGGTATCTGTACTGATGGCGCAAAAGCCATGACAGGGAGATATAGTGGAATGGTAACGCGCGTGCAAGCAGTTGCTCCCGACGGCACCTGGGTACACTGCAGCATCCACCGAGAGGCTCTTGCTGCCAAGGGAATGCCTGACAGCTTGAAAGACGTTTTGAACACTACAGTGAAAATGGTTAACTTTGTTAAAGCAAGGCCCCTGAACTTGTGTATTTTCTGCACTATGCAATGATATGGGCACAGACCATGTAACGCTTTTACAACATACAGAAGCGCGCTGGTCATCAAGGGGCAAAGTACCAATACTTTTTTAAAATTGAGAGACGAGCTTAGTTTTTTTACTGACCATCATTTTCACTTGCACGATGACGAGTTTCTCACACAACTGGCCTATCTGGGTGATGTTTGTTCTCGCCTGAATGATCTGAATCTAGTATTACAGGGACTCTCCGCAACTATATTCAACGTGCGGGACAAAATTGAGGCTAAGAAGTTGGCGCTCTTCTCTTTCTGCATTAAGGACAACAGGTCTTTCCATCATTGTATGATTTGTGTTCAAAGGAACAAGCTTACAATGTCAAATTTGATATAGCGAAGCACCTGAGTGGATGCACAATTACGCAGTTTACTTTCCCCGAAATGGAAATGTAATTTAATCAGAAGCCACTGCCAGATTTCTGGATAGGGCGGCACTCAGAGTTCCTTGTCTAGGCAAATCGCACTGTTAAGACACTGATGCCCTTTGCAACCACGTACCTATGTGAGAGTGGATTCTCGGCCCTCACTAGCATGAAAACTAAATACAGGCACAGACAAGACTGTGGGAAATGATTTAAGACTGAGACTCTCTCCAATACAACCCAACATTGCAGAGTTATGTGCATCCTTTCAAGCACACCCTTCTCATTAACCCGTGATGAGTTACAATTTTCGATAAACAAATAAAGTTGTAAGATAGCTAAATAAAGAGCAAAATTATTATTATTATTATTATTATTATTGCCCTGGTCCTATAAGAGCCATTTGTCATTTCCCACAAGCCGGGTTGTGACAAAAACCCTCTCATTCTTATGTTTAATAAATATATCATATAGTGTGAGTGTGGCAGGCTTACAATGATGGCAAAAAACACTTGAGTGCGCTGACCCTGGAGCTAGAGGGGGTACGCAGCTGGAGGTTGAATGTTTGAAGGGGTACGGGACTATAAAAAGTTCAGGAACCACTGCATTAGGGGATTGGTGAAATCATTCACCTAGGGTACATTCAGTAGGGAAAACCATAACAAAACATTTTGCAACAGAAAGAAAATGAGCGTTTGTTACTGGACAAGTTCACAATTTCAAAATGTTTTTGCCCTACTGAACACAACCCAGCAGTGTGTGTGCCAGAAGTGTGGCAGGCGAGACCAGGTGTTAAAACAGCTCTGCTACACCTCAAGGTACCAGCACATCTGCTAACTTAGTCCTTTTCCCTTTAATCCAACACCATAACTCACCTTGCCAGTTGCCACACTACCCAATCCCCTTGTTCTGAGGCTCCCATCCAATCTCACTCACCCTTGTTGCGACCCGTTCGCCTCTAATATATTGATATCTGCTTCTTACACAGTACAATTTATTTCACCCCTTAGGGCAATTAATGTGTATAGTTTAAGGAAACCCTATTTCTCTGACAATGTGTAACTATGGCAACGTACTATAGGCCATTCTTTCATCTCATTTTGTATTATGGGCCGTCTGATGTTTTTTTGTTGTTGCAATGGTGAAACGGAACAGTAATGTTATATTTATTCATTTTATATATGAGCCCCGTGCCACCTGCCCTGCTCACAGACTCATGACTAATGGAAGAGAGCAGCAGTCACAGCTATGGCTGGGAGAGGCCTGTTCACCAGCCCTGGCTCACCCAGGGAGGCAGGGACAGGGCCCAGCATGGATGGAGAGACAGTCTGGCTGCCACCGCTCCTGTCGTCAAACACAAACAGCATGCTCTCACACACACACACACACACAACCTGCTTCTCCTGTCGTCAAACACACTGCTCCTATCGTCAAACACGCACTGTATGTTCACACACAGTGACCTGCTGTTTCTGCATGTCGTTAAAACAAATCCACACCATCCACCCCCCACATGCCTGACAAGTCATCACACACAGAAAAAAGCCTGATGTCACAGTGTTCCAAAACAAGTGGCATTCCCTCTGGGAAAGTCTTGTAACCACAATGCTGCAGCTGAAACCATCCCCACATCTGCATAATTCAGAGGATAAGGACACTGGGATACACGCATTAATAAGTGTCGACCGATGCAAAACTACATCTCCACAAGTTGAAGTGGTGCCAGTTTCAAGTCCAACACATACACCTGTTAAAACACCAGCTGAAATGAACAACTCGTACTTGTCCTTAGTCCGACTAAAGAGGGGGTGGTAAAGCGGCGTGTTCCCAGATTCAACTGGTTTGAGTCAGATCAACATTTCATCTCATATAATAAAAGCAGCGCATTAGGGAGGAAGTGGGAGAAGAGAATTCTAATTGAAACTAAGAGGTGAACAGTATGTCCTGTGGAAAACTAAGTGTGGATTAATCACGTAATTGGTCAGATGCTCGATTAAATTCTGGGTCCATACACATTAGGAGAAGATGGGTTTCGATCCATGGTCTAACAAAGAGCTCCACCCACTCTCTTCGCAAGTTACAGGCAAGTCTACGGGCCAAATGTCCCCTCCTGAAATTCAAAAAATGCAAACACCTACGAAATCTTGATTTGGCCAAAGCACTGCAACGAACGCTGCTCTTTATCTCATGCGCCGTTGTCTCGTAACAGATCTACAGTACCATTTATGTTTACATAGTCTGTCTACAAGAGATTAGGTGTGGAGCCATAATACTGTGTAGTGGGTATATCTCAATAGTCTAAAAGAACCTAATCTCCTCTCCATCAAGAGATGAGGTTGCCACTTTAGACCATTACAATTATTGAGACACACCCGTAGAGTTGCTAGAACATTCCAGTGAGTGTGAGAGTCAAGAGCCCCAGTGATTAACACCTGCCCTGGGGGGAGATAACCCATGTTATTCGTGCTCCTCTGTCTCAGGTATATTGCTGTTCGTGTGACTCAGAGTAGACTAGGGGTGCGTCCCAAATGGCACCGTATTCCCTATAGAGTGCACTAGTTTTGACCAGGACCCATAATGCTCTGGTCAACAGCAGCGCAAGATATAATATAGGGTGCCATTTGAGACAGTGGGAAACCTAATCCAATAACAGACCGGCAGGACCCACAATGGCCATTTTTCATCGACACTCCATTTCAGCTCCTCGCAAAACAATTCTGTCACTGATCCGATTTATCGAGTGATGCCTTTTGTGCGAGGCGGCTCCTCAGATCTTGGGTGATTGTATTGTGTGTTGTGTATGCGATGGGAGAGGTTCTTTTTTTAAAACTATAAACAGTACCTGGGTTCCCCCCCTCTTTTGGAGTTCATTCAAATGCGCACTTGCCGGCCACAAATGGCACTGCCCGGTAAATCACTTTGCATGCCCGGTACTGTTCACAAATGTCACGGGACTGTAAACCACTTTGCATGCCCGGTGGCGGTGCAGGCACGGGATAGGCTGCCTTACCTGGTTGTCTTGGAAACCAGTGTCCTATCGGGTTTGGCCGCAGCTGAAGTGCTGGAAGGCTTGGGGGCAGCATGTCTGGAAGCTAGAGGAGAGGGAGAGTGAATGAGAAAGTGCATGAAGAGAGAGATGGGGGAGGAAAAAGGTGGGATGAAGATGAGGGGTAGAAGTGAGGACTGGGATGAAGGATTGGTGTAGTAGGAGTTGAGAGCAAATGTGTCTGCAGCCAAGCACAGGTGGGTTTGTGTGAGCGCTAAAACACATTGGACAGTAACTAAAAGACTCAACATGGGACAAAGGAAAACAAAAGCTGTGTGTCTAACCAAAGCATGGTTAACAAGAAAATACTCGGCAGTATGTGTGTGAGTGTGTATAGTCTTTGGCTTCTCACCTGTGGTTTTGGGTCTGGCCCCAGCCCCAATAATGGGCCCAGCAGCTGGAGGTCTCCTCGTTGGAGTGCCAGGCCCCGTTGCCGCAGTCCGTGTAGTGTTGGTTGGCCTGGTAGCAGAGGTGGACCTGGGGACTCCGACAGCTACCTTAGTTTGGGTCTTGACAGTGGAAGCCACAGACCTCTTTGTGGCTGCAGCCGGTGCTCCAGCTATAGTGGTGGTTCTCTTTTTGTCCAAAGCGGCTTTCTTGGCCAGGTCACTGGCTGAGGACTTTAATCCATTGGCCATGTGGCTTGGGGACGTGCCCGGACGAGAGGTGCTGGGTCCTGATGCCGGACCCGTTGCGGTCTTGGTGCCAGCTGTGCCTGGCCGTGGTTTAGCCAAGCCCACCGTCTTAGCCTTGGGTTTGGGGTCAGCTGCTGCCTTGCCATTGGCCCCATTGACCTCCTTGGATGCAGGGGGTGCTGTGGGGTTTTCAGGCTGCGCCGTGGTGTTTTGGATGTCTTCGGGCTGTGATGGAGAAGACGGGGAAGTTGAAGGCGCTGGCTGGGTGGGAATCTCGTGAGTGGCCATCCCCTGGGCCGAGGGCTCGGCTCCTACGGCTTCTGTGGGCTCCATGGCAACCCCATCCGGTTTCATCCCTTGTAAGCCCGGCAACGGTCTCACTCACCGGATCACAAACACACTGAACCCGGAGTGGAACCAACGTCCTCTCAACAACCTCACAGATCTGGATGGGGGAGAAGAGCGATTCAGAAAATGTTGACGTTGAAATTGGTGTGAGAAAAAAAAAAAAAACATGTTTATCATTGAACTACAAATACTGGTAGCAGAACTCAAGTATATTATCAGAATAGCCACATGAAATCATGCAGTCGTTGACTAGTATCATTTTAAAAACATTAAAACCAACCGAAATGCCATGAGGCACATGATCTCGCCGAAGAATTTGAAACTATTGGGGAAAAAAAAAAACGGAAGACAGCAGCCAGGGAAGCCAACATGATGATTTGTTTCTAAATTGCACAATCACTCACACTGTCTGATAGCAATACAATGTGAGGATCACAGAGACTGAGAACAGACACATTTACAATCCATGATTAAAATGGGTATTGTCAGAGTACTACAAAAGGTTTGACATGCAATAACAGAAAACAAAATGTCGAGAGAGCGAGAGTGAGAGAGAGAGAGAGTTGTGGATGGAGTGCTGAAAGACCACAAGGCCTTGCAATATCCTGACAGTCCACAGGAGAGAGAGTCTGGAAAACCAGGACCACATGTCCCATTGTTAGTGATTCTGTTGTTCGGTGCTGCCAGCCCAGATGCTGACCACGATGACAGCCAGCGATTATTAAGGAAAGTCATACGCTGGTTCTGGGAGGCCTCAAATGGACAATACTGTGCAAGACAAATTTATAGCGTGGATGAACGTTGGGGGGGGGGGGGGGGGGGGGGGATCATTAGCCTTACTGGAGCCCCTCGAGGCTGCCTTCCCAAGCCAACATGGCCTCTCCTCCACTGCTGCTGATTTCTCTCATATACTCTACTTTCCACCACCCCTTCCTTTCCTATCACAAGCCCTCCCACCCACTCCTCCAGCTCTCCCTGTCCAACTGCCCCTCTACCCCAGCACCAACCGTTCATTTCTTTTCAGTATCCCCCCCCCCCTATATCTTTTCTTAGCCACTTGTTCCTCTTTCCGCTACTCTACCCCATAGATACGCTATGAGATCTGTTCTCAGTCAACAGATGGTCTGGGCAGAAATCAGTGTTTGGAGCTCAAACAGGCTTTGCAAGAGAGGAAGAAGAGAGCGCAAGAGTGTGAGAGAGGGGGGGGGGGGGGGAAAGAGTGAAAGAGATGGAAAAGGAAGGAGAGCAAGAGAGGGAAAGGGAGAGAAGAATGGAAGAGGAAAGGACTGGGAGAGCACAGACCAAGAGAGACTAATGCAGAAGCCATCTGAAGGAGGTCGTCGTTAATAGTTTAACTGAAACTTCCATCAATGCAACTTTCTATAGAGGGGCTATTCAGTGGAGCAGACAGATAAACCTAAAGGCCAAGCAGAAACTCTCCACACAAACCTCAGTTTGCTACTTCTTCACTTACTTCAATGTTTAGAGGAATTTCTTTCCATCAAGACAGTTTGGCCTTGGCCTGTTTGTGAGCGACACGTGAGGCCTAACCGCACATTAGCCCAGTCAATTGGAAAGGCAAATGAACAAACAGACCACTTGTGGGGGACTCCTCCTCACCCCCTTTTCTCCTCTCTGCTGTTACATATCCACCAGCACAGAGCAAGGGAGGATAAAGGCGCCATGAGGAGAGGGGCCAAGCTTGCAGCCTTCAGTCAACTGAGCAGGGCTATGCCAGAGCTGCTAGCTAGTCTTACACATCTCTACATTATACATACATACATACATACATACATATTATATAAATAATAGCATACTTCAACTCTTGATGACCCAAGATGTTTTTGTGAAACAGAACTTGTTATCAATGACTTGGATGAATCAGGTTTGGATTATTGCCCAGGAGTTATAGGCCGGTAGTCGCAATCAATCACCTAGTACATTGAGCATTATCAATCTAATTTGGGAGAGGAAACATGGCTAAACTACATTTACTAAATTGGTCATCATCTCTTCACAATATCACAAGTTCAACTCAATACGCAGTGTTTCAAACAACGTGGCTAGTGCTACGGCTAGTGCTACGGCTAGTGCTACGGCTAGTGCTACACAAGGCATTTGGATGGGCTCTGACACCAACGTAGCGATGTAATGATGCGTTGGGGAGATAGCGGGATGAGGGACGACTGCCAGCTAAGTAAATCCAGCGGGCAGCGCCAGTGGGCCGAGCAGGAGTCGGATTAACGCGCCGTCGCTGTCCCGCGCATTCGGTGGACAGCAGCAGGGTAAAAAGGGGATGTTTTGGCCATGGGCAGAATGGGCACTGGCCTGGCTTTACTTGTGCCAATCTCTGGTCCAGCAAATGCCAGGGGCTGCTGACTTGACCACTAATGCCAGGGGCTTACCAAAGTGCAGCCTGTACCGCATTCCTTACCATGAACTGAGCTGACCTCTGGGTTGTGGAAGGTGGCATCACTAAAACCCTACACATGCATATCAAGGGCTTTGTTGAACTGTAGCAAGGCGATTAGTGAGGGTGTTAGAAACTCCTCTGCTTCAGAGCAGCTAGCTGTAGTTTGTCCTATTTGAAACTAAGATGCATGGCATCTTAAAACCACAATGTCCTTTCGACAAATTCTCTGGGAACTTCAGAGCAGCTTTCCATCCCTGGCTGAGTCTTGGCATAGATTTGCAATTGGAATGATTAAAAAGGGGAACACCCCCCCCCCCCCCCCCCCCCCCAAAAAAAAAGATAGAATAAATTGCACGGCTGATAAAAATGCATGATGCCTTTCATATCTATGAAATAATGAGCCATTGTGCTCCCTTCCATTAATTTGCATAACAAATACCAGTGAAAAAAGGGCTAATACCATATTCAGGACACAGCATGCTTACTTTCCAGCTAGAGCGGCAGCTAATATCACAATTACCTCAATACCCTTGGCAACAATTACCATGTGTTGGAAGTATGCAAATTCATAAGCCGGTTGGAAATTGCTCCCGGGCCGCAGTCTGACAACACAGCGGCTGGGTATTAACTGACTAGATAGTGTCTGTGAAAACAAACTCTGCAAGTTGTTTGTTTCTCTCTGGGTGTGGGGTTAACGCGGCCATCGTAAGCTTGTTGGGGTGGGCTGTCTGGACGGAAGAAACTCGTTGCCCTCAGGCTCATCTTTGCATCCAACTATCCCCTCGCTTTCTTTCTAGCAGTTTAATTACAGCGGTTTGTCTGCAATCATCCTACAGTGCCTGCCATGTTTTAGCAGCGCAACAAAATGGGTCACTTATGATATCCCTTTAATACGAACAGAGGGGGATTTAGCTGTGTTGAGAGTGGGTTGGAAATGCAGTCGGACTACAGGGAGAACAAAAGAGAAGAAAATAGCAAGAAGGGTAGTGGATGGAGCAGGGTGGTGTTACTGATGACAGCGTAGTGTCATAACAGTCTTAACCACTGGTAAAAAAAAAAATGTATACATACATACATACACTCCTCTGCTAGCTCACAGAGGGAGGTGAACGGGAAGAGCGTGGAGGGGAAATATGAGGGGGTGCTTCAATGATAAATCCACCATAAAGGTTTGAGGTTGAGGCCCAGTGTCATGTGCTAGAATGCCTGGGGAGGGCTCGGGCCAGGGCGTCTGTCGGTGACCCGAGCCACCCCGTCCACATTCCAGCTCTGCCTGTCAGGCTCCTCAGGGAAGCAGCCTATAAACAGCTGTCAGAGGAAGGGTGTGTACGAATATATAAACTTAAAGAGTTGGTCCCATGTTTTATGAGCTGAAATAAAAGATTGCAGATATTTTCCATATGCACTAAGTTCAAATTTGTGCCAAAGATTATGTAGCATTTCTCCTTTGCCAAGATAATCCATCCACCTGACAGGTGTGGCATATAAAGAAGCTGATTAAACAGCATGATCATTATACAGTTGCACCTTGTGCTGGGACAATAAAAAGCCACTTAACTTCTCTAGGGTAGGGGGCAGTATTTTGACGTCCGGATGAAAGGCGAGCCCGTAGTAAACTGCCTGCTACTCAGGCTCAGAAGGTAGGATATGCATATTATTAGTAGATTTGGATAGAAAACACTGAAGTTTCTAAAACTGTTTGAATGATGTCTGAGTATAACAGAACTCATATGGCAGGCAAAAACCTGAGAAAAATCCAACCAGGAAGTGTGGAAATCTGAGGTTTGTAGTTTAAGTAATTGCCTATACAGTGACTTAGGGTTCATTTTGCACTTCCTAAGGCTGCCACTAGATGTCAACAGTCTTTAGAACGTTGTTTCATGCTTCTACTGTGACTGGGGAGAGAATAAGAGCTCCTGGAGTCAGATGACAGAACGACATGAGTTCAGTGGTGCGCAATCACGTGAGAGTTAGCTGTGTTCCTTTTCTTTTTTGAAGACATTGAAATTGTCTGGTTGGAATATTACTGAAGATTTATGATAAAAACATCCTAAAGATTGATGCTATACATCGTTTGACATGTTTCTACAAATGTAAATAGAACTTTTGTTTGTACTTTTCGTCGTGACATTTGACACGCTTCCTGCATTTGGAGTAGTGGACTAAACGCGCAAACAAAAAGGAGGTATTTGGACATAAATGGACTATCGAACAAAACAAACATTTATTGTGGAACTGGGATTCCTGGGAGTGCATTCTGATGAAAATCAAAGGTATGTGAATATTTATAATGTAATTTTTGTCATTTCTGTTGACTCCAAAATGGCGGGTAGCTGTATGGCTTTTTTGTGTGTGTGTATATATACATATATATATATATATATTAGCGCTGTACTCAGATTATTGCAAAATTTGCTTTCGCCGTAAAGCTTTTTTGAAATCTGACACAGCGGTTGCATTAAGGAGAAGTGCATCTATAATTCTTTGAATAACTTGAATATTTTATCAAGGTTTATGATGAGTATTTCTGTAAATTGATGTGCTCATTCACCGGAAGTTTTGGGAGGCCGCCCTGCTATTTCACTGGCTGTTGAATAGTGTGTCCCGCACGCTAGCGTCCCACATAACCCAGAGAGGTTAAAACATGCAGTTCTGTTACAAAATGCCACCGATGTCTCCAGTTGTTAGGGAGCATGCAATTGGCATGCTGAATGCAGGAATCGCCACCAGAGGTGTTACCAGAGCTTTGTTTGGGATGCTTTGGCTCGACAGCGTGTTCCAGTTCCTGCCAATTTCCAGCAACTTTGCACAGCCACTGAAGAGGTGGGAGACAACATTCCACAGGACACAATCAGCCTGATCAACTATGCGAAGGGGAGGTGTCGCGCTGCTTGAGCAAATGGTGGTCACACCAGATACTGACTGTTTCTGATTCACACCCCAATTCTTTTTTTTTAAAGGTATGTGTGGCCAGATGCATATCTGTATTCCCAATCATGTGAAATCCATAGATTAGGGCATAATTAATTACAAATTGACTGACTTATATAAACTGTAACTCAGTAAAATCTTTAAATTGCTTCATATATATATATATATATATATATATATATATAAATAAAAGAGCGAGAAAGGTCTACCACATCATGCATTCTTCTGATTCCACTGTGCTGTACAGAGTACTTGCATCATCTTTGACTACAAGACTGTGGACAATAGACCTCCATTTTAGACTGCACTGCCAAAGCAAACCCTGTGTCTGTGACCAACCGTCCCTGACTGCCCCTGTGCCTGACAGAGACAACCCAATTGAGCATTTAACAGTGTCTGCTAGCTAGACTAAACTGGGCCTGGACGATAGAGAATATGGTGTAACTGAGCTGTATAGCGCCATGGATGTTTGACAAAACAGGGGCCTCAGTCTCTGGCTATTCATTAATGGACTGCTGTCTGAGTGAGGCCTTGCAATGTGGATGCCTCCGAAGTACTGGGGCTCTGGCCAGAGGAAACACAGGCCTCATTCACAGTGTGTGGTGTGTATAAAGGGTATGACAGGAAAGGAGGGCGGATAATGAGGGAGAGAGAGTGGAGAGGCTTTAGAAAGACAGGAGTTTACAAGGACAAAAGAGTATTGGAGAATGAGGGGTTTATTAGGGAAGGAAGGGGGTTTCCAACATGGAACTTCTTTATTGGACCAGTTCCCTGCAGACAGGAAAGGGGCATTCACCAGTCAAAGTCAACAACTGACCAAGTTCACTAGAAGTTACAACAATGAATTTTGACCAAAGCAGATCCACACACACGGGTTGTGTTCATTAGGGAATGTCGTAGCAAAGCGTTTCGCAAAGGAAAATGAAAACTAGCATTTCTTATTGGTCAAGTTCAGGTTATCCCTCCCCTTTTCAGTCCATTTTCTTCCATTGAGTGCCTAATGAATACGACCCAAGGCAGTCATTAACCTACCAACTGCATGAGATTACACATCCTCCTAAATACTTCCTATCCACTGAGGGGGGGAATAATTGTTGAGCAGGGAAAGCCAGAACTTGCCTACCTAGACTGCCAGCTTGTCCAAAGAGGGAGCCAATATACACTGCTCAAAAAAATAAAGGGAACACTTAAACAACACAATGTAACTCCAAGTCAATCACACTTCTGTGAAATCAAACTGTCCACTCAGCAAGCAACACTGATTGACAATAAATTTCACATGCTGTTGTGCAAATGGAATAGACAACAGGTGGAAATTATAGGCAATTAGTAAGACACCCCCAATAAAGGAGTGGTTCTGCAGGTGGTGACCACAGACCACTTCTCAGTTCCTATGCTTCCTGGCTGATGTTTTGGTCACTTTTGAATGCTGGCGGTGCTTTCACTCTAGTGGTAGCATGAGACGGAGTCTACAACCCACACAAGTGGCTCAGGTAGTGCAGCTCATCCAGGATGGCACATCAATGCGAGCTGTGGCAAGAAGGTTTGCTGTGTCTGTCAGCGTAGTGTCCAGAGCATGGAGGCGCTACCAGGAGACAGGCCAGTACATCAGGAGACGTGGAGGAGGCCGTAGGAGGGCAACAACCCAGCAGCAGGACCGCTACCTCCGCCTTTGTGCAAGGAGGAGCAGGAGGAGCACTGCCAGAGCCCTGCAAAATGACCTCCAGCAGGCCACAAATGTGCATGTGTCAGCTCAAACGGTCAGAAACAGACTCCATGAGGGTGGTGTGAGGGCCCCACGTTCACAGGTGGGGGTTGTGCTTACAGCCCAACACCGTGCAGGACGTTTGGCATTTGCCAAAGAACACCAAGATTGGCAAATTCGCCACTGGCGCCCTGTGCTCTTCACAGATGAAAGCAGGTTCACACTGAGCACGTGACAGACGTGACAGAGTCTGGAGACGCCGTGGAGAACGTTCTGCTGCCTGCAACATCCTCCAGCATGACCGGTTTGGCGGTGGGTCAGTCATGGTGTGGGGTGGCATTTATTTGGGGGGCCGCACAGCCCTCCATGTGCTCGCCAGAGGTAGCCTGACTGCTATTAGGTACCGAGATGAGATCCTCAGACCCCTTGTGAGATCATATGCTGGTGCGGTTGGCCCTGGGTTCCTCCTAATGCAAGACAATGCAGACCTCATGTGGCTGGAGTGTGTCAGCAGTTCCTGCAAGAGGAAGGCATTGATGCTATGGACTGGCCCGGCCCGTTCCCCAGACCTGAATCCAATTGAGCACATCTGGGACATCATGTCTCGCTCCATCCACCAATGCCACGTTGCACCACAGACTGTCCAGGAGTTGGCGGATGCTTTAGTCCAGGTCTGGGAGGAGATCCCTCAGGAGACCATCCACCACCTCATCAGGAGCATGCCCAGGCGTTGTAGGGAGGTCATACAGGCACGTGGAGGCCACACACACTACTGAGCCTCATTTTGACTTGTTTTAAAGGACATTACATCAAAGTTGGATCAGCCTGTAGTGTGGTTTTCCACTTTAATTTTGAGTATGACTCCAAATCCAGACCTCCATGGGTTGATAAATTGGATTTCCATTGATTATTTGTGTGTGTTTGTTGTCAGCACATTCAACTATGTAAAGAAAAAAGTATTTAATAAGATTATTTCATTCATTCAGATCTAGGATGTGTTATTTTAGTGTTCCCTTTATTTTTTTGAGCAGTGTATTTAGTAAGAGGGGAAGTTGAATGAACTCTTAGGATTGGTGGTGGAAGAGCGGAGGATGGGGTGAAGTGTGTGTGGAGAGAGAGCTTAAGACTGTTGCTTTGTCTGCCCGTATAAGGCAGTGTTGCAGAGTTCTGCCGCATCACCACAGAACACTCAGAAAACATGGCACGCAGAGATCCAATCTCCTGATGAAATCCACCAACAACACAGTCATTACTCACAGCATGATGACAGGAGAGGCTCTGCTGAGCATATGAGCCCAGCTCGGTTCTCAGCCCAGTTGCATGGCTGTCTCAGTCAGTCCCGACTAAATGAAAGATGCTCCCTAACGCACTGCTGTTGTCGTAGACCTAGGAGTCGCCTGCTCTCAGTTTTGAAAATCAACAAAGGCAAGCCAGGCAGGTCACTAGTGAGTCGGTATTCGACGTCCACCCATGTCTGAGGACGTCGGGAGATGTAGAAATCGGCCACTAGGGGCAACAGTGCTTGAAAAGACTGCCTGAAATTTCAGCCTGTTGTGGTGGGATGGAGTTTGGGCCTGCCTGGTGACATCAGAAAATTTGTTAATAGACCAATAGCTCTTTGCTAAGAAGCCACCTGTTAAAAAAAGATATAATTTTTTTGAAAACGTAATTGTTACCCAGAAATTATTTGATATAGATTTTTTTTTTTAAAAGGCTGCATTGGACCTTTAATAGGCCTAAATTACATTGGGCAAACTTGTGCAAAGTGCAGCATGAGATTATGATAAGATCCTATATGTAGGCTGCAGCGGCCGAGTGGTTGTACGAGGCTCTATATAGGCTAGTAGGCAGGGTATAAGAAGGGTAGGGGCCTTAAGTGGCAAGGTGTGTGAGAGAGTGATGTCCTCGGCAGACCCAACTGCGGGGCGGGTTGTTCACGTCACAACACTAACCACAACTGTCGCATTCTTACACACACACACAGACACACAGACACACGAGGCAGGAAACCACACACAAAAAACACAGCTCTACTCCAAAAGAATTCATTCTGGGACACAGGGAGGGAACATTCTTTCACAGTCCCTGCTGGCGTCTGATAATAACAAAAAAAAAGGCTATGGTTGCCGATCCGACTTTTCCAGGATCTTTAGTCTGCTGCACTCAAAAGATCCAGAGCTTCTGCATATGTGAATATTCTCTACTTTAGGTGCAGAGAACAGGCTACTCAGTGGAATGGTGCTCGTTTAATAAAGTTAGATCAAAGCTGAATCAGTGTCTGCAAGATTACAAGGATCACAGTATTCTACAGAACCGAATAGAATAGCATAAAACTACAGTAAGACAAAAACACCACGCATTCAACATGATATGTCGTCAAGTTTTACCAGTGAAACATCCATGCAGCATCATTCTATAGTAACCATTTGAGCTCAATCAGCTTAAATGGGGGATATGCATTCAGATTTTCTTCAGTTATACAGTGTTGTTTCGAAGTAGCCTACAGTGCTGTTTAGAATGATGGAGCCAACTAATTTTAGAGCAGATTGTGTTAAACTGTAGCATAGCCTACCTGTGTATTTTGCCTAGAGGCGCGAGCTGTTGACTAACTTTATACTACTTTGCCATTATATTTGGTTCCGTTACGTAGATCGTGCAGACGTCGATCCAACTTTATTAAACGAGCACCATGACCATTTGCCCAATGACTGTATGCGTCGCCTGAGTAACCGGTTCTCTGCGCGTAGAATATATACACACTCAGAAGCTTTTAGTGCTGTGCGACTAAAGATGCTGAAAAAGCCAGAGCCGCAGCCACTCCGTAACAAAAACAGACCATGGTGGACGACACACTACTGTGGGCTCTCCCAGGGAAGCTATGCACCGCTGACTTCCCAGGCTTGCCCTATGGTGGCAGGCTTTTCAGTGACCTGAGGGTGATAGCAGGGTGCTGATCTCCTATGAGGCATCTCAACAGGAGCAACTCTCCCATAGAGAATAGCTTGCTGACCTTTACCCTTCCGTTTAACCAGAACCACTGGCACAATGGACTCAGAGTGGAATGGAATTACTCAGTGGTAATATGAGCTCATACCAACCTGAAAAGCCACCACTACTAATTAAAGCCCATGGCATCTCATCTGGCAGTACACTGAAGAGGTTGCACTCGTTTTAGTTGGAGACAGAATTGAAGCATAAAACCGATGTCAATAAATCGAATATCAAAAATGACCTATGAAATCCCTCCATGGCTAATCAAAAGCGAACACAAGATCCCCTACCCATTAGTAAACCCTTTAACTGCTGCTCTCCATCTGTCACAAGCTCCCTGCACTCCGAGTCAGTGAGTAACCACAGCAAGGTCTCCACTTGGGCTGCTCTGCTCAATTAGCCATGAGAGCAGTTAGCTGTAAACTCAGACAAAACTCAAGGAACATTGTTATGATCCTAGTCAGATATGACTGTACTGCGCAGCAGAGCACAAGCAAATGGCTCAGCTTCAAAACGGTAGTGGTCAATTTAGTGATAGCCCTGTCCGTATCCTAGTTATTGATGAATAAACAGGCCCTAACACGATGTGTAATGTCGGGGCCCGTCGGGCAGCGGAGCTCTACCCCATCAAGCGCCCTCTTCCTGCATCACCCCACCCTTCACTGGGTGTCCCCTGCACTGTGGTTGGATAGTGGGACTTCTGGAAGCCAGGCCCCATGTATAGTTGACACACCACAGAGCTTGTTAACGCTAGACAGACTTGTATGACGTGTCTGCACAGCCCTACCTCCGTGGATGACTGATGAGGCTGGGGAGAACCCCTTTTGGAGACACCAGGGCATAAGGCCCTTTTGCCAACTTGGGTAGACCATAGATATACGGAGAAAACAAAAAGACGCTTCTAAGCTATTCTATGGATCAGTAGTGGACTGCAGTCTGTGTATGCTCCAGTCCAGCTTCTGTGAATAAACCCTATCCTGGTCTAATGAAAGACCACTATTAGTTGATTGCTTGGCTGAAGTATGTGTCCTGCATTGGAACAAAATCCTGCAAGCGCTGCAGCCCTCCCGGATCAGAGCCGTTGCCCCCGACATACAGGCTGGACACTAAGCATTGGCTTAGCCATGCTAAACAATTCATGAGCTGGACTGTGTACTCAAACCACATGTTAAGGTTAATTCATTCCATAGGGGGGCATGGAGAATGTGCTAACTGACGTTAAAAGCGCTCGATAACGGGATGAGGATAAGGCTGTGGCGAGTCACGCTACAGGCTAAGTGGATAGTTAGTGTAGCCAATTAGCCTTGGGGGAATCAGATGGGATGGGCTAGCCTAGCCTAGCAAGTTGGTGTTAAGGGAAATCATAAGACAATGAGGTAACCTAGTCATTTAGCCTGGGGGGAATGAGAAGGGAATGGACTCGCGGCTAGCCTAGCCACTAGCCTACGTGCTGCAGGCAGTCAGAACAATCTGGATAAAAGTGGACCAGGTTCAAAGCAGCACTGAGCCAGGTTTGGTCTGGGGGTCTCTTCAGGACAAGGCATGAATGGGGCTGAATGTTCCCGCAGGGTGGGAGATGGCAGAGGGGAGGTGGGTGTGCTGGTTGTCAGTGGGTAATCTGAGGATTAAAAGGTAACAGACAGGTCTCATTGTCTGCCCCTGTGCCCACTGAGCCCCCTTTGGCCTGGGGCATAGAGGGGCGTATGGATTAGCTCAGCCGAGGCAGGGGGACAGGGGTAGCAGCTGGCACGCTTGGTTTTGGCCAAAATCCCACGAGAACAACCACAGAACAACCAGACCTGGGACACCAGGGCTCTAAATTCATAATTCCTTGATTCCTCGCATCTTCTCAAAACCCATTAGAGAAGGTCTGAGGGGTTTGCGAAGGGGATGGGTTGCGGGGAATCACTGAAACACTCATTGAGAAGAAGCCATGACAGACCAGGGACACCAGGCTTTGGAGGGATGGGGAGGGTGACAGTGGGATCCTCTCTGGGGATCAGGAAGAAAGTCAATAGTGGAAAGTAGCTGTGCTCTGTGTCACTGCTGCCGCAGGGCCAGATCAGTTACCAGGGCTATGAGCAGCCAGGGTGAGCCCAGGCCAGATGGACTGATACCATCGGGCCTGCCTGGCTGCCATGCACTTGGGCACACACACACACACCATGGCTCTATTACTGAACACACAGACCTGGGTTACTCATGGGTCAAGAGGCAGACCAGAGGAAAACAGGATATGTGTAACCAGCCATGACACACACACACAGCAAGGGCCATCATACACAGACCTCAAACCTTGGGGTCAACACCTAACCACAAATCAAACCTTGTCCCAAAGCACACCATTAAAACAAACCAGATATGGCTGAAGTATATCGGGAGGGATGCAGCGTGGATAGATTTGAATGAAGCCTCACAGGAAAAATATGAAATAAGTGGACTTAATTGTTCTTTGAGCAGGCATCTCAAGGCCAGATCAGAACAGAGGATCTGACCAAATACGATTCCTGAATGTGCTGAACACTTTGGATCGTAGCAGAGCACAGAGCCACATTTCGCAATGCCAGATGGCCAGAGTCTAAAAGCAGTGTGTGTCCATTGCTTCGTGGCTAATAAAGTGAACGCTGAATACCAAGGCACAGACCCCCACAGCGGCAAGCGCTACAGCAGCACAACCAACCACAGCCTTCCATGGGACAGCCGGCAGCAGCCCTTCCAGACTGGAGACCGTGTCTGAGCCCCAAATAGCACCCTTCTCCCTGTATTTGGGACGGACTTACTGAGACACCATAGAAACCAGTGAGAGAACGCATGATGAAACCTACTGTAATTGTATTCACAGGACGTGTGACGTATGTAACGCAGCAAATTGAGGGATTTTATGGCTGTTGATAGGGTAGATGATGGCTAGTGAGCAGGTGTGTGTAATTAGGTACTATTTCATCTGCTCACTATGCAGGGCAAAGAAAATGGATTTGAGTCCAGTGACCTTGATATCCATTGGGTATCATCTCGGCAGCTGTTGCATTGATGCTTTCGCACGGCCCCAACAATAACCAGAGCAAATACAGGAGCAGTAGCAACCATTACAAGTGGAAAGCCACGAGTCAACAGCACACCTTTGTGACTCCCAAGACTATTATTTAAGTGAATTTGTTGAAGGCACCCAGCAAAATAACAGATACTGACCTGCGGAGTTTCACGGCTGTATCCAATTTAAGCAGCGGCCCGGTCACGCCAACCAATGCAACGCCAACCACCTGTGTTTCTGTGAGAGTCTTCCCAAAAATAGGCAACTGCAGCTGCCCCATAGGGCACCATGTTGACTAACAAGGGAGTGTACACTACAGGAGAGGAACCGTTTCAAGTGCACTTACATTCCAAGACTAGTTGGGTGCCAATCATGTTACATGACTCTCGTCAAGAGAACGTTAGTTCTACGAGAGTCAGAGGCTGATCTAAGGTCTGTTTTTTTTCTCAATAAATACAGCGATAAGGATGATTTTAGGGTTGGTAATACCGAGCCTAAACCTACACTTAGGGTAGTCTCGTCAACCCGACCATAGGCAACAGTAGTGACGAGGGTATTTTCTGGCATAGACAAACTACGTCACTACTTTATCGGCTTGAATAAAGATCACGCAGGTTATTTTTACATTACATTACATTACATTTTTAAATGAGTGCATTTCGCAAGAGGCTAGTTTGCATCAACTACCTGCAAAACCACTGCAAAGATTTTGCCGGCAAACGTTGGTTTTTAATTGCAACGTTCTGTTATGTCCACCCCACGATTTGTTGGGAGTGTCCCCTGAATCCCCCCTCCCCCCATTGACGTAGTGTGAAGTAGTTCCTCTACGCCAAAAGAGCCCATAATTGAAACCAGACTAGTCACTGACTGCCAACTTCTAGTCTATTTAGATCGGACACTGCAGAGGTTTAGGAGGAGGGCAGAGGAAGTGGCAACGTACAGGGAAAGTGGTATTATCTTAAACAGGGGTGTCAAAGTCATTTTTCCCCTGGGGCCGCATTTGGTCTTCAACAAGGTCCGGCAGGACGCACTGAATTTATTTCTAAACATTGTCCTCTATCCATCGTTTCTGGAATTTTCAATGCACCCTGACATGCATTATTAACGAGATGGACACATTCAAGAAACTGTTTGAATGTAGGTCCATTATAATTGACAGTTGATTTGGTTTTAGTCATTTCAAAGTATATTTAAAAAAATGTATTATACCACCCGCGGGCCAGATTGGACCCCCCCCCTCCCCTCCTGGACTGTATGTTTGACACCCCTGGTCTTGTGAACTTGCCAGAAGCTCAGGCTGCCATAGGCTTCAGTGAGAGAGATGGTTTCACACCCCTGCAGTGATAATTCACACTCAGAGTGTTGCCTGAGAGGTCACTGCTGAGAGGGGACACATTCCCCACTCAGGGTGGGGGAGAGGGTGTCACTGTCAAACCCCTTGCAGCAACACAACTGCTCAGTCACTGCTGAAATGGATAACACACCCCTACAACAAAACCCCAAAACAAGAACACATTCACCACATTAGCAAATATGCCTTGAAAAGGAAGAGTCATGTCTCCTTTAAGAAATCAAATGACAATTTAACATTTAACCGTTTTCAGATTGAAAGAAAGCACTTGATCACTGATAAAAAAGGCATGTTATGCTTTACAGAACAATCGATGACAAGAGCAGATATGACCAGACTGATGCTGTTTGACAGACTTTTGAAATCTGATTAAGAATCAGTCATTTGATAGACTTCTGTTGACACCCAATCAGTGACATTGAGATGGGGCAGGTGGGATAGCATTGCCTAGCATGTGTAAAGCATGTGCCCCATTACGGATTATGTAACATGTATTTGGAGCCAAAACCCAGATGGCGTTCTGACATTGCCATCTGATCTCTCCCTCTAGCACTGCCCAGTCTCAGTCTGTGGTCATGGATGATATCTCTGGATGTGTAGGTGCGAGTATGAAATCAGACAGCGGTGTGAACAGATTTTGGTGAGCAGTATAATCTTGCAGACATCTCCAGACCTGGAGGCGCGCGCGAGCCAGACCGACACTCCCGTTTTCACTGACGTGCTGCTGGTGTAAAAAGGAACTCAAAAAATCTTATTGTGATAGAGAAGCATATAGGCCTGCCCATCACAATTCCCCCTATCAATTGTGCTCACATGAGATTTTCAGCAGGATGTTAACGGTTTGTATAATGCGAGATTGATTCAGCAATATAACCAACAATGAAATTATTTAGACTAATGTTCTTTCATAGCGACACATGTAAAGGATGCACTGTCGATTGCTAGCCGTTCACACCTTGCTCTCCATTAGAAAACGCAGTTTCATAGCAGAGTTTACTGGTGAGCCACAGAGAATTGAGCAAAGGCCAAATCTCAGGACACAATCATGAACAGTAAATTAACCCCGGGTTTTGCAGTAGCCATTCGGGGCCCTCTCTTTCTCAGAACAATGGGAGTCTGAGTTGGGGGCATTAATAGGGGGGAAGTTTGGTGCCGAGGTTAGTCAATAAACTGATTAAATTAACATACAACTTAGGCTACGCATACAGTTGTGTGTCCAGTCACCTCATGCTCCTTGACACGGCTATTTTAGGGAAAGGAAACCACCACATCCTTGTTGAAACCACCGCCCAAACAGTTCACCGACGTTGTAGGCGTCACATCAACTCCAGTTTGAAAACATGGGCTTTCAACAACGAACGTTTGATCGGTGTCATTTCGTCAGCTTTGTTTGGATAACGTAGCGGGCATTGTTTAACGAGAAAGCAGCATGAATTAGTAGAAATATAATAAAAAGACACCGAAATGGAAACAATGTATCCTAGAAATTGCTTATTGCGAGACGTTTGTATCAATTCCCACTCACCGTAAGAATGTCGAGGCACGCTTCGCAGCGTTTCCCCCTAAATTCTTTCAGGTACAGTCGTAGGCTACTTCCTCGCTGGCTGGACAAAAACAGACCAAATGTGTCGATGAAGAGGTTATAAATGTAGAGGACAAACAATCAAAAGTGCAACTGGCTCCCTTCACTGCCAAGCTTCACAATGAAGCTGTAGATGCAACTGACTTGTTCAAACGGCGTGCATCCCTCTTTAGTAACGTTCTTGGGACCGCAGAAGCTCACTCTCGAGATGAGGAATCGAATGAGTGGCGTTACCACATAGTCGAGCGAGGGTGAAATTGCAGGAGAAGCATGCCCCCCCTCACAAAAAAAAATCGATTTATCCAGCTAGGAACCAATGAAGAACCATGGCCTGAGGTTTATTTAAAAAATATGGATGATGTCATATGCTAAACCACTGCCCCTCCTTTTATTTTCTGTGTGCGAGAGTGTCTGGCCCCAATGCCCCATCCCTCACCCATTCTCTGTGTATGAAGTTCCAAAATCCAGCTTCATGGCTAATATTTAAACTACTGCAGGCCTACACTGGATGCCTGTAAGGCCAAACAAATAGGCTAAACTACCTAACTATGTATACACAGTATTCTGTAAAGGTTTCAGTTGGTTAAAAAAATCGATTTGAATGCAATTGATAGTTTCTTGATATCAATGAAGAATAGGCATATTTATTCAACTGAGAAAGGCATTGTTCACAATCCTGGTCTGGTTGTCTTATTTATTAGCATCATTTCACTGTCTGATGAAAACCTTGTAACTCAGTTTTTGCAAAGCAATAACTCCATGTGCTCTGAACATTTCATAACTCTAGGACCAACAACATTTACCCCAAATAGCGTCGGAAATGTCATAATTGTATGTTCGTTAATGGGAAAATATGGTCATTTTATCAATTTCCTGAAAAGTTTATGTTCTGGAGATGAGGTGCATTTGCTGATGGTGCTTATGAAGACATACAGCCTCAGCTACTTTGCTGCATGGCACTGACTGCCCACAATGGGAGTGGCAGCTTGCTTCTGTTCCCTCAGTTGCAGCTGCTGGCTTTACAATAGGAATCAATGAAAAGACGGGGAACATAAAAAGACTGTGAAATTGACAGAAATAGACTGAATCGGGCCAAGAAATCTGACAACTAGTTTGTTATACAGCAAGACGGCAAAGAAGAACGAATGAAAGAGGAGGCTTTGGGCAAAGAAAAGTCCCAACTCACAGTGCCAGGAGAGGAGAGGGTTAGACTGGAAACAGACGTGATGCATTCACTCTGGACTAGAGTGATGTGAAATATGTAGACATAGGGATCCTCACCATTCAAACTGCCTTTCTTACAGTGTGTGTGTGTGTGTCTGTCTGTGTCTGGGGAAGCGAGTGACTCATACAGTGCGTCTGACCCCTCTGTCTGTCTCAGCTATTCGCAGGGCTCTGGCAATTGTTACATCTGCAGCCTGTCAGCCTTTACTATCGTCGAGGGCCAATTGCAGAGACTGGGGAACCGAGAGCCTCTCCCTGACCCTGTAGCTTTTATAGTGTGTGTGTGTATATATATATATATATATATTCGGCTGCAAACTAAGATCCTTAAATTGGGTTGTTAGTAAAACCACAAAATCCAGTTAGTTCCTGGTTCTGCCCACCCACCCCAATGCTCTGTAATGTTGTCCTATAAGGGTGTGGCTCAGTATTGGTTTCTATGGGAAAGCCTGTGGCAATGGAACAGAGATTAATTGTTAAACCAAAGTGGTTTCTTTCATCCCACTATTTGACTTGTCTTCCAGTGAGTTCTTGTTGTTTCACCCATCTGCCAAAACAACACCAACCCCGGACATACTTTGTGTATGCAGCTCCAGGTACAGCTGTATACGCTGCCCATGGCACAGAGCAAAACAACCATGCAAGCCCACACACATACAGAGAGGCTAACAGACAGAGAGAAAAACAGACCAGCACACACACGTATACTCATGCTGAAGAAAAGGGTCATGGTGGTCAATTTCTGGCCTGGGTACGAAGTATTTAGTCCACCAAGACAACAACTATCATAGAAGCCTAGTGTGTAACCCCTTTACTACAGTAGCTTCTCTCGGTCATCGTTGTTCGGCAGTCTGGAAACGTGAGGCCACCTTTGACACACTGGAACACAATATCAAACGACAAATGAAATACTACAGAAATAACAATGCCACAGACACCAAACCCATTGAAACTTTAGATTGTAGACCATTACCTCAGTGTAGTCATTATGTATTGAGGGCACCATGCAACAACAACAAGCATATCCTCAGGTCATTACAGGTCTCTAGTGCAAAAGGCATATTTCTATGAAAATAACCTGTATGAATAAAGGTTAAATGGAAAAACAATATGGGGGTGTAGTGAGATCCCCAATGGGCTGGACAATTCTCTTCTCATCACTCATCTTGAAAAAAAAGTATACTTAAAAACTTGGGAATCAATCAATCCACCATCATTAACACAAGGGAAAAATCAAATGATTTATTATTGAAATATTGAGAAAAAATGAATTGGTACAATTTAAGGCCAAGTAGCAAACAATAATGCAGGCACTAGGGATGAAGGTGTGAGCATGCGGGTCTGGCAGAGGAGTTGTAGTCGTCGTCGTGTTTGTTTGTTTGTTTGTTTGTTTGTATTTGGTGTGGAAAAAAGAAAAACAATAAAAACCCATCGCCAGCATCAAGTGGACATACACAGTGGACACACCCAGTAGACTACTAGAGTGCAAAAACAAAGTGTGCGTCACTGAGATGGGCATGGGCTAAAGGATGGGCAGCCAGGACAGTACGTAATGGATGATGATATTAGGTTTAGTGGGCTGGAAGGAATGATGTGCTGCATCAGCTGCCAAAGGCTGCTTAGGAAAGGTACGTTACTAGGCAGTGGAGGCTACTGAGGGGAGGACGGCTCGTAAAAATGTCTGGAACAGAGCGAATGGAATGGCATCAAAAATAATGTCCGGAACAGAGAAAATGGAATGGCATCAAAAACATGGAAACCATGTGTTTGTTACCATTCCACTAATTCCGCTCCAGACATTACCACGAGCCCGTTCTCCCCAATTAAACTTCTTCAGGATCGGTGTCCTGTCCACGGGACAGTTGAGCTAACGTAGGTTAATGCGATTAGCATGAGGTTGTAAGTAACAAGAACATTTCCCAGGACATATCTTATATTGGCAGAAAGCTTACATTCTTGTTAATCTAACTGCACTGTCCAATTTACAGTAGCTATTACAGTGAAAGAATACCATGCTATTGTTTGAGGAGTGCACAATTTTCAACATGAAGTTATTCATAAACAAATTAGCCACATTTGGGCAGTCTTGATACAACATTTTGAACAGAAATGCAATGGTTCATTTGATCAGTCTAAAACTTTGCACATACACTGCTGCCATATAGTGGCCAAAATCTAAATTGCACATGGGCTGGAATAATACATTATGGCCTTTATATTGCATTTCAAAAGATGGTACAAAAAAAAATATAAACGAACAGTTGGTTTCTTTCTTTGTATTATCTTTTACCAGATCTATTGTGTTATATTCTCCTACATTCCTTTCACATTTCCTGAAACTTCAAAGTGTTTCCTTTCAAATGGTACCAAGAATATGCATATCCTTGCTTCAGGGCCTGAGCTACAGGCAGTTAGATTTGGGTATGTCATTTTAGGCGAAAATTGAAAAAAAGGGGCGGGGTTTTTAAGGTGCCACCAACTTCCTGTGTTGCCAGGATATGGGCACAAGTGTTCTATTTAAGGAGAGCTACCATCGCCGTTTTGATATGTGGACTGTGACGAATTTGTGCATATTGAATGTTACATGAATTGTGTAAATGTATCTATGGTATTTGTTGTACTATAATACATTTTGTCTTCGGTGGTATTAGATCCCAATTGTCTCGCTCTACCTAATAAACCGATCTTGGATGTAAGGTGGTCTATTCTCCTCCTTTAGGATGTTATTTTCCGAGTCTGAGGGGTGCAAACGCCCTCACTCCCCCTTCTGTTAACTTCAGGTAATTACATCCTGAGGTACACTCATGATTTTCCTTCACACACTTTATACTGTAAGCTTGACTATGGGCTTGAGTTTCATGCAAACAATATATAACCCAAACATTAACAAAGCAGACAATTTGACCAGCTTTGTTTGGATCAAAATCAAGTGGTGAAGAAACCAAAGTATGGCTGCGTCCTGATTCTTTACCCTTTTTAAAAAGCTTTGCACTTGCACACTTCCCGTCATGGATTTAACAAGATGAAATTCTCTCTAGCCAACGATTAAACCAATCCATTGCTTTCAAAGCCATTGATGTGTGCAAATGCAGACTTCGGGAGAAAGGTGGAGAATCGGGATGCAGCCCAAAGCAATTGCCACCACCACCTCCTCCGAAGTATTTCCAGCCACGTGAACAAACAGGCATTTAATCAGCAGTGGTTTGGCATCATACTAAGTGTGGCACAGAGATCCAACACACTCAAAATAATGTTCAAGTAAGATTAACATAAAAAAAAAAAGATTACACAATGAACTGTATACATGTCTACAGACTGCTCGGACATCTAAGTGTCTAATACTACAATATACAAACGCAAGGCCAAAAACAAATCCTGTTTGTGTACTGCTTAGTTAAGAACATACATTTAATTTAAATGTACTATATGACCATTAATATAAGAGCTACATGACTCCTCACTAACCGACAGACAGGCTACGGCCCAGTACCATTTCAGCCCCTAGCCACTTCTCGTAGCCTCCAGCCCTTTGGTGTTCTCAGAGCCTAAAGAACAGATATGGTGAAAGCTCTGCTTTTAGCCTATTTCGGAGGTTATATTCCCATATAACTTTGCCTACACCTTGGTTCTTTGGAATCTATCAACGCCAAAAGGTTCACTTTTAGACGAAGTAGCTGGGACCGAAATGGAAGCAGGCCTATAACCTATTATAAAAAAACTTTTTTCCCCCCTCCTCCTTCAATAGTGATTGGAGTACAAAGCTCAATGCATGACCACTTTCTGGAGCCCGAACCTGAAGACCAAACTCCCCTTAGGCGTTTCTCTCTAGATACATAAAACAACCCAACATTTAAAAAAACTAAATAATTTAAACTTTCACAAGGACAAAGCAATTGGTTGGTTTTTAAACTAGACATCATTATGAGACATAAAACAGAATGGGAACAAAACATATGTAAGAGCATTCTTCTGGGTCAACATCACAAGCATTACTGCAGTGCTCGCAAATACCCCAATCCCTCTGGCCTCGTTTAGCTGTCCTGCCTGCTCGTTATCCTCTCCTCGTTACTCGCAGGCAGTCTTTGTTCTTTAGACCAGTCGGATACAATTTGCAGTTCTCCATCCATATTGTCCATGACTGGAGCATAAGCCTTTAAAAATTCACAAAAAAAAATGGATGAACTCTCCATTTTCCAATCATGTAGTTTCCTCATTTAAAAGGAAGTTACATTCAGGTCAGGCAAAATTGGACAGTCACATTTCCATTGCGACCGGAATGTTCTGCCGTGGTGGGTCTTTGTGAGACTCGGGAGTGGACTCGACTACTTCCCTACGGGCCTCTTTTTCAAATGAACTCTGACGAAGCAGTGTTCCGCACGTAGCGATAAAAAGCATCGTTTGTGCATCGTGAACAGGACATGTACAGTGTACAACTTGACACGTACAAATCAACAAATGGCACTGGCGTTTACCCTGTGTGCCGCGTCATCGGATTAACACCTACTGAAACTACTGGCACTGTAGGTGTGCTTGAGATGATGCACTGCATCTCTTTCTGTGTCCAACTTAAACTATAGAACAATTCTATGGATATTGTTCCTGGAGACGAGAACCAGCACCTGGGTGTGAGTACTGGTTTTTTAATTGATCGGTCTTAAAACGCTGAAATACTATGGCTGCGTTTAGACAGGCAGCTCAATTCTCATCTTATTTTTACCAATCAAATCAACTCTGAAAAATATCTGATGTGAAAGGTCAAAAGGCCAATTAGTGTGTGGGGGGGGGAATCAGAATTGGGCTGCCTGTCTAAACACAGCCTATTTGGCAGGAGATTTGTACACCGGAGCAAAGATTAAGGTCATTGAGTGAGCCATTGGGTCCAGGCGCAGTGCAGGGTTTAAGTTCAATTTACTTGTACTGAGTTCAGCGGTGGTGACCACAAAGCGCTGTGGCCAAGCCAGCCTTGCTCTCAGCAGTTCTTGATGGGCTTGCGCCTCATGACAGGGCAATGACGTTCTTGCATGAGTCATGTGAATTGGACTTAAGTGCTCTCTCCTTAGGGACAGTGGAAGTGCTACTCCAGAGCAGTCTCTGGCCTAGTATGAAGTATGCATGTCATTGTCATCCCCTTCATATATAACCACAACTTCTGACATAAAAAAACATGCTTTGTCCAGTTCTTGTCTCTTGTGCAGCTTACTGAACACCTAAAAATGTATGTAAAACAATTAAAAGCAGCTAAATGTGCTAACAAGACATTCCACATTGCACTATGGCTATCAGCAAGTATGGATTGTGCGTAAATCCCAATTTTGGCAAAATACTGTTGTTTTCTTTCTGTGTGGGGAACGTGGTGTTGCGCTGTATGTTACTGTGCAACATCCCTATAACATTCACACAACGCAAGTGGTCTTGACAATGAATCCAGTCAAAAAGGATTAGGCTTTCAGCTCATAGTCCTGGCTCATGCCTGACCCAGATTTGATGGTAAAGACAATGAAAATCTGGACGCAGTGCGGCGCTCTGGACCAGCAGAAAGCGCTGTAGGTCCAGACACCACAGCCCAGTCAGTTCACCAAAAGGACATCCTCGTATGTTGTCGTTCTGAGGGAAGAAACAAAACACTTAACACGATAGCGCATACACATGTAGAAAAACAAACGTCTCTCAACCATGATAGAAAGGATAACAGTGAATGCATCTGTTATTGTCTGGTCATTGAAGTGGCCTCTACTGCTGATCATTCTACAGGGGAACATCCAACCCCATCAAGGCTAGTTGGAGCCATCACCATCAACTTACACCCGTCTGACTCCTTCAGATCTGCAAAGACTGAAGCGGTTAGGAGCTGGAGTGTGGATTCTGAACCCGGCCTTGACCTCTACCTTCAGTCTTGACCTGTGCCCTATGACCCACCTGTCACAGCAGCAGAAGAAGGAGCAGGGCGAGGTCTCGAGGCCCCGGAACATCCCCGAGCTGGGCGTGTCAGTGCACTCTGCGATGAAGGCGTGCAGGTCCGTAATGTGGTAGGGCTCCTGGGTTTGGTGCTGGAGGGACAGGAGAGGAGACATGCATCCATGTTTAGGTTACTCACTTCTGCATCTCAAATGGCACCCTATTCCCTATGTAGTGCACTACCATTGACCAGGGCACTACCTAGGGAATAGGGAGCCATTTGGGACACAACCACCGTGTGTACCGTGATCGGTTGGCTTTCACTAGGTTTTGTTGTTTGGAATTGGCTTCTGTTTGTACTGCTCGATATGAGCAGTGAACATGAATGTTCTTTATGAGGAATGCAACTCTAAATATGAATCTACATCCCACAAAATGTATTGTGTAAACCCAGCTATATGCCTCAACTCCAAATGAAAGTAAAAGACAAGCAGCAAATAAGAAATTATACAATGCTTATCTTTTACATTCATTTGTATTAGAGTCTGTTTAAAAGGGACACTTTGGGATCCTAGAGTCAGATGAACTTGTGGATACCATTTTTATGTCTATGCGTGCAGTTTGAAGGAAGTTGCTAACTAGAGTTAGCGCAATTGCTAAATAGCATTAGAGCAATGACTGGAAGTCCAGGGTAACTGCAAGCATGCTAGTAGATACTATTGTCTTCCAGTCATATTGCGGTAACGCAATATGGGAAACTACCTCTAACTTCCTTCATAGATAAAGGGCTATAAAGTCTCATTACTCTTGGCTGTACCTTGATCTCTGAAAATGCACATCGTTGAAGAACATTTTCAAATTAAATCACACTGCGGATGATGTTTTACTGTATTTTTTACACAGATCTGTGCTCTTTTGCCTGACGAAAATGTTGCCCTTTGATGTTACCTTGATGGTTTCGTACGCGCCGGTGATGAGGGCGATGAAGAGCGACAGTACCATGTAGATGAAGAGGGAGATGAAGGTGTACAGGTAGACCTGGCTGAACACCCACACCAGCGTGCTGCTCTCCTGCATCTCCGAGAAAGTCACAAACATGTCGTCGCCGTTGATCAGCGAGAACAGGCACTCTGACACCATGGAGAGAGAGCGGAACTGACAGAGGGCGAGAGAGAGGGAAACAGTTCAATTACATTTCATGTATTTCATAGCAGCTTACTGAATTGAATACGATAGGGAGAGAGACTGTTAAATTACACAAACAACCATGTGACTTAATATGACCTTCTCACTATATTGGTTCAAAATTATTCAGGATTCAGTACACATTTATTTTTTTACAAAATAAATCCCTTATGGCCATCTTACTGGCAAGGGCCAGTAAATATTGAACTATAATAATAGACAAATCACATGTTAATAACACAGTACGTCATTATTGTGCAAAATCCCAAAATGCACCATTGTGCATCATCACTGAAGCATATGGGGTGTCCCCCTCCAGATTCACTGTTTCCTTTTCAATCTATTTGCCGACCCGCTCCGTTATTGGCCTTCTTCTGTTAGCATGTCTGCCTGTGCTTCAAAATGGTGGCTGTCTGTACCTTGACGTGATAGGGCCCCAGCACGATCCAGCCGCAGAAGCAGTAGCCCAGGTAGATGACAGCCACACAGCTGCAGAACCGGATCACGTTGGGGAACGCAGCTCGCAAGGTCACAATCAGGATCTGAGAGGGAGAGCCAGGAGAGTGGTTGAATCACTGTCATCGTTAGTGTGTGTGTCTCTGTGTGTAGGCAACTTACATTGTACTTCTGGAAGAAGCTGAGGTAGCGAATGACTCCGACCCACACCAACAAGGTGGAAGTCCCCAACAGAATGCCACACTCATCATACGATGACAAATTCTGTATGGAGAGATATTCAACTCATAAATACCTCATGAGCTTAGCACAACAATCTTTATCATAACCCAAACAGATACTTTTTTGAGTGCCGATTTCAAATAATTTTTTTGCATTTTCCTCTGGGAAAAATAAAAGGTGTTCTATTCTACTCTGAGCAGTAGAGGAAAAAGTCCCCTAGAGGGGGACTGACCTTGGATTCGATGCCAATCTTGATGATGCTGCCGATGACAGTGAGGACGTCACTGATGATGAGCAGGATGTACCAGCCGTTGATGAATTCCATCCTTTCGTCCCAGCTTACTTTCCGGCCCAGGTTAGTCTTGAAGAACTCGACAAACTCCTGTTACACAGAGAGAGAGAGAGGAATGTGGGTGGCCCTACTGGAAAGACGAGTATTCACACCTTCTCAGATTTTGTGTTGCAGAACATTACTCTAAGAATGGAATCACTTCACAGAATACCAATCACCTCCCATCAATTAAAAAAAAAGAAATATATATTTTCTCCCCTTCTTCCACCCCACTCCCCAACCCTATAACAAGCAAACACATGCATCTACAGTTTGTTCTCCGATAATATATGCCATTTAGCAAACACTTTTCTCCAAAGTGACTTACAGCATGCATGCATACATTTTACGTATGAGTGGTCCCGGGGATCGAACCCATTATCCTGGCGTTGCAAGAGCCATGCTCTACCAACTGAGCTATAGAGGACCACCAGATTGGATGTTCCCCCTTTTCACCACTTTCTCTCTTCCTGCCCTCCACCTCCCAGTGACTTACGGCCTGTAGTATGATGCCGCGGAGTATGGAGCGGCCACACAGCAGCAGGGACAGTATACAAACGATCACCACCACCACGTCAAACGTTAGCCGCGTGTAGTTCTCCGCTGAGAGGGAGGGAAGGAAAGAGAGGAGTTAGTGGCTTTCATCAAGTAGAAGCATAGGAGTGAATACTTACTTCCACTTAAGTTAAACTTTCATGTTGACATCAATGCATGACCAAGTGAAAATTCTTATGAGGCATCTATAATGTCTTATGAGGTCAAATGAAGATGGTGAAAGGGGAGATTGCTTAGTGTTTACATAGTGTTTGTTTGTGGTAGAAGTTGTACCGGTTAATTTCTGTCTGGTCATTCTGTGTGTAGGTTTGTATTGACCCATGCAAATATAAATATATTTTGCCAACTCTCTTACCAGGTCTCCTCAACAAAAAAAAAATTATACAAAAAAAAAAGAGTTTACTACCTCGAGATTCTCCTGGGTTGTAATAATTAGGGCACACCGTATAAAAATATTTAGCAATGGAAGCAGTTCGGGTAGTCCCTACGTTTCAGTCCATTTCTCCTGTTTAGTGCTAAATTAATATTACCCTGGTGAAATAAATGTTTAATAAAAACAAAACGTCCATCTCACCGTGGCCTGAAACACTGGGGTCTTTACACTCCTTTATAAAAGCCTGGTTTTCCAGACTGATCCTCACTTTACCACTGTGAGCCTTGTTGTCCAGGACAATCTGTAGAATCCGATGGAAAGAACCACAGATCAGACATTCATACAGGTACCAGTAGCACTTGCTGTAAACGTTGGCAACAAAATGAAACATAAAAAAGTGGTGGACTCGTCAAGGGATAATTAACTCAGAAAAAATAAAAAAATAAAAATAAAAGTCCCTTTTTCAGGACCCGGTCTTTCAAAGATAATTTGTAAAAATCCAAATAACTTCACAGATCTTCATTGTAAAGGGTTTAAACACTGTTTCCCATGCTTGCTCAATGACCCATAAACAATTAATGAACATGCACCTTTGGAACGGGGGGCCAGCACAGGAAAAAAAAAAAAAAAAATGTATGAAATTGTATGAAATGTATGCATTCACTACTGTAAGTCGCTCTGGATAAGAGCGTCTGCTAAATGACTAAAATGTAAATGTAAATGGAACGGTCGTTAAGACATTAACAGATTACAGATGGTAGGATATTAAGGTCACAGTTATGAAAACTTAGGACACTAAAGAGGCCTTTCTACTGTCTGAAAAACCCCAAAAGAAAGATGCCCAGGGTCCCTGCTCGTCTGTGTGAACGTGCCTTAGGCATGCTGCAAGGAGGCATGAGGATTGCAGATGTGACCAGGGCAATAAATTGCAATGTCCGTACTGTGAGACGCCTAAGACAGCGCTACAGTGAAACGGGACGAACAGCTGATCGTCCTCGCAGTGGCAGACCACGTGTAACAACAACTGCACAGGATCGGTACAGCCGAACATCACGCAACAACAACTGCCTGAGTTACACAAGGAACGCACAATCCCTCCATCAGTGCTCAGACTGTCCGCAATAGGCTGAGAGAGGCTGGACTGAGGGCTTGTAGGCCTGTTGTAAGGCAGGTCCTCACCAGACACCACTGGCAACAATGTCGCCTATAGGCACAAACCCACCGTCGCTGGACAAGACAGGACTGGCAAAAAGTGCTCTTCACTGACGAGTCACGGTTGTGTCTCACCAGGGGTGATGGTCAGATTTGCGTTTATCGGCGAAGGAATGAGCGTTAGACGAAGGCCTGTACTCTGGAGCGGGATCGATTTGGAGGTGGAGGGTCCGTCATGGTCTGGGGCGGTGTGTCACAGCATCATTGGACTGTGCTTGTTGTCATTGCAGGCAATCTCAACGCTGTGCGTTACAGGGAAGACATCCTCCTCCCTCATGTGGTACCCTTCCTGCAGGCTCATCCTGACATGACCCTCCAGCATGACAATGCCACCAGCCATACTAGAGTTCTGTGTGTGATTTCCTGCAAGACAGGAATGTCAGGGTTCTGCCATGGCCAGTGAAGAATCCGGATCTCAATCCCATTGAGCACATCTGGTACCTGTTGGATTGGAGGGTGAGGGCTAGGGCCATTCCCCTCAGAAATGTCCGGTAACTTGCAGGTGCCTTGGTGGAAGAGTGAGGTAACATCTCACAGCAAGAACTGGCAACTCTGATGCAGTCCATGAGGAGGAGATGCACTGCAGTACTTTCTGCAGCTGGTGGCCACACCAGATACTGACTTTTGATTTTGACCCCCCTCCCCTTTGTTCAGGGACACATTATTAAATTTATGTTAGTTACATGTCTGTGGAACTTGTTCAGTTTGTGTCTCAGTTGTTGAATCTTATGTTCATACAAATATTTACACATGTTAAGTTTGCGGAAAATAAACGCAGTTGACAGTGAGAGGACATTTCCTTTTTTGCTGAGTTTATAACAAACAGGTCATAGCTTACCTATAATATACAGGCAATGAAAAGGTTTCCACAGCAACTACTACACACTAAACAGGTTACAATGAGCCACAGACTGGGTAGGACCATTTGCAGGAAGTGGTGGGGGAGGGAAGGGGGGTGGGACTCACCGTTATGAAGAAGGTGTAACAGTCAGGAATCTCGTTGTTGATGATGGTCTGAATGTTGATGGCCTTTAGTTGGAACTGTATCGTCACGTTTATGAGTCTAGACAACAAAGAGTGAAAAGAAAAAAAACAAGAGGGATATCAGGGTTGTGTCAAAGTGAAAGCAAAGAAGAGTTTTCAAACATTTTGCAACACAAAACAAAAATGTATGTTTCTTATTGGACAAGTACAGGTAGACCCTCCCCTTTTTTTGTTAGTTTTCCGTTTGGCGTCTAATGAAGATATCCCAAGGCTATAGGTAGTGTGTAAACAGTTTGGATGTGTGTGAGAGCGATACAAATGAACAGTTAGATACCACAAAGATGGATGTCCCATCTATCTTAGTTGTAGACCGACAAAAAACATGAGAGCCCGAAGTCATTTGAAAAGACATTTGAAAAATGAAGCCTTACTTGTGGAACTTGAGGGTAAAGTTCTTGTAGTCACTGCCGAAAGGCGCTCGAGGGACTGACAGAGGGTTAACCCCCACACAATCTAGTAACAGGACAGAGAGAGAAGTTAGTCATTTCAGGGGCTGTTAATGTTTTTCCTTATCCAAATAGAATTACACTGAAATAGACCATTACACTGAAATAAATGTCTGATCTAGTAGTTATATATCTATGGTTATTCTGTTCTGGTGATCATGTCAAGAGTCAAAGGGCAGGCCATTTCAATACCAGGTGATTTCTGTTGTTCAATGTGTTTTCCCTTTAGTCAGTAGTATTGTCCCAAGTGTCAGCTCATATAAGGAAGTGGGGCTTCCTACTACTTTCACATGATTGGGGAACAATACAGTATTTACACATGTTTAGTCAATACAAATTATACAGTTACAATGGATTGTTACTGAAAAGATGACATGGTACTGGAAATAAGCAGCTTAGCAACTCTTTGGGTAGGAAATGAAATAACTTAACTTCAGGCTAGACAAGGCGGGGGCATAGAGCACTGGTGAATCATCAAACTTGGCCCTGTAAAGCCACAAGTCGTGCAGGCTTTTGTTCAAATCCGGCACAAAACTCACCCTTTTTCAACCAGTCAACTAATCATCAAAAGCATGATAAGCCAAATCAGGTGTTTTAATGCTGGAACAGAACTACATTTAAGCTGAGTCCCAAATGGCACCACATTCCCACTCCATAGGGTGCCATTTGGGAAGCGCCAACACTGTGTAGCTCTAGTACCAGGGTTGGTGACCACTGGCATAATGCAAGAAAGTAGATCTATGTACCTGTGATAACATGAGGGTCAATGTTGAAGGTATCATTGGCGGGATCGATGCTGCCCTTCTTGTAGTACTGCTGGCAGAGAGAGAGGGCACTCCCGTTCACCCCGACCCCATAGACGTACGCATAGCGTCCCACCGTGGTCTCGGGTAGCACCAAATACTGTGAGGGAGGAGGAAGGGTACGAAGATGGAGAATAAGGCCCTGCTCTAATATTTAAAAAATAATTCATCCCCCTTTCCTCCCTAATTTGAGGTAATCAGTGTTCTGTATGAGGATTTGATTAGTGAACGTTTCTACACTACCTCTTTCGCCAATCAAACTCGCTCAGATCTGTGATTACTTCAAAATGATGCAGGAAGGAAAGGATACATTCTAAATACTCAAACAGGGCCTAAGAGTTGGAGACTTTTAGTTGAAAGTAGAGGATGAAATTATGAAGGGGGCGAGATGTGGTACTTCTTTGCGCTGCATGTTTACATACCAGTCTGTATGACGGGTCATGTACATTAGGCACCAAACGGAGAGATTCTGAAACCCTCATTAACATTTTCCTTTTAAATACATTTTCTGTTGCATGCCCGAATGAACATGACCCAGGTGTCGTTAGTGACTGTTACCTGGTCTACGGCGTAGAAGATGTGTTCGTAGACGTCGCTCTGTCTGTACACGGCCAACGTGTCGTCGGAGCCCTCGTCATAGTCCTTCAAGAAGATGTGCTTAAAGGACATGGTGTTCTCCTCCTTGAACGTCACCACCATCTGGTTGCTGAGGCCAAAGAACACCAGCTGATGGACGGAGGGAGGGAAGTAGGGATTCAGGTGTTTTATTGAAAGAAAGTGACTGTTCACAACTATAACATAACCCTTTTTGCTCTTAGGGAAATTATAGAAGTTATTGTTGTAAAGATTGTCGGTCCATATTTAAAAACATCCGATGCACAGACATCCTATCCACCAATAGGAACGGTGCATATGAAACAAGGTGTCAGTTGTTATGGACTTCAGGATTGTTGGTCCTGCCATAAAACCCGAGCTTTGCCATGAGGGCGTTTAAAATGTGTTGTGCATACACTCAAAGTGCATATGAAACTAAATGTGTGTAGTTACCTGCACCGTGACAATGATAATCTTGAGCAGCTGCAGGCCCAGTTTGAAGGGCTTGCGGCCCTTGGCGTGGAACTTGTCACAGGGGCTCATGAAGAAGTACTTGAGCTTCCTGCGCAGGGCCTCCTCTTCCTGCTCTGCCCCCAGCCAACCCCCCGCCGTTGCCGTGGGCAACCGGGGGTTGCCATGGCTGTGTCTGTGGTGAACATGCTTGTCGCTGCTGTCGCTGGAGCCGTAGCCGTGAGGAGACACAGAGGAAACCAACCTCTCCTTCTCTGGAGAGACAGATAGAGAGCGAGGGAAGAAAAAAAACATGTTAGCAGCGATAGAAGGATAGTGAGAGTGACTAATATGGCCTATCAAAGAAACAGCAATGTAATCTGCAATAGGGCGCCACAATGACACTCTATATTAGTGCCATTTCCTCTGTGAGCACCGACACGGTTTTCCCAGTGTATGTGGTTTTGAACCGTTGACACCGTTTCTTACTGATGAATAGGCTACGTGTCGTAATGTTACCCTTCAGTGAGTGACAGCTCTTGTACTAGCTTGGGCAGCTTTCATTCATTACATTTCCTAATCTCCCTCGCCTCATATAGTCATCCTTCATCACGTCTCTATCTAGTAAAACCCTGGGAGGTGACACAGGCCAGCTTATTAAAACAACAGCCAGATCAGAGACCCTGGGCTGGGCCGGGCGAGACAGACAGCCTCCCTGGAGGAAGAGAAGCGGGTGACTGGTGTGCTATAGCTGGCGGCTCCGCCACTCAAGGCTGACAGAAACACACCACTGGAGATGGCTGGAAGACACAGAAAGACTCCAGGGATGGTCGGGCTAATGCTACGCTAATACACCCGTCTGACTTGGTAGTAATTTATCAGAGGAGCAGAGCTTCGAGGTGCGATGCTACACATTTTGATTGTCGTTGATAACATAAACCATAAAGGTGTAGTAAAAACCTATATCACTGCACAGTCAGTGGAGACCGCTGGTGAAAGCTTAATTCAACCTCAGAGTTGACCAAACAAACATGTGACAATAACAGACTTGGAAGGAAAATCTGGACTATATAGTTAGTGGGTAAAAGAGCTAGTTCAGCAGTAATGGAGAAAAAGGAAGTTGAACTTGGAAATTAACTGCTGTCAACTCTTGGGTCACCTCACATCTGGTAAACAGGATGTGAGTTTACCAGAACTCGAAGACCCAGACATGAAGACACAAAATCTGGTCTGACGGAAGTAGAAGAGATTATCATTGATGTGTGTGTGTGTGTGTGTGTGTGTGTGTGTGTGTGGCAAGGGTGATCAATGTTTACCTATAGTAAGCCATCCACAATAATCACCTGCATATGTAACGATCTTTAGTTCGGCCAAGTGAATGAGAGAAGCCTATCTAGCGGGGGGTGACCTACCTACATTATATCAACTTGCACACACAGAACCTTGTAAAGGTCAAACACTCACAGACATGACAGCAGTTGCGTGACTCATCCTGTCAAAAACAATTCAGACCTGTGCTGAAAGAATTTCACTTTGTAACATTTCGTGCCAGCAATAGGAGCCCAAGTCAAGAAATTGACAGATCTTGATGGGGCATTCGTCAAAACAAAATTGCAGATGATGTCGGCTTGTTGCCGAGCCGCACTAAGAGATAGAGTCAATCAAACTGAATAAATCCGCTGAAAGATCCTGCTGTTCCGGTTCAGGGCAGTCAATGGTGTGTTAGAGAAGGCTTAATAGACAGCCCTGCACCTTGTCCGTCAGTCATAGTCAGCACTGTGACCATCAGTCTGCCAGCATCTCTATCACTACAACAGATCAGCAGCTATCAGTCTGCACTGGGCCACCCAGGGAGAGCAGGCTACACTATGTAACCTCATTGGAACCAGTAAACAAGCAAAGCTGCTCCTTGTCTCTGTCAACTCTTAACTCTCTATTTCCATTTCCTCCTGTGGCAAGAGGACATGGTTATGAGGTGGACTTTTTGTTATTGTTATTTTTTTTACTTTACTGTTTCTTAGTCTCAAAATGATTTACTTGCACTTTATAGAACACTACATTGTAGCTGGTCCAATCAGATAACCTGGCACATGTTAGCCCTATGGTAGCCTCACCAGCTGACAGTGATTATTTCCTGTAACAAATTCTGCATCAGCCTATAAAAGATCTTGGATATAAAGTCTAACAACATTTGTTTAAAAATATATCAACCCTGGACACCAGAGGGATATTTAAACCTATAAATTCAAGGTTTACTTTTGTTCCATTGGTGTGTAACAATGTTATGTTCCAATATTGCATTGATGCATCTTTGACTAGTACTAACAGACAAAATGTTCAAGTTTTCCAGTTTTTGCTTATTACCATTGCTTCCATGTGGCACACACTGCTAAAGTGGTTGACTCTAAATCGATAATACACTTTAACCATGGGTTCGAGCCCCCCCTCGCATCAAGCTTTTTTGCTGTGGAAATCTTTTTTATAAATAAACTGTCCTTGATGCAAAACACATGTGACGAAGTGCATGATTATAATAATAAGGGCTGTCTCCGAAATGTTTTATTTCTTTAAATAAATAAAAAAATACAATAAAAAAAATAAAAAATAAAAATCGGTCGACCATGAGTAATCTGTTCTTTCGACCAATCGATTGGTCGAAATTTTAAAACGTGTATCTTTCCATACGTTTTAATAAAATTAACTTTATGTAGGCTACTGAGCTTGTCTGACGCTTTAAGCACTGCAATTAAAAATGAAGACACACAAATTACTAAAGAGGGAGCCAGAGATCAATATAGCCTAACCAGAAGAAAAAAGGAAAAAAACAGTTCTAGACCATCCTCCTCCTGCTGCCCGCTGCTGCTGGCCCTCGCAGATTCTGCCATTATGCTCCTGAAGTTGCCAGTAATAGGCTACACCAGCGGTCAGCAACCTTTCCCATTTGGAGTGCCAAGTTATCCTACCATTTCTACTAATCTGCATGCCAGTTATGATTTTCATATGCACATTTTTGTGGAACAGTTTAATTTCATTTTTAATAAATAACTCCATATCTCAAAATCAATGTCATGTGGTTAATCAAAATTCTAAATGAAAATTATGCAAATCTAAAAGTAACTTCTATTGCCAATATGTAAAAATAGCCTACATAAAGCCAACAATTAAAACATTGCAGACCGCAGGTAGAAAATATCCTGATGGAAGTAAATATCCTATAAATCAAATTGGCTACAAATTGGCTTGCAACAGTGTACTAAATATTCTGGGTCCTCAGAGTTTCCTGCCAGTGAGCTTCAAACAGACAGACACAGCTGAAGGCCATTTTGAAAAAGGGATAAGAAGTAATTAGGTAGGCCTATTTTATGACATTTCCACCGGATCAGAGCATGGCATTTTTTCCCCTTTCATGCTGAGAAATATCAAAAAGGGAGAGAGCTGGAAAGATTTGACAAATAGGCTACGTTGAGGAACAATTGTCACGCTCAATGGATGTAAAAAAATAAAAATTCTTGTTTACTTGCTGTTTGAGGCAAAGAAAAAATTACTTTGAGAAGCTCCACAGTGATGGTAACATTTTACATTTTACATTTTAGTCATTTAGCAGACGCTCTTATCCAGAGCGACTTACAAATTGGTGCATTCACCTATAATATCCAGTGGAACAACCACTTTACAATAGTGCATCTAAATCTTTTAAGGGGGGGGGTTAGAAGGATTACTTTATCCTATCCCAGGTATTCCTTGAAGAGGTGGGGTTTCAGGTGTCTCCGGAAGGTGGTGTTTGACTCCGCTGTCCTGGCGTCGTGGTAAGTTAAAACAATCAGAATTGACTACTCGTAAATGGAATGAAATAAACCCAAACTTTTTTCCCTCACAAGCGTAGCCTAGGTTGTGCGTTCTGCAAACAACGTGTCCACTACTGCATTAAAAGAAATGACAATAACCAAACAAGCATTGTAGATCAGAAATTATGGGAATTAATGGTAAATGTACTACTGGTGATACTGGTGTTTTTACCTTTATTTAACTAGGCAAGTAAGTTAAGAACAAATTCTTATTTACAATGACGGCCTAGGACCAGTGGGTTACCTGCCTTGTTCAGGGGCAGAACAACAGATTTTTACATTGTCAGCTCGGCGATTCGATCTAGCAACCTTTCGGTTACTGGCCCAACGCTCTAACCACTAGGCTACCTGCTAACGTGTGCCATCCCCGCAGCCTCAAAATTGGATTAGTCCACTCAGACTGGCTTGAATCAGACGCGTCTCTTCTGCCATAATTTGTTTTTAAATATTTGCCACTGCTCGACCAAACAATCACCCAGTCGACTAAATGGTGTCAGCCCTAACAGTAATGCACAGAAAACGTTGTACATGTAAGTGTTGCCTACATAAGAAATTAAGTGATGTTTTTGATCTAACAGTAACGTTAAACTACAGTGTATTCGAAAAGTATTCAGACCCTTTGACTTTTTCCACATTACAGCCTTATTCTAAAATGAATTGAATTGTATTGTTCCCTCAATCTACACACAGTACCCCATAATAACAAAGCAAAAGCAGGTTTATTGAATTTTTTGCAAAATATAAAATAAAAACATTTAAAATGTCACATTTACACAAGTATTCAGACCCTTCACTCAGTACTTTGTTGAAGCACCTTTGGCAGCGATTACAGCCCAGAGTCTTCTTGGGTATGATGCTACAAGGTTGGCACACCTGTATTTGGGGAGTTTCTCCCCTTCTTCTCCGCAGATCCTCTCAAGTTCTGTCAGGTTGGATGAGGAGCGTCACTGCACAGCTATTTTCAAGGCCCCTCCAGAGATCTTAGATTGGGTTCAAGTCCGAGCTCTGGCTGGGCCACTCAAGGACATTCAGAGACTTGTCCCGAAGCCACTCTTGCATTGTCTTGGCTGTGTGCTTAAGACATTGTCCTGTTGGAAGGTGAACCGTCGCCCAGTTTGAGGTCCTGAGTGCTCTGGAGCAGATTCTCTCTGTACTTTGCTCTGTTCATCTTTCCCACGATCCTGACTAGTCTCCAAGTCCCTGCCGCTGAAAAACATCCCCACAGCATGATGCTGCCACCACCATGCTTCACCGTAGGGATGGTGCCAGGTTTCCTCCAGACGTGACACTTGGCATTCAGGCCAAAGAGTTCAATCTTGGTTTCATCAGACCAGAGAATCTTGTTTCTCATGGTCTGAGGTACATTTTGGCAAACTCCAAGCAGGCTGTAATGTGCCTTTTACTGAGGAGTGGCTTCCGTGTGGCCTCTCTACCACAAAGGCCTGATTAGTGGAGTGCTGCAGAGATGGTTGTCCTTCTGGAAGGTTCTCCTATCTCCACAGAGGAACTCTAGAGCTCTGTCAAAGTGACCATCTGGTTCTTGGTCACCTCCCTGACCAAGACCCTTCTCCCCTGATTGCTCAGTTTGGCCAGGCAGCTCTAGGAAGAGTGTTGGTGGTTCCAAACATCTTCCAGTTAAGAATGTTGGAGGCCAATGTGTTCTTGGGGACCTTCAATGCTGCAGAAATGTTTTGGTACCCGTCCTCAGATCTGTGCCTCCACACAATCCTGTCTCGGGGTTCTACAGACAAATCCTTCGAACTCATGGCTTGGTTTTTGCTCTGACAACTGTGGGACCTTAGACAGGTGTGTGCCTTTCCAAATCATGTCCAATCAATTCTATTTACCACAGGTGGATGCCGCCAGTTTTCGCTTTGTCATTATGGGGCACTGTGTTTAGATTGATGAGGATTTTTTTTTTAAATTTAATCCATTTTAGCATAAGGCTGTAACGTAACAAAATGTGGAAAAATTCAAGGGGTCTGAACACTTTCCGAATGCACTGTACGCTATTATAGTCGGTATGTTAGGCCAATGTAGAATAGTAATGAATCATTAAGTGATCTTGAGAGACATTGTTTTAGCTTTTATGGATTTCGTTTTAAACAAGCACCATTCTGAGAATTAGCGAAGTATGGCTCTGGTGCACTCCAGCAGATCTACGCCCCTGTATTGCAGTAGCCTATAAGTCAGGCTGCAAGAGGGGCTCCAAGAAGCTCCTCATTAAATATATTTAGAATCTTCATTTCTAATGTTTTAGCCGAACCTCTCGCCAACATACAATTTTTAAATAAATACCTGTAATTCACAAGGAATTTTCAAAGGAAAAATGTATACCTCAACTGGGATTTGAACATCGCAAACCGCAAAAATGACCAGAAACCTGGCTCGCAACACTGTGGGCTATTTGTCCACTTTAACTTTTGTACGTGTTTTTGTAACTTTGATTAGCGGATGGTGCCGTGTGACTTCTGTTAAAGGACACTCATGAAAAAGTGTTCGGTCACGTCAGAGAGGAAGAGGCAAAGCGAGAGGGTTTACGCCGCGCAAAATCTGTACACATAAGCAGATCATTAATATTTAAGCAAGTGAGGAGTTTTTGTATGAGGGGGAAAATAAGAACGTTGAATTTAGTCAAGACATTTTTTTATTGCAATTTAGATACATGAGGCTTATTTGATCTAACAGAAGATTCATAATGCTTACAGGTTACTCATAGAAGTGTGATGCACATGACATTCCGGCAACTTTGAGAAAAAAAACACTTTATATCGGTGTTGTTAAGGTTGCACATTTTGGGGAATATTCAGAGGTGGAAAGTTTGTGGTAATTTATGGGAATATATGCAAATTAATATTAATACCATTTAAATGTAGATGTTTTTTTCATTGGCTATATTTACCATATCATATGGAGACAGAAACATCAACCTTTTACCTTATCATAAGTAGACATAATTGCAAATGATGAAATCCTTCCAATAGAAAAAAATAATAAATAATTGAATTTTTATTAAATGAGTTGACTCTTCACATGGGATGATTTCACTGAACAACAAAAGAAATGGAATATTGAATGATCCAATGATCCATTGCATCTCCCAAAAACATTTAACATACATCTGTAAAATGATAGTCTAGACACTAAAGCTTAGGTTGTCTTCCTCTCAGGCTTCCATGTCGTCGCCCTGGACCTCCTCAATGTCCACCTCTTTAACATCAGACTGAGGCCTCATCTTCACTGTCACTTTCCAACCTTGTTGAGGATGGCTCGTTGTCAGGCTCAAAAAGCCTCATATTTGCCCAGATGACCACCAATTTTTCAACCCTTGTATTGTTCAGCCTGTTGCGTGCTTTGGTGTGTGTGTTCCCAAACAAGGACCAGTTGCGCTCTGAGACGGCTGATGTTGGTGGGATTTGGAGGATGATGGAGGCAACAGGAGAAAGAGCCTCAGATCCACAAAGTCCCTTCCACCAGGTGGCTGATGAGACATGTTGGCACGACTTGCATATTGCATCCACATCCCAAAGCCCTTGCTTGACTTCCAAGAACCTTAGCCTCATCCAGGCCAAGGTGGCGAGACACGGTAGTGATGACACCATAGGCCTTGTTGATCTCTGCACCAGACAGGATGTTCTTGCCAGCATACTTGGGGTCCAACTTGTATGCTGCAGCATGTATGGGTTTCAGGCAGAAGTCTTCACGCTTTTTGATGTGTTTTAAAACTGCAGTTTCCTCTGCTTGGAGCAACAGTGAAGTGGGAAGGGCAGTACGGATTTCTTCTCTTACATCTGCAAGCAGAGTGTGAACATCAGACAGGATGGCATTGTCTCTCTCAATCCATGCAATAGCTACTGCTTTAGGTTTCAGGAGTTGCAGGCTGCTTACCACTCTCTCCCAAAATACATCATCCAGGAGGATCCTCTTGATGGGGCTGTCCATATCGGCAGACTGTAATATGGACATTTCTTGGAGACTCCTTTCCCTCCAGGAGACTGTCAAACATGATGACAACACCACACCAACGGGTGTTGCTGGGCAGCTTCAATGTGGTGCTCTTATTCTTCTCACTTTGCTTGGTGAGATAGATTGCTGCTGTAACTTGATGACCCTTCACATACCTAACCATTTCCTCGGCTCTCTTGTAGAGTATATCCATTGTTTTTAGTGCCATGATGTCCTTGAGGTGAAGATTCAATGCATGAACAACAATGGGTGTGATGTGAGGGTAGGACTCTTCCACTTTAGACCAAGCAGCCTTCATGTTCGCAGCATTGTCTGTCACCAGTGCAAAAACCTTCTGTGGTCCAAGGTCATTGATGACAGCCTTCAGCTTATCTGCAATGTAGAGACCGGTGTGTCTGTTGTCCCTTGTGTCTGTGCTCTTGTAGAATAATGGTTGATGGGTGGAGATTATGTAGTTAATTATTCCTTGCCAATGAACATTCTACCACCCATCAGAGATGATTGCAATGCAGTCAGCTTTCTCTATAATTTGCTTGACCTTGACTTGAACTCTGCATCCAGACAATGAGTAGATAAAGCATGCCTGGTTGGAGGGGTGTATGCTGGGCGAAGAACATTCAGAAATCTATTCCAATACACATTGCCTGTGAGCATCAGAGGTGAACCAGTTGCATACACAGCTCGAACAAGACATTCCATCAGCATCTCTGACTACGTTCCTCCATTGAGTCAAAAAAAACTTCTGATTCCAGGACCATGAGCTGTTGCTATCGATAAGGTGTCTGATTCATCATTTTCACCTCAAATAGAAGTAGAGGGACTTTTGTCAGAGGTTGCTTGTTGTGAGCACTGAGAGAACATTATGCACTTGGCCAGATGATTCTGCATCTTTGTTGCATTCTTCACATATGATTTGCAAATGTACACAGCTTTACCATCTACATTAGTTGCAGTGAAATGTCTCCACACATCATATAGGGCAGTTGCATTTTCCTGTAAAGATTAGAAAAAAAATGAGTAATAAAAACAACAAATACAATTCCATGTACAGATAAATAGTTAGATTAAACAACTCCTTTGTAAGATAAATGTTTTAAAATTAAACATGTATGGAAACAGGTGAATTAACACCCCTCAGTTAGCAGGCTCAAGCAAGCTAAAACCCACATGGTAACAAAAACTAACTAGCAGAAATTGTTAACAAGTTAGAAATTATTTAAACACACTTTGCTGTAAGCTGCTATTTACTGGTTAACAAAAAATTGTGTTTGTCATATAAAATATATTCACCCCACCCAGTATTATAATCAAATCTTACCAGAAGGTATGTAGTCCTTGGCTCAGACAGTGTAGTAGTGTGGGCTCAATAGCATCTCATCAGTGAGAATCAGCTGTACATGTGATGGAAGAGTGCACTGCACATGTGATGGATGAATGCACTGTGCATGCAGAGGGTTGAAATTCCATTGAATTAGGGATAGTTTAATCAAAATATGCCGCAAGACCTAGAATTGCCTTATGTGTATCCCACAAAAAAGGTTCACTGTTATAAGCTAACTCTTTTGATGAATATAAGCAAAATCCCCCAAATTCCAGGGCTTAACATCCCATGGAAAAAGTCCAACCATTTGCAACCCACAAATTAAGTACTGTAAACAATGAGTCAAAAGTATACTACGGCATGAGAAAAAAAAAAAGTACTGACTGCTTACAAGAAAATTTCTAAACCCCTGACCCACACACAGTGAAGTGCAGAAGTGAAAGCCTATGTCCACAGTCATATGGGCACCGTAGACTACGACATGTGAGAGGAAGTTAAGAAACTAGATGTTGGGTGGTTATCACAGAGTATGGTAGATGGAGAACCTGGGTCTGGTTTAAAATGTAGCAGACATGCTATGGTGGTAGGAGGGAGCAAGAGTAGTCAGTCTTCGGAGTCCTGGAGGGGGCTCATGAAACAGTTTGTTTCTTTCAGCTTCCAACGCTCTAGAATTTTAACGGAATCCTTGGGACGTCCAACTAATAATTTAAAATGGTTGTGGTAGGGGCTAGTGTTTAGGGTAGAGGCGTCCCAGGGATCCCGGATAGCACTATCCCTGGAATTTAGGAAAAATTGCTTGAATCAAGACTCATGAGAATTGAAGTACAGCATTGAATGCAATGGCGGGATAGAATAGAACAAATTCAAGGCTACAATTTTCCTTGCTGAAAGTGGCCATCAGGTATAATTTCCTACCCCAAACTTTACAAGTGCAAACTGTTATTAGCGAATTCTGTCAGCATCAGGTCAACATAAAGCGAACTCTTTGCCTATTTCATCCAGAATGTCTGTGGGTGAGAGTGGGGTATGTTGAGCCAAAGGGTACGTTTGCCAACCCTTGTTTCTAGGAAACCATACACAAAATGTATAATTTCACCAAATATTTAGGGAGAAGTCATGATTTCATTGAGTCTGTGGAGGAAGAAACCACATGGAAAGTGGTAAGCAAGTTAGGTCCAACAATTCAAATGAATTTATTGTGCTAGAGGTTTCATGATGCTTGCATATAAACCAAAGCAGATAATTTAAAGATTGTTCTATAGATCACTTGGGGTCTCTATTAGCGTCAACACGAGGCTCTAAACCTAGCATGAAAGTACATCCTTGTAGTTATGTTTGCTTGTAGTTCTGTTTGGGGTAAGTTGAGCCAGTGGCAATGGGGTAAGTTGAGCCAATGGCAAGTTAATCAAATTGAAGTGTTTTCTTCCTAGGTGTAATGCAATACATTATTGCTAGGATATGAGGCAACACCAGGGCCTGGCTTATATTAAAAGTGTTTAAAATATACAGTGTTTGTTAGGTGATAATACTGTGTTAAAAGATGAGTAAAATGATTAAAAGACAAAGGGATTGTGATTGTTTTGTGTTTGGGAAATATGGACATGGTTTGAAAAAGGTAGTGATAATATGTAGGCGGCTCAACTTACCGTGTGAATGGATAGCATAACGTCACTAGTTTCTATTGGAAATACGACATCATTCAGTATTCAGGAATAGCATACACACAAAGACTCATATTGCACACATCAAAGCTGCGTGACTTGCCCAGAAACAGCGATCACATGATTAAAACCAAAACATATTGTGGATAACTGACTAAATATGGTGGATGGTTTTGTACACATTTATGCAATAACGCTTCTTCCAGTCAGTGTTTGGAAAGATTGTAACAAAACATTATTGATGCTGCTGCGTCAACCTCATACAATGTTACCGTGTTGCACAATGTTACTATGTTATACAATGTTACTTACGCATTTATTCACGATTAATCACCATTCAATTTGTACCTAGAATGAGATGTATGTTTTATGGAGATGATTGGCATGACAGCCCACTGTAGAGCTACGTTACACAAGTCGAATATACTCAGGGCCCTCCTTTCAATGGAAGGCATGCAACAATATAACCATTTAAAAACACGCAAAGTAACATGTCAGAAAATTCGTGAAAATGACTTGTAAACAACTCAACATACCTGAACTGGCGCCGCCTTGGTTGCAACTGCCGCTTGCTGTAGCCATGTAAACGTTTTGAAACTAATAAATAAATATGCGACATAAAATCTGAACCGTCTCAGAATAAACAATGGCAAATAAAAGCTGTTATAAAACGCGACTATATTGTTGGCGTGAAGTTAACTGTCCCGGGAAGATAGCCATGAGGACGACGTTTTTCAGTGTGTTCTGTAATTACCGTACAGGTTCAACACCGGGACAAGACATAACTCACTTCCTCAGACGAGATCACGTGACTCATGTGTCATCATGTGACGGTGGCGCTTGTTCTCGTCTCTTTCAATTCGAAGGGCTTTATTGGCATGGGGAACATGTTCACAGTGCAAAAGCAAGCGAAATAGATAATAAAACAAAAGTGAAATAAACAATAAAAAAATGAACAGTTAAACTTTAGACTCATAAAAGTTCAAACAGAATAAATATATTTCAAATGTCGTATTATGTCTATATACAGTGTTGTAACGATGTGCAAATAGTTCTTGTACAAAAGGGAAAATATATCAACATGGGTTGTATTTACAATGGTGTTTGTTCTTCAGCGGTTGCCCTTTTCTTGTGGCAACAGGTCACAAATCTTGCTGCTGTGGTATTTCACCCAATAGATATGGGAGTTTATCAAAATTGGATTTGTTTTCAATTTTTTGTGGGTCTGTGTAATCTGAGGAAATTATGTGTCTCTAATATGGTCATACATTTGGCATGAGGTTAGGAAGGGCAGGTTAGGAAGCCTGTCTTCTCTTTAGAGCCAGGTCTGCCTACAGCAGCCTTCCTCAATAGCAAGGCTATGTTCACTGAGTCTTTACATAGTCAAAGCTTTCCTTTATTTTGGGTCAGATTTTGGGTCAGTCACAGTGGGTAGGTATTCTGCCACTGTTTAGGGCCAAATAGCGTTCTAGTTGGCTCAGTTTTTTTTGTTATTTCTTTCCAATGTGTCAAGTTATCTTTTTGTTTTCCCATGACTTGGTTGGGTCTAATTGTGTTGCTGTCCTGGGGCTCTGTTTGTGTTTGTGAACAGAGCCCCAGGACCAGCTTGCTTAGGGGACTCTTCTCCAGGTTCATCTCTCTGTAGGTTTCTTTCTCCCACTTCAACTTTACAATTTCTTTGCAGCCTCCGGCCAACATTTAATTGCAGACAATAGTAAAACACATACCAAGCACAACATCTAATTATGTATAACTTGAGACCTGTTATTGACACAATTATTTATTCTCATGGAATTTCTGGTCCATATGGCAAATTTAAACATTACATTTCTTGGTAATTTCAATTATATACAAAGGCATTATTTCAGGTATTACAGTATTTATTTCAATTTTGACAAAGCAATATACAAGCACCAAATAAGTTGTGGACATTAAAGCAGCCACACATATATTTACAATGACACAAGGATTCGTCAGGTCTAAATGGGGAGCATTGTAACATTTCCCACCCATAAGACATTACAAATAAGACTGAAGTGCATATCATTGTACAGTGCTAGATAATTCTGTTCAATCAGGGGATTCCATTTTACAAAAATGACATCTTGCTGAACAATCAGTCCAGGATAAAGCGCATTCAATTGTGACCCTTTCTGTTTTTTCATCAGTGAACTACTAGCACATCAGTGAGCTGCTCAATCCACACTCCTCGCTTTCCATACTGTTACTCCTCCCTTTCATCTCCCTTTAGAGTAGGTCCTTTAAAATAATGAATACCGTACTATCAACTAGCTTCCTTTCCTTGGTCTATGTCATTGTCCTCACTGATTCAAATGCACCGAATAAGTAAAATAATTAGTAAAGCTAACGTTTCTGAATAAAATCTGTGTACTTTCTGCAAATGCCATAAAGTTAATTTACGTATAATGTCGTAGTTATAGTGGGTTAGTCATAGTAGGGAAGTTCTGTAACTATGTACACAAATGTATGCATCGTTGTAAAAACTGGCTCCACCCACGTAGCAATATTCAAGTACGTATGTTGACCTTGCCAACAGATAGGGAAGTTAAAGTGAGTACTTTCTTCGTTCTCCCACATCTGTCAGGACAATAAAATGAATAGGAAAGGAAGCACTATACATTATACAGCCAATAGGGTATACAGTACATCCCTTGTACATCTCAGTTCACACTACCTACTACCTCTGAACTCTATCTATCCTATCTGCCCTCCAGTGCCTTGTCTCGGGCGATGACGGCCTCATCAAACTTGATCATGAGAGTGGTGCCCTTGTGCCAGTGCACAGTGACCTTGGCAGGGAAGCCGCTGTGTGTTAGAATGGCCTCCACCACACCCCCGGTGAAAGCGGCACAGTTGAGCGTGCTGTTCTCTTTGGGCACCGAGATGAAGGCGTTGATCAGGGGCTCTTTCTCAATGATATAGTAGGTCTTGTCGTCGTCGTTGGCCTGCTCCAGCTTGTCCGCTTCCTTGCCGAACAGGGCCCTCCACACCGACACCTGGGGAATCGAGGGGGAACGGAAGGCAGAGAAAGGTGAAGGTTTGTTTGTGTTTATGCTTATGTCAGAGGCCAGGTCTGTTGAAGTGGAGGTCAAGTCTGAGGCTATATTTGTATTACATTAAAGCCTAATGTTATGTTAATGTTAGTATAATGTCAAACATTGGTTGTTATTACACTAATGAAAAAGTCTAGTGTGTGAATCACACACAATGTGCAAAGTTCTCTTGGTCATACCTTGATGAAGAGCAGTATGTTCAAGACTTTGGTTTCCCTTTTTCCATTCTTCTCTCTCAACACCAGCACATCCAGCAGGCTGGCCCCCACGCCTTGACCCAAGTCTGCCAAGCGTGCCTGCAGCTCGGACACAGAGTACACCCGACTCTGGCAGTATTGCACCATTTCAGAGAAGAGTAGGGCGAATGCGCTCACGCTGACCTCAGTCTTGGGCCTGGTGAGCGAGCGCTCTAGAATCGCAGACTTGCCCCTGGTGAAGCGAGTCTCCATTTTCTACACGGGAAGGTGAGGAGAGTGAGTGATTGTCAACAACATCAGAATACTGGTGTATAATAAAATATCAGCGAATGACTGTTGGTGCTTTCAAGACAACTGGGAACTCTGGGGAAAAAAAGAGGTCAAATCATGACATAATCTTCAAGTCGTAACTCCTGAAGGATGCCGGAGTTGGATGACAGTTCAAATGATTTTTCCCAGTCATCTATTTCAACACACCAGCAAACGTGCTACTACGGTTAGATACTCTTGAACAGAATATGAATAAAAACAAGGATTATTTCGTTCAATGAACACACATTGTGGAAAGCTGACTCTAAAACATGCACAAAGAAGAAATAAACATAGCAAATACAATAATAAAATGATTCAAATTAATCTTTCTCACCAATTTCTGTTGTTGTTCTTAACAGAACAATTGGCAAACAACACGTTTTACTTCCTGTTCCGGGGGATACGTCACAGTGACAGATAATGATATTAATGATGAAATATCTTCCGTTTAAACATTATGGTATTGATACAATTATTTAAAATATTACAGTTTTCATAAATCACTATTTTAAATAGATTTTTTTAAACCTATACAAATTATAAGAATATAGCTAATTATCATCCAGTAGAGGCCACTATTGTCCAATTTATCCACTGGTAATGGATGGCTTTCTTAATGTCACAAAAGGAAAATTAATATAGGGGCCAAAATTCACCTCATACACTGAGAATAAGAGGGTTGGGGATGGAAAAAACACACAAAAACAAACAGACATTGGCTGCTATTCTCAATGCAGCAGTCACTGAAGTGTAATAGACTTTGTTCCCCTTTACTCCCAACCACCAAAACCTCATAAGCCAATGAACACCACCTGCCATGGGACGCTAGTGTCATGAGTCAGGAACGTTACTGTCATCTGAAAAAGCATACATGCCCTGATTATAGTGTCTGCCTACTACATTGGCTTGTTTTTTGGGAATTTGTTAAGTGTCATTTCCAATAAGGTTACTGGGCTTCCCTGACATTGACGGCCCCTCTCCTCTATGCATCGTGGAACACATTTACCAGACTTCACCATCTGTGTGTGTCTGTGTATATGTGTGTGTAATTACATCCATATGTGTGAAAGGAAATACTGTGATGACTAATACAAACCAGCATATCTTCAGCACTTCTCTTGTCTCTTTACGCCTGATCTCGTCACAATCTTGAAAGGGCCTTATTTGTTTTCTGATGACAAACTTTGACTTTGAGTAAGAACCAATCAATATTTGGAGAGTTATTTCATCTATTGGGACACCACATTACAAACACATTAATTCCCCGAAGTGGGAAGTGAAACCAGCTTTAGGTACTTGAAACAAAGCCTTATTGAGCACCTGGACATTCTGCTTGTGGTTTGTCATGAGTGGTTATGGTTTGTCATAACAGAGTGTTGGACTGTAAGAGATAAGAAGATCTGGGGATTGTTTGTGGGTTTAGTTTAGCCTCTGGATCTGGTGTGATACAGCTGCACTCAGAATGACTACAGTGATTCTATGGCTCTTCATTGTGGCTGGAACGTGCTACAGCGTTCTCTGTTCAGGTAACCTGTGTTAATGGACTGAAATTACATGTTTATTTGGGTTCATATGTCTGAAAGTGTGGCTGCCATACTGTGTTGTCCGTACACATCTTCATTGGCAACATATGCTTCTATCGTTAAACTGAGAGCTCAAATGAACACAAAAAGTCACTAGTATTTAACTGGTGTACGATACATTAAATACCCCAAGATATTATGAATATGAGTATGAATGAAGCCCCAGGTGAATGTTTGCACTGAGTCTGTTGTGGCATGAACGAAAAACATTTGTTTTAGTTTCAGAGGACCACCTGCGGGACATGGGCAGTTTCATCAGTGCCGTTGAGCAGGCTGAGGACTCTTACCCAGACCTGTCCCCACTAGCCCTGGTGAGGACCCACTCGCCCTGCACTTCCTGGGGGCCTCCAACAACATCAGCCACACCCACACTTCTGTGTTCGACACTACTCTCTTTGGCTTCTTCGACAAAGCCATCCACCGTTTTGTGACGGACTGTGGTGAGGAGAGAGGGGTCGTTCTGACCCAAGATGGCACCACAGTGGCCATTGCTCCCATGCTTCTAGGCATCGAGGTGGGTCTGAAAGCTAAGCTGGAGGGCACCCCTCCTCTGGGCATGTTTCCCCTCACCTTGGCCAAAAACCTAGGGTTGTCGTTCCTTAGCCTCCAGGACTTTCCACCCGCTCTGCGTCTGGGGCCGGACGGCTGCTGGGACAACGTGACCCACCCCAAGGTGTTCCAGCTGTTGTGGGTGCCCACCCTGGCCAGCGATGCCCTCATCAAAGGGGGAATTGATGGGTCCATCTTGGGCATGGATCTTGCCACCCTGGCCCCCTCTGAACAGCCTGGTAAACTCAGCAAGGTGCTGAAGGGTTACTACAACCATGTCCTGGAGGGGCAAGACCTGGGGATTGTATCCAGCCACATCGGCCCCAAGCGCAGGGAGATTGCCCAAGCCCTGCTGGGCACCCTGGACAACCAGAGGCAGGTGATGGAGACCCCATACCTGGTGTGGAGGCTGGAGGACAATCAGTGGATAGCCAAGGATACAGGGGTGGAAAAAGCAGTGAGAGACGGAATGCTGGAATTTGTCCACAGGTACTGGGGTGAGTCTCAGGATGGGGGAGAGGGAATCATTTACCCCTGTAATTATGACATTGTAGGGGATGAATGGCTATTCATTTGAAGTCTACAGAAAATTGGTCTGTAAATATGAAGAGTATATAGGTGACCTTTGACCCCCTCATCCATTCACAGATATTAACAAACCCTTTATACTAAGCTTCATAGATGGAGACAAGTGTCCTGTACAATTACTGAAGCAGTCATATTATAGTGTAATGAACACGATGGGAGACAGAGAGCTGGTTTCAAGCGCAGGGTGCAGCAGGTGTTTATTGTAAAGGACACAGGAGGAGGCAGGTAGCTGGGTCTAGGGGCAGGCAGAAAGTCATACACAGGGGGTCCAAAAGGGCAACAGTACAGGCAGGGAAAAGGCTGGTAACGTCGTCCAGGAGATCAGACAATAGGTTGATAACAGGAAATCCAATAGACTAAAGTACAGGTAAGGAAGAGGCAAAAGGCATCGTTTGTGAGGCAGGCAAAAACTATGAGGATTAAATTACGGGAAAAACAGTGCTCTGAACAGAAGTGTGTCACAAAACAAACAACACATAACGATGGGGTGCAAAGAACTGAACTAAATAGTGTGTGATAATGACATACAGGTGTGTGAACAGGTGATCCGAATTCAGGTGATTGGGATCTGGAGAGTGAGCTGCGTTCACGAGGATCTATGTGTTTGAGAGTGTGAGTTGGAAGCAGACGTTACACATAGCAAATCTTGACATGATGTTACACGGTATAACTTGAAGCAATATGTAATGACAAGAGGCTATAACAGGAATCAGGGTTGTGAGATCATTTGTTTTATCACTCCAACTCCTAAATGCATGTCCCCCTCAGCTTTGTGGTGGGTTCTGACGGGTACATCTACGAGGGGCGAGGCTGGCATCACCTTGGCACCCACACCAGGGGACAGAACTGTTACAGTTACGGCGTGGCCTTCATTGGCAACTACTCCTCCTCTCTGCCCTCGTGCCACACCCTGGATCTGGTGCACCAACACCTGGCCAAGTGTGCAGTGGACGGCGGGTGCCTGCAGGCCAACTTCACCCTCCACGGGCACCGGCAGCTGGTGGACACCTCCTGTCCAGGAGATGCACTCTACTCAGAGATCAGGGGCTGGGAGCACTTTGGGGTGAGAGACTGTTCAGTATTATAGGCTACTATACTGTTAGTCAATGTCAAATGTATCCGTTTAATACATACACAATCAAAAGGTCATCACAGTTGCGCCAGAACACTATTCAGTCATAATACAATTGTGCCCTTTTTCATACATTAGACATTAGTGATAAACACCAACATTAAGCTGTTTGTGCACTGTTGATATTGATGCTGCTGACACGTTTTCATCCGGTGTTATCTTGATCACTCATTACAGCAATCTTTTACAGGAAACCAGCTCATCAAAAAAGGACCAATGAAGAAGACAAGCATGTAAAAATCAGTGTGGAATAAAAACAGTTTTGTCAAAATGTTTCATCGGATTGTATGGGGGTATCAGTTTGTTATGTCCATGATAATAGTGTGTTTTAGAGTTATAACAGCGTATAACACTCACCCTTATGGTTGTCACTGCTTCACATTACAGTATTGTAACACAACAGAGAGACATGTGTACTGACCAAAAATATAAAAGCAACATGTAAAGTCCCATGTTTCATGAGCTGAAATAAAATATCCCAGAGATTTTCCATACGCACAAAAAAACGTATTTCTCTCCAATATATTGCAGAAACGTGTTTACATTCCTGTTAGTGAGCATTTCTCCTTTGCCGAGATAATCCATCCACCTGACAGGTGTGGCATATCAAGAAGCTGATTAAACAGCATGATCATTACACAGGTGCACTTTGTCCTTGGGACAATAAAAAGCCACTCTAAAATGTGCAACTTTGTCACACAACAAAATACCTCAGATGTCTCAAGTTGAGGGAGTGTGTGATTGGCATGCTGACTGCAGGAATGTCCACTAGAGCTGTTATCAGATAATTGAATGTAAATGTATCTACCATAAGCCACCTCCAACGTCGTTTTAGAGAATTTGGCAGTACGTCAATCGGCCTCACAACTGCAGACCACATGTAACCACGTCAGCCCAGGACCTGCACATCTGACTTCTTCACCAGTGGGATCGTCTGAGACCAGCCACCCGGACAGCTGATGAAACTGAGGAGTATTTCTGTCTGTAATAAAGCCCCTTTGTGGGGGAAAAACTAATTTGGCTGGGCCTGGTTCCCATTTGGCTGGGCCTGGCTCCCCAGTGGGTGGGCCTATGCCCAGTCATGTGAAATCCATAGATTAGGGCCTAATTTATTTAAATGGACTGATTTCCTTATATGAACTTATAACTCGGTAAAATCGTTGAAATTGTAGCATGTTGCATTTATATTTGTGATCAGTAGAGCTGCTTCTGCCGAGAGAGAGAGAGAGACAGTGACACTGTTTAATCAACACTGATTTAGCTATTTTCATACACTTTCAATGTATTAAAAGTACAGTATAATGTCAAATATCCAACACTGGTCATTGTTGATACCTAAGCATACTGTAAATAGTATTGATTAATTCTGTAATGAATTTAATATAGCCTACTTTAAATAGCCTGTCGTCTTAAATTTTTTAAGCGATTTTTTTAACCAACACATTTTAATACTGTATTGCATGTTTTATGTATTTCTCTAACCCTTTTGTATGCGAATTGCCAATGCCAATAAACCATCATAAATAACGTTTTTTTCCAGTGACATTGCGTAAAAATTTTAGAGGATCTGTATTCATTAGGGAGAAATAGGATTGGTCCGGGGCAAATGAAACAACAGGATAAATAAATGTGCTCATAAATTTACGCACGCTGTGCGCAATAAGGAACGTGTCACCATAGAAATGGAATCTAGATTATAATTCTATGTGCGTCACAATGTCCAATAACATACATTTTAATTCCTAATTCTATGTGTATTACTCAGAGGTTAAATTATTCACAATCACAACCGACCTACAGTATATCGATAGCAAACGCGAATTCTTCATTCAAGTCAATCAAAAAATATATATATATTTGTTCCTGTTCTCAGTAAGGTAAGTAGGTCTTCCCATAATGAGAAGGACCGATATTGCACGCATTCGACGTTTTAGAAAAATAACGTTACTTGGATCATATCGAATCTATTAGCTATACAACCAATTTATCGATCATCTAAGATGACTTGCTTCCTCATCATAATTAAGGTCTCATTAATCTCATCTGCACTTTCATTGTTTATATTGCATGTTGTTGTTCTATGTAAGGTATAATGTATATTCCTCCCATTTAGATAACTTTTTCCAGCATTCATTTGAAAAAGACAGATGTACTGCTGTAGACATCTGGTATTGGGTTCTGTGCTCATTAACCCTAGCTCTTTCTGCAGAGCTTTGGCCAACAAAAACAAATGATCAAAAAGGCCTCATCACTCTCCATGGAGGAGCAGTTAGTTTGTGCCATGAACCAATTCATATCACTCTCTACTTGCCACATTCTAACTGGTTTAGTCACTAATTGAAGACTATTGCAGAAAATGCTCAAAGGGCAATTCTGTAAGTGGAAAGCCCATGGAAGGCTCCCACTGGCCCTCCCGCTGAGACCAATGAAGGCCTGGCTCCTGGCAGGGAAAAGAGTCTTCTTGGCGTGAGTACAGTGTTCTCAGACTATTTTTTAATTGTACGAAACGTTAAACTCAAGTTACCAAATTAAGTATATTACATCATTAGACAAGGTTAAATGATAACCTGAATGTATCAAAATATATTAGATGACAGCAATAGTTTGATAGTGTAGACAGACATAGACTGATACATTTCTATATTCACATGAAGGCGTGAGACAGAGATATGGAAGAGATGGAGGAAGGTCTGTGTAGCTGAATTGGTAAGGACTATGTAGAGCAAACAGTACACCCACTGTAAAGCATTTAAGATATCAGCAAGCTCGTTTTTGTACCCAAAGAGAAAAACAGTAGCTATCAGTTCAAATTAATCATTTTTCCCATCATTTCAATGATGGACCAGTGTCCAGTCTCACTTGATACATCAACGGTCTGTTAATTACATATTATGTTGTTACATAGACTTGGGATGCAGAGAGGGGCCTGGAGACAGAGATAGTTCTCTTGGTCAGTTGCCAGAGAGTTCAGGATGAATTAAGGATGTCCGATGTCATCGTGGACACGGCGCCCAACGGAGCCATCCAGCTTCTGAAAGAGAAATGTTGGAAGTTGAACTTCTTGCATCTAAAGGATGAGACATGCCAGGCCACTGAGGTAAGACATACGAGCCATCTGCAATGCCAATATTGTTTCTTTAAAATAACATGTCAAGCATCTTTGTCATTTCTGTGTATAATATGGTGTTCGAAGTTGGTCAATATTACATCGGAGTTCCTATCAACTTTGGATGTATTTGGTGTGTTGTCTTTGTGAAATAGCTATAGGATAGTTATGTATCTCTCTGTCCATTTACAGCTCACTGAGCTGTATGGACATTCTGAGACCTCTTCAAAGGAAACTCTAATTGACGAGAAAAGTCCAAAGACCAAGTGCCCGGCCAGTGTCGCTGGGGCTGCTGACATTGACAACACCAATGAGGAGGCTTCAGAGGAGTCTCCAAATAAAAATGTGGTGGACATTCAGGCTGAGCCACTGGACCTGGTCAGTGTGGAGAAAGAGGCTGCTGGAGATGGAAATGTCCTCAGCAAGGTGGTGAAGCCCAAAGGGTGGCTGAAGGAGGGCTGCAAAGATCAGCGAACCCCCAAAATCTATGTTATGATTGCGGAACTCCCAAAGGTAAGGAACTAGACGCCTGTTTCGTAAATGAAAGGTCAAGTGTCTTTGCAAGTTGGGTGTATCAGAGTTGTCTCAAACTGGACAATATTACAAAAAACCTGCTATAATCTTTGACTTTGGATGTCTGTGGTATGTTTTGTGAAAAAGGAATGATATCTGTTTTGTTCTTACTCTTTCATTGCTCTGCATTGTCTGCTTAGTCCTATTTCGGATCCACTGAGAGCTTTCCTGAGATGTGTAGCAGAGGTCCTGAGGTGTGCAGTGGAGTGCCCGAGGTTAGTAGCAGAGGTCCTGAGGTGACCACCAGAGGTCCACGGGTCTGCAGTAGAGGTCCAAAGGTATGCAGTGGAGTGCCTGAGGTGTCAAATGCAGTGGGAGAGGTGTCAAGTGACACAACGACGACAGAGGCTGCTGAAGACCTTCTGGACACTGGAAATGTCCTCAGCAAGGTGGTGAACCCCAAAGGGTGGCTGAAGCAGGACTGGGAAGATCATCTGACCAGAGACTTCAATGATATGATTGCAAAACTCCCAAAGGTAAGGAACAAGAGGCCTGTTTTGTAAATGAAAGGTCAATCGTCTTCATAAGTGGGCTGCATCAGGGTTGTCTCAAACTGGACAATATTATAAATTAGCTACTATAATCTTTGACTTTGTTTTTCTTACTCTTTCATTACTGCATTGTCTGTTTAGTCCTATTTCAGATCCATTGAGAGCCTTCCTGAGGTGTGCAGCAGAGGTCCTGAGGCGTCAAACGCAGTGGAAGAGGTGTGCAGTGACACAATGAAGATAGAGGCTGCTGGAAATCTTCTGAAAACTGGAAATGGCCTAAGCAAGGTGGTGCTCCTATCCACTGAGAGCCATCCTGAGGTGTGCATTAGAGTGCCTGAGGTGTTCGGTGGAAGTCCAGAGGTATGCAGAGGAGTGCCTGAAGTGTACAGTGGAGATCCTGAGGTGTGCGGTGAGATGCCTGAGGCGCCAAACGCAGTGGAAGAGGTGTCCAGTGACACAAAGACAGAGGCTGCTGAAGACCTTCAGGACACTGAAAATGTCCTTAGCAAGGTGGTGAACCCCAAAGGGTGTTTGAATGAGGACTGGGAAAATCAGCTGACCCGAGACTTCAATGATATGATTGCAAAACTCCCAAAGGTAAGGAACAAGAGGCCTGTTTCGTAAATGAAAGGTCAAGTGTCTTTGTAAGTGGGGTGTATCAGGGTTGTCTGAAACTGGACAATATTATAAATTAGCTACTATAATCTTTGACTTTGAATGTCTGTGGTATGTTTTGTGAAACAGCTAAAGGACATATGCGTTGTTCTTACTCTTTCACTGCTCTGCGTTGTCTGTTAAGTCCTATTTTGGATCCAACGAGAGCCTTCCTGAGGTGTGCAGCGGAGTGCCTGAGGTGTCGAACGCAGTGGAAGAGGTGCGCAGTGGCAAAAAGAAGCAGAAGAAACATGTCGTTCTACGATTCCTCCGACGTGTGTGGAAGTTATTCACATGCACCAACAGGCTCCCCAAAGAGGAGTGACTGAAGCACACACACAACTCCGGGCCACACTTTGCCTCAGCGACTGAATTTCTCCACCATCTCCCCCTTTCCTTCCAGCTGCCTATTTTTAATAATAAATATAAAGGGGATCTGAACCCCAACAAAAAAACTGTTTTCATTAGTGTTTTTCATATAACTTAGTATAGTATGAAGAATGCTTGAAATCATTTTTGTACTAATTCATTATCCAGACTATTAAGCTGTTTGAGAAGTACTTATTAAGTGCGTATTAATCACAGTATTACTGCATTACACACTAGTAAATATGTACAAAATCATTTGAGACACTTTGTAAGTTTGTGGTTGAATGGCTCTACTGTGGGCTATTTTCCTCATCAAAACCAAATCAAAACTTTATTTACATAGCACATTTCTTATAGATGATGCATTTCAAAGTGCTTAGCAAATCAAATAAAAATGAGACTAATTAAAATAGTAAAATGATAACAGTGGACATGAGACTAATGCATTAAAATACATTAAAATAAATAAGATATATACAATGGGATAAAATAGATAGGACTAAGCAAAAGTACGGCTTAAAAGTAGCTCTTCTAAATGTATACAGTTTCTGAGGCCCTCAGATCCTCCGGCAGGCTGTTCCAAAGGCCAGGACCATGGTGGCTGAAGGCAGCCTCACCAAACGTTTTGGTTCTCACCTTTGGAACAACTAAAAGACCCATGACAGAAGATCTGAGGTACCGACCAGGCACATACAGTATCTTAAAAGCATGTTAGACATGTATTCAGGTGCAGGGCCACATAGTGTGTTTAAAATCAATTATAAAACTACAGGCAACCAATGCAGGGACTTTAAAATAGGTGTTACAGTATGTTAAATAATATATCCTGACGACAGTTCAGTTATATTGGTATAATAGTGCCCTCCAGTGTTTCTGAGTAAAGGTTTAGATAAATTATACTTGTAGTGGTGGGGCTTTGACAAAGCTATTGGAAGTTGTTAGTATGTCTTCTAAGTCCGTTGTAGGTTGCATAAGGAGACAGTTCAAAGAGAATCCACAACTCAAAGGAGAATACTTTGAAAATGGTTCTCTGATCTGGCACTGATCAGAGAGAACTGTAATGAGGAACCCTGTTTTCACCTATCCAATGGTGTTGGATCAGAATTCTTGGCTGCCTGTCCAATTCAAACTCACAGTCATCATCTCATGAAACACGCGTTGACCAGTGTGTGAGATTGAAATATTTAACAGGTGCATGTGTCACAACTGTGCAGCATCAACACAGGAAGTGGTTTAGAGTCTATCGAACCTGTTTGGCTGGCAGGAAGTGCTGCTGGTTTAGACGGGAAACTGAGCCCAGCAGCCACTGAACACAAACAACCACATGTATCTGTGTCAGACGACCCACAGATGGTGATGATGTTCTATTAAATATCATTCAATAAATATTCTACATCTTGTTGTCGTTAATGTATGAACTTCAGGGTTGATCCGAATAGTTGATAGAACTGGTGAATGGGACAGGCCCCAAGACAGAGTTGTGAAATGGATGTCTCAGCTTCCCATTATTACTATAGCATCAGATCATATGTCTCAATCAATGTTTTACATTTTTTTTAAAAGAGGAAGGTGTGAAGAAATAAGAGCCGTCTGTGTAAAGGAAGGTACAGATGCAAACAATTCATATCTAGGCTAAATGAACAAATCAGAACAAAGCATGTATTTACATTTCATATACAAAGAAAGAGTAGGCAAGTGGGTAGAACATTTGAAGACGTCCCCTGTTCCTTTCTGGCGCTTTCAAAATGATTGAGCGAACTGACACACTTCCTGTGAGGTGGAGGACAACTTCAGACTTAACAACAGTTTTAGTTACCTAAACCATACACGTGAAGAGGTCCTGAGGATTTTATGAAGAGATGTCTTCCATGCAGCGGAGGAATTTAACAATACTCTGTTCAGGACAAGGGCCAGTAAGGCATTAAGAACATTACAGAGGGTGTGGGAGGATTTGAGAGAAAGTAAAAAGAGAACTCTTGGATAGGATGTCAAGGGGAAGAAGGGGAGAGGTGAGAGAGCAGAGAGACCAGTCAGAATACTATAATACATGAAAAAAAAAAACAGAGTTAGTGACACTGTGAAAGGAAGCAACCGTTGAGTGTGGGAGGTTGAGGGCGTGAAGACTCACAGCAAAGGAACTACACACGAAGCAGTCAGACAGATGTTGCCGGATGACATTTTGGAACACAGAAATAAAAAAAAGAATCAAGAAAGAAAAACAAGTGATGTCCAGATTATTAGTCATCCTAAGTGATTACATTTTGAGGGGACCTTAAGTAAGGAGGTAAAGACGATTTATTCCATTCTTGAAAACAGTGAGAGGAGCAAGCTAAAAAAAAGATACTCACAAAAACCAAGATGAAAATGGGCACAAACCAGGAGGCTGAATCTGAGCCAGAAGCTAAACCGATTGCAGAGGAGACGGGACCCACAGAGGAGGAGAAGGAGACACCTGCTGAGCATCCTCAAGACGCCCCTCCTCCTGAGGACGTCGACCCTCTCAACACCTACAAGTGGCACACTGGAGCCAAGGCAGCAACCCTTGACGGGACGAGAGGAGAGGGTGGAGCCACAGCATCAACAACAATAGAGAAGATGGAGAAGACCTCCACCACCAAATGGAGTAATAAGATGCAGAACTGGCGGAAAGCCCTGAGCGAGGATCCCGGAGAAAGAGCCTCAACCGTTGGACGAGGAGGGGAGACCCCCAGGCTGGAGAAGAACCCTACCTCCAGGAAGAACCCCTTCAGAAGGGTCCAGTCTGAGCCTCCAGGGTCGCTGTTCACTACCCAGTCCCCCTCCTCTTCAGCCCAGGCAACATCGGGACCGGGGGCAAGCGCAGAGGCACCGGAACCACCTCCCGGGGACACGCCACAGAAAGGGGGCGGAGGGGCACTGTTCAGGAAGTACATACGCACCGTCTCGCAGAAGCTCAAGAGGCCCCGGCTGCTGAGCAGAAACAGCACCCCGGCCCTTCTACAAGGTGAAGGCGCAGAATGCACACCATAAGCGGATTGCCTAGTTATCTGAATGCACACCTAGCGCCACACATGACAATACCATGCTCTTTCTTCTGTTTTTTAAGACGTCCTACATCGCTGTATGTCAACCATTTTGAGTACAGTTTTCAATTCTAGGTTTGAATTTGTATAGTTTAGTTAGTCTCTCGATTTTAGTGTAGTTTAGATTTTCCGTAATTTTTCCTTCAGTGAAATGCTGAAATCTGGTGTTGTATACATGGCATTTAGTGTGTGTCTAAGAACCCATGATGAGGTAGACATGGTTAGTAAGCATTTTACACTTTAAAGAAGCAAGTTTGCATAAAACCAAAAGCATTATACTCAACCATACAGTCAGAGACCATTTTGAGTGGACTTTTCAGTCAGTCTATTCGTCTTGGAGACTGGAATAAACCTGAAGATACAGATTAAAAAACCTACAGTACATTTACGTCATTTAGCAGACGCTCTTATCCAGAGCAACTTACAGTAGTGAATGCATACATTTCATGCATTTTTATTTATTTATTTATTTTTGTACTGGCCCCCCATGGGAATCGAACCCACAACCCTGGCGTTGCACACACCATGCTGGCGTTGCAAACACCATGCTCTACCAACTGAGCCAGAGGGAAGACTATGTGACAGTGGGTGATATGATTTAGGAGAAGTTAATATAGCCATACTTAGATTAGAAAACAAATTGACACAGGATGCGCGAGAGTTGTGGTTCGTCATCGATGGGGAGCGAGGAGGGGCGGAGAAGATAGCATCAAAACAACAACTACAAACTAGAAATGGGAGTGGCCATGTGCACTGTGTCAGATAACGACATCATGCCATAATTACTCCGAATGAAAAACATCCAGGTGCTAGCGTGTGCACTCAATTACCCCCCCCCCCCCCACCAGAATGACTAGTGCTGGTTCCCTTAGACTATACTGTAATTAGGAAAACTCAATTTCAGACACAGAGATAGAGTATTGTTAAAATAACTGTGTCCAATCACAGAGGCATGACTAGGGTTATCAAAATGAGTCAAATTAGTGGCATCTATTGTAGACCATGTCATACAACTGTAGTTAGTTGTGTCACACAGACAGTTCAAATAAAAAGGCCAGGATTTCAAGTGACTATTGGAGTGATTTGGTCCATCCCATTCTGTACTGATCTAGTGTGCTGTTGTCATGGTGTGTGTGTGTGTATAGATGCGGGTGGGAGTGGGCTTGCAGCTGCGTCCCTAGAGCTAGCCAGGCTGTCATGGGCCCCTCCCCAGGACGTCCCCGTTTGGGACATCAACAACTGTGTCCTGGAGGACGGACAGATCCTCATCACCCCGGAGGAAGAGGTACACGACACAGACCAACAACAACACTTAGCAATGCACTTCCATTATTAAACAATATGGAGTCAACACAACCTTGAAGCATCGCATTTAACAGTTAGTACTATTACTGGGAGCACTGCACTCTCAATGGAAACTCACACTTGACTGTATGAAGTTGATAGTCATGGTTTCTCTCTAGGTTATTATGTGAGTGTGCATCTCTTCTACTCCCTCTCTCAGCCAATGATGTGGACCCGGAACCGAGTCAGCAGCTGCCTGTCAAACCTCAGCATGCAGAACCTGGCAGATGTCAACATGGGTCAGTACTCCAATACTGCCTCATGATTTTAGACAGTAGGAGTGTTTCATATGAATAGGGTTCTTGGAACTGTGATCAATACCTTGATTTCTCTAATAGCTTTCCCAAACGTCAACATCAGAGACACAAAGGAGATACAACGGTGAAGTCCATTTTCCCATCAAAATGGTTGATCCTCAGAAATACAGACTGAGCAAGACTGAGTCAGGGATGTCTTTGCATGGATAACATCCATTCGGGAGCATCACAACCACTAGAGAGTCTAGCAGAGTAACGGTAGAGCAGGCACAGAGGAAATAGCTGACGTGATTATGCTTGCGAGTGGCTTTCAAATTGTTTCCTCAAACCTTTTGGGGGTAGATACCATCACATCTGTATGTTCCAGAAGACCAGTCAGGGCTGATTGAGAAGAAGCAGTGTCTGTAGCGTGGCTTCTCTCATTCATGTTACTTTTATTAGTATTAGCTTGTGGACTTAGTCTGGCTATATAATATTAGATATTGATTAGTTCTATGTGATGCCTACATTGGCGAGGCCCATTTGGTGAAGAGAGGAGAACCATGAGAGGTGAAACAGTGTTCACTCTTAAGTGTGATTAGGTGAAGCGGGTTCGACAGATCTCTCGCCCTCTCTCAATGATGGGATTTAGACGCTGGATTGCATGTGGAGGCACATTGGGTAAGCAAAGGATTAGATAGAAGTTCATTTGTACGGTCACAATTACTATTGATTCAGACAAATATTTTACTTGATTATGTCTATGAAAGGAGAATATCAACAAAGGTCCATTTTTAACGAATGCTCTGAAGAAAAGTGATGTACTGTATGATGGCTTTAGTTACTGCCGTAGGTAAATGTATTCTTTTAGCCAAAAAAGTGTCTCAATGGGCCTCCGGGGGTGGCGCAGTGGTCTAAGGCACTGCATCGCAGTGCTAGCTGTGCCACCAGAGATTCTGGGTTCGAGCCCAGGCTCTGTCGCACCTGGCCGTGACCAGGAGGTCCATGGGGCAATGTACAATTGGCCCAGCGTCGTCTGGGTTAGGGAGGGTTTGGCCGGCAGGGATATCCTTGTCTCATCGCGCACTAGCGACTCCTATGCGGGCCGGGCGCAGTGCACGCTGACACGGTCGCCAGGTGTACGGTGTTTCCTCTGACACATTGGTGCGGCTGGCTTCCGGGTTGGATGTGCATTGTGTCAAGAAGCAGTGCGGCTAGGTTAGGTTGGGTTGTTCCTTGCCCGAGTCTGTATGGGAGATGCAGTGATGAGACAAGACTGTAACTACCAATTGGGGAGAAAAAAGGGGTAATAAAAAAAAAGTGTCTCAATGTGTTGTTTTATTGACTTGGAGTGACAGCACGGCTGATTTTCTGCTCTGCAGTGGTACTCAGGGTTTTAGTAGTCTCTAAACTAAGTTAATCAATGTCTGAAATGAAGGCTGCACTTACAAGGTTCCTTCCACTAGATAAAAGCAATATCCGGTGTGACTGTCAGAACACTTATCAATGGTTGACTCATTCTGACACTGAGCCTAGTCATCCCTCAACCTTCTTACGTTAGACATTTCTTACTGTTGGAGAGACTTAAGCTAAAGTGGTTATCAATAGGATTTCAAAGACAGTGCATTAATGTTCCGTTATACAGTACATGTACTGTTCTAGATTAGTTATTCAAATTCAGTCTGAATAATCTTCAGCCTTGCGGCCTCATCCATTTGAGCAGTTATTTGTTCAGTCTTCAGAGGAAATGCAGAGAGGGGGAAATGACTACACTTCCCCTGGTGGTTTCAGAGGACTGCAATTTAGATTGGGGAGATTAGATCAACCACTGGTTGTCTCTCCACAATGGTTTCCAAATAAACAGGGAAATGTACACACATACAGTGAGGGAAAAAAGTATTTGATCCCCTGCTGATTTTGTACGATTGCCCACTGACAAAGAAAGGATCAGTCTATAATTTTTATGGTAGGTTTATTTGAACAGTGAGAGACAGAATAACAACAACAAAAAAACTGAAAAACGCATGTCAAAAATGTTATAAATTGATTTGCATTTTAATGAGGGAAATAAGTATTTGACCCCCTCTCAATCAGAAAGATTTCTGGCTCCCAGGTGTCTTTTAAACAGGTAACGAGCTGAGATTAGGAGCACACTCTTAAAGGGAGTGCTCCTAATCTCAATTTGTTACCTGTATAAAAGACACCTGTCCACAGAAGCAATCAATCAATCAATCAGATTCCAAACTCTTCACCATGGCCAAGACCAAAGAGCTCTCCAAGGATGTCAGGGACAAGATTGTAGACCTACACAAGGCTGGAATGGGCTACAAGACCATCGCCAAGCAGCTTGGTGAGAAGGTGACAACATTTGGTGCGATTATTCGCAAATGGAAGAAACACAAAAGAACTGTCAATCTCCCTCGGCCTGGGGTTCCATGCAAGATCTCACCTCGTGGAGTTGCAATGATCATGAGAATGGTGAGGAATCAGCCCAGAACGACACGGGAGGATCTTGTCAATGATCTCAAGGCAGCTGGGACCATAGTCACCAAGAAAACAATTGGTAACACACTACGCCGTGAAGGACTGAAATCCTGCAGCACCCGCAAGGTCCCCCTGCTCAAGAAAGTACATATACATGCCCGTCTGAAGTTTGCCAATGAACATCTGAATGATTCAGAGGACAACTGGGTGAAAGTGTTGTGGTCAGATGAGACCAAAAGGAAGCTCTTTGGCATCAACTCAACGTGTTTGGAGGAGGAGGAATGCTGTCTATGACCCCAAGAACACCATCCCCACCGTCAAACATGGAGGTGGAAACATTATGCTTTGGGGGTGTTTTTCTGCTACCGGGACAGGACAACTTCACCGCATCAAAGGGACGATGGATGGGGCCATGTACCGTCAAATCTTCGGTGAGAACCTCCTTCCCTCAGCCAGGGCATTGAAAATGGGTCGTGGATGGGTATTCCAGCATGACAATGACCCAAAACAAACGGCCAAGGCAACAAAGGAGTGGCTCAAGAAGAAGCACATTAAGGTCCTGGAGTGGCCTAGCCAGTCTCCAGACCTTAATCCCATAGAAAATCTGTGGAGGGAGCTGAAGGTTCGAGTTGCCAAACGTCAGCCTCGAAACCTTAATGACTTGGAGAACATCTGCAAAGAGGAGTGGGACAAAATCCCTCCTGAGATGTGTGTAAACCTGGTGGCCAACTACAAGAAACGTCTGACCTCTGTGATTGCCAACAAGGGTTTTGCCACCAAGTACTAAGTCATGTTTTGCAGAGGGGTCAAATACTTATTTCCCTCATTAAAATGCAAATCAATTTATAACATTTTTTACATGCATTTTTAAATTTTTAGTTGTTGTTATTCTCACTGTTCAAATAAACCTACCATTAAAATTATAGACTGATCATTTCTTTGTCAGTGGGCAAACGTACAAAATCAGCAGGGGATCAAATACTTTTTTCCCTCACTGTACATATGTAAGACGTGAGTGATATGTAACAAGATATACAGTATGTCTCCATATGAAGCAACAATAACAGAGACAACCCACAATGCCCACTTCCTGCCCGAGACGCTCTGATAAAATGTTGCCATTTTTTTCAAGGGAGGGGAGGGATCATGTCAAGCCAAAACTGTGTTTACATGTTTACATGCTAACTGTGTGTATCTCTTGGACCTACAGAATGCAGCCCCGACCACATGGCCCCCACTGGAGGCCCCAGACTGAAGGGCCAAGATGGAGGAGTGAGGGTGAGCACTACATACTCCACAGATAAAATACTGTTATTACATGATTCATAACAGCTCTGGATTTCCTGAGGATTCTGTATGACTCAGGGCCTGCTAATCAGTATGCCCCTGGAGATGAATTGAACCCATCTCTCCCTCCCCCCTCTTTAATTGTCTTCTTCCTGCCCTCTGTCTCAAGGGGCTGATCAAGCGGCGTTTCTATGGTGGAGCCATGCGAAAGAGCAATACCCAGTTAAACACCATTGGGTTGAACAAAGGGAGCAGGTATGTGGTCAGTCTCATAGTGCTCTTGGTGTGTAAGGCAGGCTGTTCCTCATTGACTCCTCTCGTCTCCTCCTCCCTGTCTGTTCAGCAGGCTCCATGGCTCACGGGAGTCCGTGTCCATCCCAGTCAGCGCTGCAGGAAACCTGGATCTGAGCGCAGACACCAGTACGGTCATCAGGCCTGTACACAGCTCCATCCTGGGGGAGAAGTACTGCTTTGAGGTAGAGCGGACCTTTGACCTGTAACACCTGCATTGCTTGCTGTTTGGGGTTTTAGGCTGGGTTTATGTACAGCATTTTGTGACATCAGCTGATGTAAGAAGGGCTTTATGAATAAATTTGATTGAAATTTGATTGAACATCTATACTCGTCCCATGTCTTAAAGTGATTTGACCAGGTTCATGTTAAATACTGCCCAATATCATCTTTGCTTCACTCTGTCCTGTCATGTATTGACTGCTGGCAATTTCCACCTTCATATTGATGTCCTAGGTGATAAACTCAGAGAACAACCACTGTTTTGGGTGCACCTCAGCTGCTGAGCGAGACCGCTGGATAGAGGACCTGAGACGGGCTGCTCAGCCCAATAAGGTAAAGAAACTATTTAAAAACATTCATCTTCAATACCAATTAAAGGAGAAGATTAATTTGGTTGTAAAAAATATTTTATTTCTTTATGTAAATGGAATGTTATAGAAGGATCCAGACACGTTTGCAATTGCACTTGTTTTTGAGAAAATGATCCCAAACAGCAAATAATTTCCTCATCCTAGTTGTATATTATGGGGGCCCGAAAAAAAAAACAAAGGCTTCAAAAACACCCAAATACGTCCTTTTAGAAACAGCAAATCTCTCAGTGTAGTGATGCAGGTCTTTAAATGTTGTACACATGAAATTGTCACTCCAAAGTTGATCCGCAACGTTATATTCCCTTTTGTGTGACTCAAGTGGTTTCTCCTATCCAGCTGTTCCATTCTTCATGTAGCCTGCTTCTACAGGTAACTGCCAACATAAATTGTCTTAATAGGGCGTTGGGCCACCACGAGCCGCCAGAACAGCTTCAATGCGCCTTGGCATAGATTCTACAAGTGTCTGGAACATGCTTTCAATATACAGTACTTTGTATCCCTCATAAGTGTTTTTACTTTATTTTGGCAGTTACTTATAGAATGGAGAGGAACCACTGGAGTCACAAAATGGAATATTACAAAAGAAATTGATATTTTTGTACAAAGGAAAACATATCCTTTAATGTATGCCACATTGCCATGATATCCTAGGAATCCATATCGTATACTCACTGATTGATGTTCTAACGTGTTCTGTCTCCGTTAGGACAACTGTGAGCGGACAGAGAACTCCCTCAGTCTATGGGTGAACGAGGCCAAGGACTTGCTCCCCAAGAGGCGATACTACTGCGAGCTGCACCTGGACGGCACCCTGTTCGCCCGCACCAGTAGCCGAGCCGTGGGCAAGTCTTCCCATCACTCCAGCTTGGTTGGTGATGGATCCTCTGGTGGGGTGCTCGGGGGCAGCGGCGGGGTGGTCGGAGGCTGCCAGCTGTTCTGGGGAGAGTTTTTTGAGCTGGACAACTTGCCGTCGGTCTCCCAGATCACCCTGCACCTCTTCCGCGATGAGGAGCCCAAGAAGAAGCGTCATTCCCGGGATGAGTCCACCCTGCATCCCCTTGGCAGTGTGGCCATATCCCTGGCCGACATCCGTGGAAGGGCCTTCCAGGAGAAGTGGCACCCGATTATTCCCTACAAGGCGTCTGGTGCCGGAGGGACGAAGGAGCAACTGGGGCCCCAAGCGTCGCTCCGTGTCAAGGCCCGCTTTCAGAACCTGCAGGTGCTGCCCATCGAGAGGTATAAGGAGTTTGCAGAGTTTGTGACAGTGGACTATGTGGGCATGTGCAGGAACCTGCAGCCACTGCTGTCAGTCAGGGAGAAGGAGGAACTAGCCGGGGCACTGGTCCACGTCTTGCAAAGCATTGGCAAGGCCAAGGTAAGCAAAACAAAGGGATGACCGCTGCTTCATGATAAGCATTTAAAGTAGACCTTTACAATAGTCAGCTAGTCATAACTTGCTAAAAGCGCTTATTCTGTGTGTTTATGTTCCAGGAGTTCCTTATCGAGTTGGGTAGTGCAGAGGTGGAGCGCCTTGGGGAGAAAGAGGCATTGATCTTCAGGGAGAACACGCTGGCCACCAAGGCCATTGATGAGTACATGAAGCTGGTGGGCCAGAAGTACCTCATCGACACCCTGGGTAAGGAATATCTGTGGAAGTACAATTTTTCGCCCTGGGTAACAGTGGATCTGTTTTAACACTTTTTTAGACCTTCCTCTTAGAAACTGTTATGGAAAACTGTGCCATTGCTCTTCTTACAGGGGACTTCATCACTCGACTGTATGCCTCAGTAGAGAGCTGTGAAGTAGACCCTCTCAAATGCCCCGCCTCTGAGCTGTCAAACAACCAGCGGCACCTGAAGGAGAGCTGTGAGGAGGCAGTGCAGAAAATCACTGAGATGCACGGGTGAGGGACAAATAGACCTGATGGGAAACAATATATAAAGATAGAAAATGGGGAGAGCAGTCTTAGCCAGAAGAATGCTATCAAATGAATGCTGATTCAGATTCACTCACAGGAAATACTAGGCTGCAATTGACCGCTCTTGCCACCGTTTACCTCACAGGTCTTTCCCTGAAGAGCTGAACAGGATCTTCTCCAGCTGGGTGGAGCTGTGCGAGAAGCAGGGACGACCTGAAATTGGCCAGCGCCTCATCTCTGCCTCGCTATTCCTCCGTTTTCTGTGTCCCGCCATCCTCAGCCCCTCCCTGTTTGGTCTGACACAGCCCTATCCAGAGCCGGCCACCCTGCGCACCCTCACCTTCACCGCCAAGGTCATCCAGAACCTGGCCAACTTCACCCTGTGAGTGCGTGGGGCTTCATCTCTGTCTGCACCCCATCATAATTCATCCATGTATCCATGGATACCAACCTTAGAGATGAGCTACTAGATACATTACATAATATACCCACAAAACATCTGACACAATGATGGAAATATTAAAGTTGACACTCATTTTAATTCTTCAAACTTTGTGGTCCAAGTCAAGAATTTTTGTAAAAAAATGTATTTCACCTTTATTTAACCAGGTAAGCTAGTTGAGAACAAGTTCTCATTTACAACTTCGACCTGGCCAAGATAAAGCAAAGCAGTGCGACAGAAACAACAACACAGAGTTACACATGGAATAAACAAGCGTACAGTCAATAACACAATAGAAAAGAATTAAGTCTATATACAGTGTGTGCAAATGGCATGAGGTAAGGCAATAAATAGGCCACAGTAGCAAAGTAATTACAATTTAGCAGATTAACACTGGAGTGATAGATGAGCAGATGATGGTGTGTAAGTAGTGATACTGGTGTGCAAAAGCGCAGCAAAGTAAATAAAAACAATATGGGGATGAGGTAGGTAGATTGGGTGGGCTATTTACAGATGGACTATGTACAGCTGCAGCGATCGGTTAGCTGCTCAGATAGCTGATGTTTAAAGTTAGTGAGGGAAATGTAAGTCTTCAACTTCAACGATTTTTGCAATTCGTTTAAGTCACTGGCAGCAGAGAACTGGAAGAAAAGGCGGCCAAAGTAGGTGTTGGCTTTGGGAATGACCAGTGAGATATACCTGCTGGAGTGGGTGCTAAGGGTGGGTGTTGTTATCGTGACCAGTGAGCTGAGATAAGGCGGAGCTTTACCTAGCATAGACTTATAGATGACCTGGAGCCAGTGGGTCTGGCGACGAATATGTAGCGAGGGCCAGCTGACTAGAGCATACAGGTCGCAGTGGTGGGTGGTATAAGGCGCTTTGTTAACAAAACGGATGGCACTGTGATAGACTACATCCAATTTGCTGAGTAGAGTATTGGAAGCTATTTTGTAGATGACATCGCCGAAGTTGAGGATTGGTAGGATAGTCAGTTTTACTAGGGTAAGTTTGGCGGCGTGAGTGAAGGAGGCTTTGTTGCGAAATAGAAAGCTAGATTCTAGATTTGATTTTGGATTGGAGATGTTTGATATGAGTCTGGAAGGAGAGTTTACAGTCTAGCCAGACACCTAGGTACTTGTAGTTGTCCACGTATTCTAGGTCAGAACCGTCCAGAGTAGTGATGCTAGTCGGGCGGGTGCGGGCAGCGAACGGTTGAAAAGCATGCATTTGGTTTTGCTAGCGTTTAAGAGCAGTTGGAGGCCACAGAAGGAGTGTTGTATGGCATTGAAGCTTGTTTGGAGGTTAGTTAACACAGTGTCCAAAGAAGGGCCAGATGTATACAGAATGGTGTCGTCTGCGTAGAGGTGGATCAGGGAATCACTCGCAGCAAGAGCGACATCGTTGATATATACAGAGAAAAGAGTCGGTCCGAGAATTGAACCCTGTGGTACCCCCATAGAGACTGCCAGAGGTCCGGACAACAGGCCCTCCGATTTTACACACTGAACTCTGTCTGCGAAGTAGTTGGTGAACCAGGCGAGGTAGTCATTTGAGAAACCAAGGCTATTGAGTCTCCCGATAAGAATAAACATCTTCTCTCCATATTCCCAAACCAGGCGTTCCCTCCTCCAACACTAACCCATTCCCCATCCTCTTCCATTAACAGGTTTGGTGAGAAGGAGGAGTACATGCTGTTCATGAATGACTTCCTGCAGCAGCACTGGGAGAGGATGAGGTGCTTCCTTCAGACAGTGTCCAGCCCAGACATAGAGATCCCAATGACATCCTTCGATGGCTATGTTGACTTGCCTCTGCGTCTAGCTGTCCTACACAGCCTGCTGGTCGACATAATTTCCCCAATGAAGCAGGTAGGCATAAATCAACTGAATCAAAGGCAAGTGTTATGCTATGACATTCTTGTACTCCTGCTACCAGTCACTTTTCAGCCCTGTTTACATGTATATCCGCCTATCGCGCCTACACTGACACTCTTGCTGTAACGAAGACGCAGGGAGTTAGGAAACAAGTGCAGTGTGAGTTTAATGATAACAAAACATGGAACAAGAAGCATCTAACAAGGAAATATAAACCATACTACCTGATGACTGACAGAAAGAGTGCTAGATAAATGGTAAGTAATCAAGGTAGTAATGAAGTCCAGGTGTGACTGACAACGCTGGCCAGGGTGACGGCCCCAAGGGCGAGGAGCGGGCTCATCCAGAAGGTGAGACTGTACTCCGCAGAGGTCTGGGCACCTTGCAGGAGTTGGAGTAGTTACCCTCCGGTGGATGGTCGAAGACCGCCCTTAACAGAGCCATGAACCCCTCGTAGGAACCCAGCTCCTCCTCTCCTCTCTCCCTGATGGCCATAGCCCACTCCAACGCCCGCCCAGTCAGCAGAGAAGTGACCGTGGCAACCTTGGACCTCTCAGTGGTAGGGGCTCCCGTCTGATGAGCGAAATAGAGGGAGCACTGGAGTAGGAAACCATGGCATTTGGATGGCATCCCATCTTATTTGTCCAGGAGGGACAGTTGGGCATAGCTATCCTGAGCAGACTGCTGGGTAGCCTGGGAGACTGGCTTGCCAGGATGAATCATGGTAGAAGGCCCTCCGTTATTTGAAAGTGAATCCTCTCGGGTGGTGTTGAGGTGGTGGAGGACTCGGAGGACCATAGTTCACCCAGTTGCGCCAGCTGATCATGGTGTTGATGGAGTACAAAACAAGAGAAGAGAAGCGTCTAACAAGGAAACATAAACAATACTACTTGATGACTGACATAAACAGAGTGTTAGATAAATGGTAAGTAATCAAGGTAGTAATGAAGGGGCGCAGGTGTGCGTAATGATGGGCAGCCAGGACCGGTGGTTAGTAAACCAGCGATGTCGAGCACGGAATGGGGGAGAGGGAGTAGACCTGACACTTGCGTGCACACACACACACGCACACCCACCCACCCACCTCCACTTATGCTGCTGCCACTGTTTACTATTATTATTTATCCTGCTACCAGTCACATTCTCATAATCCCTGCCTATAAGTACATATCTACCTCAAATACTCCAGTATCACTGCACATTGTAAAATCTCTTATTTTATCAGTTGTACTATAGTTTCTACCAGCATGCCATGTGTTCCACCAGAGGAAGAAAAAAAAAATACTCGAGACCCCCTTTACTCCACACTCAGAGACGCGTACAAAGCTATCCCTTACTCTCAATTTTGCAAATCTGACAATAATTATATCCTCCTGATTCCTGCTTAAAAGCAACAACTCAAGCAGAAAGTATCAGTGACTCGCTCAATACAGAAGTGGTCAGATGATGCGGATGCTAAGCAACAGGACTGTTTTGCTAGCACAGACTGGAATATGTTTTGGGATTCATCTGATGGCATTGTGGAGTATACCACATCAGTCACTGGCTGACGGTTGTCGGATATGGCAGGGCTTGCAAACTACAAAGGGAAACCCAGCCGTGAGCTGCCCAGTGACGCGAGCCTACCAGACGAGCTAAATGTCTTCTGTGCTCACTTCAAAGCTAGCAACACTGACCATGTTCCAGACGACTGTGTCACACCTTCTCCGTAGTGAATGTCGTTAAGACCTTAAAACAGGTCAACATTCACAAGGCCGCAGGGCCAGACGGATTACAAGAATGCGTTTTCAGAGCATGCGCTGACAAACTGGCAAGTGTTTTCACTGGCATTTTCAACCTCTCCCTGACCAAGTCTGTAATATATACATGTTTCAAGCAGACCACCATAGTCCCTGTTCCCAAGAACGCCAAGGTAACCTACCTAAATGACTACCGCTCCGTAGTACTCACGTCTGTAGCTATGGTGTTTTAAAAAGCGTTCAACACCATAGTGCCCTCAAAGCTCATGATTAAGCTAAGCACCCTGGGACTAAACACATCCCTCTGCAACTGGATCCTGGACTTCCTGACAGGCCACCTGTCAGGAAGGGTAGGCAACAACACATCTGCCACGCTGATCCTCAACACGCAAGCTCCTCAGGAATGGGTGCTTAGTCCCCTCATGTACTCCCTGTTCACACACGACTGCATGGGCACGCACACACACACACACACACACACACACACACACACACACACACACACACACACACACACACACACACACCACACACACACACACACACACACACACACACACACACACACAATCATTAAGATTGCTGACAAGACAACGGTGGTAGGCCTGATCTCCGAAAATGATGAGACAGCCTATAGGGAGGAGGTTAGAGACCTGGCTGTGTGTTGCCAGGACAACAACCTCTCCCTCAACGTGATCAAGACAAAGGAGCTGATCGTGGACTACAGGAAAAGGAGGGCCAAGAACAACCCCATTCACACCGACGGGGCTGTAGTGAAGCAGTTTGTAAGCTATCATGGTCCAAGCACACCAAGACAGTCGTGAAGAGGGCACGACAAAGCCTATTCCCCCTCAGGAGACGAAAAGATTTGGCATGGGTCCTCAGATCCTCAAAAAGTTCTACAGCTGCACCATTGAGAGCATCCTGACTGGTTGCATCACCGCTTGGTATGGCAACTGATCGTCATCCGACAGCAAGGTGCTACATAGGGTAGAGTGTACAGCCCAGTGCATCACTGGGGCCAAGCTTCCTGCCATCCAGGACCTAAAAACTGTCAAAGACTCCAGCCACCCAAGTCATAGACTGTGCTCTCTGCTACTGCACGGCAACTCTAGGTCTAAAAGGCCCCTTCACAGCTTCTACCCCCAAGCCATAAGACTGCTAAACAGTTAATCAAATAACTACTCTGACTATTTGCATTGACCCCCTTTTTTACGCTGCTGCTACGCGCAGTTTATTATCTATGCATTGTCACTTTACCCCTACTTACATGTACATTAGCTCAGCCTGTACACCCGCACATTTACTCTGTACCGGTACCCCCTGGATAAAGCCTCGTCATTGTTATTTTATTGTGTTACTTTTTATTTTTATTATTTTTGTAGCAAATATTTCCTTACTCACTTAAAAACTATTGTTGGTTAAGGGCTTGTAAGTAATGTAAGGATCTATGTATAGCTGGTGCAGAGGAGTCAGGCACAGGACAGCAGAGATGAGTAAATAAAAGTAACTTTACTCAAAGTCATCAACATACAAGAGAATACCAAGCCCACAATACAACAAACACTCACAACCAAACATGGGGAACAGATAAATAATAAACAGGTAATTGGGTGGGTGAAACCAGTTGTGTAAGACATAGGCAAAACAAATGGAAAATGAAAATTGGATTGGCGGTGGCTAGAAGGCCGGTGACGTTAACCGCTGCCCGAACAAGGAGAGGGACCGACTTCGGCGGAAGTCGTGACATCTACACCTGTTGTATTTGGAGCATGTGACAAATACAGTTTGATTTGATATTGAATACTGCAGTGTTGGGTAGTGCTTGCAAAATAAGCATTTCGCTGTATGTGACAAATGTGACAAACAAAACTTTAAACGAAGCTGAAACCTCCCATGGTAAGGTTTAGTGGTAGCTAACATGCTGTTCGTTCATATTTCTTCCTCAGGACACCATAGACAAATTGCACCCACTGCCTTCAATCCTGAACCAGATTACAGAATCTCTGGGCCCAGATGCTCTACAGATTACTGTTAGCAGGTGAGGTTGCCGAGTGCACTTCTGCATGTGCACCCTATGTGTATTGCACATAAGCATTTTTGTAGACCTACTTGTGTGCGTACATAGTTTCACAATCTTTTTTACGTCTCGCTTTATTGTCGTGATTTTTATTTTTCACAACAGCAACATTGGTCATTCCAAGCCGACCTACGTGCCCCCTAAAGACGTGGGCAAGTACAGCCCTCTGCACAACTCCCTGCTCCAGCTGCCTGTGGATGGGAAGGGCGGCCAGCGGAAAGAAAGCTTTCAGGGGGTCAAGCGAGACAGGATGAGTGCCAGAGAGAGGAAGCCAGTATCCAGGACCCAGAGTGCTCCGCACAGACCGCCGGGGATCCCTAAACAGCAACTGAGGAGACAGAGCAGCACTGAAAATCTGCCACTGGAGGACCAAGAGGCAGAGCAGGAAGCCAACCCTCCACTTGATATTTCATCACCACAGAACGTGAGTTTGGAAATCTTGGCCATATGGTTTCAATTGTCAACATTCAGACATTCTATTTTATGTTGACATTATCCTCTTGAAGTACATGGTTCATAGTCATAACCTTGCATTGCCATGTGGTTGTTCTGTTGAGAGTCGATGGGTGGGAGGAGTAATTGAATCTCATGAAAGCATCCCCTCTTCTTGTGTCAGAGCGATAGTGTAAAGGCTCCTCCTGCTCCAGTGCCTTGGATCAAAGTGTCCCAGAACAAGGAGACATACGAGAGGAAGGTAGAGAATGAAGAGATCAGCCTACTGGACAGGGTGGGTTCACCTTCATATTATTTATCATCCAGTAATGCTGCTCCTTCCTCTTTCGCATTGATTACTTCAGCTCATCAAAGAAATACTGCAATGATGAAATTGCTTGATCGCCATGATGTTGATTTGTGATTTAACCAGTATGCACAGGAGCTGTCGGAGCTCCGCCTGGGGGTGGAGCAGGTGACAGAGCGCGAGTTGGAGATGGCCAAGCGGCTGGAGGACTTCATTGTCCAAAGTCAAGATCAGAATGCAGTCTTGTCGGCTGAGGTTAACGAACTGCGTGATCTTCTGGCTGTCCGTGAGGAACAGCTCGCCAGCGCCACTTTCAGGTGAGACAGTGGAGTAGGAGGGACAGATCGAAATGTCATAAAATTACATTCACAACCTTTCAAATGAATGAGAGTTTATTTGGTTTGAAGATGAACTAAAATGCAATTGTTAATCGGCGTCATAGGCTGGGGGTTATCGAGGAGGAGAGGGAGGAGGATGAGAGGAAGCTGAACGTCGCCGTGGCAGCAGCTGAGCGAATGAACGTACTGGTAAGACTGGAGATATCTACCACAATCATTAAGATAAAGATGAGTCATGACGAGTGTTTAGGCTACATATTAATTTTCATTTCTCTTACCTGGTAACATGACTTGAAAAACAAAACTAAATGTAGCCGTTTGTTGCTGTGTGTTCTCAGGAGGAGCAGTTTGCAGACCTGCTGAAGGACAGGCACCAGCTCAGTGGAGACTACACCGGTGACCAGAGCAACACACAGTACCCTGGGATCGGGGCCAATCATGTCAACAGCATCTGAAGTCAGGCTGGCAGCACAGAGTTGTAATATAGACATATGCCTAGCTTAGTCCCCATAGCTTTCACGTTCTTCCAAATACAAAACCCCCCAGAATTATGTTGTTTTGCCTGAAGGGTGGCTTACTTTCAGAAATTCAGACACTGTATGATGATTTTCTCATGATAAAACTGAGTAAATATATGCATGAATCTTAACCTGTGAACTAAAAAGTCATAGGTATGCTAAACATGTTTAACATTGCACTTACTGTGTACACTGTACTTGAAATATTTGTGGAACATTAGTTGATTTGACAGGAACAGACTGATCTAATTTGAGTGTAGAAACCTAAACATCAATAATAGCCTACGGCAAGAACAATTTCCCTCTGCAGTTTAACAAAATGAATGTAAGGATACCACACCTCGATATGTAATTAAATACATCGTTGTCCTCTTTTGATTCGCCACTTCTTAGAATGTTGACCATTTTCCATCCATTTTGAATGCAGATTTACAATTTCTGTGAACTTAATTAAAAACTCGAATAAACAATGTACCATTCAGTGTTTGTGTGAACTTGTGTTGTGTGTGACAATGTGGTCTACGTGGTAAGAATTACTAAATTACTGTTGCTAAATAACAAAATAAACTGATGAGAATGTCCATGTAAGGAGTCAGAGAATAGTTCAATTGGTTTATTGGAGAGTATGTGCAGGTATACGCCGTATACCCACTTTTATACGGGCATTGTGTATACTCACTTCTTAATCCCCACTGATGCGTATCAAAGTAGTGTAGTGGAGGTATACGCTGTATCTATTAATAAGGCTGATGAAACAGATCAGAATGTCTAAATTAAAATGTTGATATAGTATTATTTCTTCACATTTTAAGCGCAGCAATGTACACCTGGCAGTAGGCATACGGACAAATGTTCCAAAATGCAATTTGCGGGAAAACGCGTTCTAAAATCGCACCGCACCTGTAAGCGGTGTCATGGACAGAGACGAAATATATGTTCGAAATTTATGAAGAAAAGGGTTCTAAAGATGCAACAACTATCATGGGTTGCTAATATGACTAGGATAATGTCTTTTGCCACTAGACAATTAAATAAAGTTCATTTGAAAAACCAATAGAACAGGAGACTGCATATGAGGAAGTCTTAAATTAAGTCTAACCATGTTTCTATGGTGGGATTTTGGCTATAGGCTACTTTGAAGCAAGTTAAGACATGCCTCTTAATATGAAGTAAAATGTCCAGGTTTCAAACAATTAAGGAACAGGAAAAATATAGCGATGCTAATGATAGGCCTAACCGTCTTCTGGTAAAGAGCTCTTCTGTTGAATCTGACAATTAATCTTGATGGTTGTACAGTCGCCTCAAATAAAACTGTGAAGGACCTCGGCGTTACTCTGGGTCCTGATCTCTCTTTTGACGAACAAATCAACACTGTTTCAAGGACAGCTTTTTTCCATCTACATAACATTGCAAAAATCCGAAACTTTCTGTCCAAAAATGATGCAGAAAAATGAATCCATGCTGTTTCAATATGCTTTGTGTTGTAGTCACGACAGACAAAGATATACAGTATAGTTAAGCAAACTTTACAAGGCATGTTGTCAACCAGCACATTAATAAAGTAAGTAACAACTGGTTTCTGTTTCCTGTGTAACATCAATATGAGTAACATCAATATAGCTACATGTTCTCTTTTTTTTCTACAACAAAGGCAGACTCCATCTAACTTTGGCTTGTAGTCCATGTCTGCAATAAACTGGAATGTGAACTGAATGTTTGTTTACTGTCTCTGACTGTCCATTAATTATTATTATTTTTACCTTCACACAAAGTCTTTCAGGTGTATAGGTCTTCAGATGGCCCTACCAAACCTTATGTGGGGAGTGTTGATTACATCAGGAGGTGCTTGACCTGAGATGTTTGGATCTTCTTGTTGAGGTGCAGCGTCCACCTCTAGGTTGTGTTCAGCACCCTGCTGGGCATCAGCTGGTGCTCTGTTTACTGGCTTTGTGACAGGCTCCTCAACAGTGGGAAATCCTCCTCTATTTCTCTGCTCTTCCTCAGGTGTCGCCTGTTCCTCCTGAAGACTTGTCCCCGTTCTGTCTTCACCTCGTAGGACCTTTGCTCCACAGGTCTGACTACTGTGGCCCTCTGCCACCACTGTTTCTGTCCTATGAGTGGCTGAACTCTCACCCTGTCATCTCGTTGCAGCTCTGTGAGATCCTTAGCAGAGGTGTCGTAGTACTTTGCCTGTTTCTGCATGGCCAGGTATGGGTCAGCACCTGCTCTCTTTGCTTTTGCCATCAGTCTTTTTGCTGTTTTCACTGCCGATTCCACTTTCCCATTACTTTGCGGGTATCCTGGAGACAATGTTTTGTGTGTAAAGTCCCAAGCCTTGCTGAAACTTCTGAACTCGTCTGAAGAGTACTGGGAACCATTGTCTGAGTAAAGGATGTCAGGTATCCCACAGCGTGCAATGTGTGTCTTCGGTTTTCGAATGACCGTTTTCAACTGTGTGTTCTCCAAATGGTCCACTTCCCAGAAGTTGGAGAGATAATCAACTGTGACCATGTAGTCTCTGTCGTTGAACTAGAACAGGGCAGTCCCTATTTCTTCCCAGGGACACTTTGGTGCTTCATGTGGCCTCAACGTTTCTTTCTGCTGCCTCATACCCCATGCAGTGCAGGTGCTACATTGTGCCATGTATGTTCTCAGCTGTGCATTCATGCCTGGCCTCGTAGACACACTCGCAAGCTCTTCCCTTTGTTCCTATGTGTGAGGAATGGATTCTCTGCATTATCTCTGACCTGAGGGCAGTAGGCACAACGACTGAAGATAACTCCATTTTGCACACTCAGCTCATATCTGTTGTGAAAATACATGGCTACTTCTAAGGGTACATGTCCTTTCACTTCAGGCCACCCCTGCAGGATCACATTTTTCAGTGTCTGGAGCTCCCGGTCCAGCTCAGTGGCTCACTGGATGTGCTTTAGTCTCTCGCTTGACACAGGGAGGTAGTGTATCATATTGATTGATTCCACTTCGACCTCCACAGGGCCTCTGTTGTCTTGTTCTGTGAGGTACGCCCTGCTCAGGGAGTTGGTCAGCACCACATGTTTTCCCGGAACGTATCGGAGACTGACCTCGTAGTTTTGGAGTCTCATGAGCATGCATTGTAGTCTTTTTGGTGCGCTGAGGAGAGGCTTTGTCATGATGCTCTCTAGAGGCTTGTGATCTGACTGCACTTCCACAGTTCGTCCATATGTGAATTGGTGGAACCTCTCCATGCCAAACACCACTGCAAGCAGCTCCTTCTCTATCTGTGCATACCCTTTTTCAGTCTCTGTCAGGGCTCTGCTGGCGTATGCTATTGGTTGTCCTCCCTGCATCAAGGCTGCTCCTAACCCACACTCTGAAGCATTACACTGTAGTACAAGCTGCTCTGTTGGGTTGTAGTATTTCAGCACAGGGTCTGTGCAATGGTATCCCTGATTTTATTGAAAGCCTGCTCATGTCTCTCTGACCACTCCCACAGTGAGTCCTTGTGTATTAGCTGTCACAGTGGTTCGCAGAGCTCCATGGCGTGGCTGCAGAACTTGGCTAGGTAGTTTACCATGCTCAGGAAGCGCTGCACCCCCTGCACATCTGTAGGCCTAGGCATCTGTTTGATGGCTGTCACTTTTCCTGGGTCCACTTTCAACCCCTCTGATGTTAGCAGGTGGCCAGGGTAGGGCACTTCTTTCAGCCTGAGATGCAGCTTCTCCGGATTCAGCTTGATATTGAGCTTCCTGTAACTGTCCAAGAGCATTTTCAGGTTTTTGTCATGGTCCAGAGTCGCTGCTTCATCGTTGTCTCCTTCTCCCACAATCAGGATGTAATCTGCAATGATTTTGACTCCTGGAAGACCTTCCATTGCCTGGTTCAACTTCCTCTGAAAGATCTCTGGGGCTGGACTGAACGCGTGCTCTGTTCAGATCTGGCAGCACATCTTCAATAGTGGGAAGTGGGTAATGGATCATCTTGTTGAGAGGTTTCGGATCAATACACACTCATAGTTTTCCAGACGGTTTCTTCACTACGATCAGGTTGCTAATCCAATCTGCTTTTTTCCCCAACTGCTTTTATCATCCTTCTTTTCTCTAGACCACTGAGCTCCTCAATGAGTGGTTTATATAGTACTACTGGCACTCTTCTCTTTGGCAGCTGGACGGGCTCCACTCGCTCATTAACTTCCAGCTTCAATTTGCCGGGTAAGCATCCATCTCCCTGGAATACATCAGAGACCTCCTGTTTGTTCTTTAGTCCAAGATCCTGTCGTTTTCTCGATGGCCAGGATGTCGTGATGCTGCACAGTAATCAACTCCATTGCCTGGATAGCCTTACTGCCTAGAATGGGCCTGTGCACATTCTTGTTGACTACGATGAACTCAACTCGGTAGGTTTTCTTATTGCGTGGATTGATCACTTTAAGTGTGCACTTCCCCAGTGGTGTCAGAGTAATCTTGTTATACATCACCAATAACTGACTGCAGGGCTCTAGGTTACTGGCTTTTATGAGGATAACATTACATCTAGCACCACAATCCAACTGAAATTTGACTTTTTGTTGACCAGCATGGTTGCAAAGAGAGCTGCATTGGGGTCTGTGGTTTTCTCTTGCACCACGTTGATGCTCTCTGACTTTGGCCCTAGTGTGATGCAGAGAACATCCTCACCGTTCTCTGAGTCAACTAACGCATTTTCCATTGCCAGGACTCTTTCTCTTGCTGATCCCTGCACTTTTGCAAACCTTAGAGAAGTGATTGTTTCTTTTTCCACAGGATTTACTTTTTTGTCCATATGCAGGGCATTTTTCCTTTTTTCTCTCATGTGTCCGTCCACAGTATCTGCATTGTATAATGCTCTGTCCCTCTGTAGGGTCTCCTCTCCCTCTCAGTCTCTCTTTCTGTGTTACTGCATGCACTGCTACAGGGCCCTGCACATTTATGACTTTAGCTCTCTGTCTGGACAGTTCTGCAGCTCTTCCAATAATCTGTATGCATTTCTCTAAACTGAGATCAGTCTCTGAGTAAGCACTCTCTTAAGTGTGTGTCACACGTGCCACACACAATCCTGTCCCTGATAAGAGAGTCTGTGATTACTGCAAAGTTGCAGGTGGCCACTAGAGTCCTCAATTCAGTGAGATATTTGTCTAAACTCTCATCTTGGCCCTGACTTCGCATGAAAAAATTATATCTCTCAATTTTTTCATTTTTCTTGGGATCACAAAATGCATCCAGTGCTGCAATTACTTCCTCAGAGAGATTGTCTTTTGTACTGCCCACCCATAGGGTCTCACAAATCTCTCTGCCTTTTTCCCCAATGAGATAATTTTTACTTTATAATCCTCAGGTTTTTCGCTCATTGTAAGAGCCATGTACAAATGTAATTACTTTTTCCATCTTTTCCAGGTCAGTGCTAAATTACAATCATCAAAGTCTATTTTCCCCAGAGGTTTCAGTGCATTTTCCATAGCGATTTATTTGTAGAATGGAATGTTTTTTTTTAACCCCCTTTTTTCATGGTATCCAATTGGCAGTAGTTACAGTCTTGTCTCATCGCTGCAACTCCCGTACGGACTCGGGAGAGGCGAAGGTCGAGAGCCATGCGTCCTCCGAAACACAACCCAACCTAGCCGCACTGCTTCTTGACACAACGCACATCCAACCCGGAAGCCAGCTGCACCAATGTGTCGGAGGAAACACCGTATACCTGGTGACCTGGTCAGTGTACACTGCGCCCGGCCCGCCACAGGAGTCGCTAGTGCGCGATGAGACAAGGATATCCCTGCCGGCCAAACCCTCCCTAACCCGGACGATGCTGGGCCAATTGTGCATCGCCCCATGGACCTCGCGGTCGCAGCCGGCTGCGACAGAGCCTGGGCTCGAACCCAGAATCTCTGGTGGCACAGAAATGCGATGCAGTGCCACTGCGCCACCCAGGAGGCCCTAGAATGGAATGTTAGGTACTTACGAATCTGCTTGTATCTAATAGCCAGCTAGCTTTTAGCATAGAGTCACTTACGATTGCCAGCACTTTTTCAAACTGCCGCCTGGGATGTATTCTTCATTTACATCGATGAGATCCAGGTTCTTTTGAGTACCGCTGTCATTATGTTTCAATATGCTTTGTGTTGTAGTCACGACAGACAAAGATATATAGTTAAGCAAACTTTACTAGGCATGTTGTCAACCAGCACATTAATAAAGTAAGTAACAACTGGTTTCCGTTTCCTGTGTAACATCAATATGAGTAACATCAATATTGCTACACATGCTTTTGTCACTTACAGGTTAGACTACTGCAATGCTCTACTTTCCGGCTACCCGGATAAAGCACTAAATAAACTTCAGTTAGTGCTAAACATGGCTGCTACAATCTTGACTAGAACCACAAATGTGATCATATTACTCCAGTGCTAGCCTTTCTACACTGGCTTCCTGTTAAGGCAAGGGCTGATTTCAAAGTTTTACTGCTAACCTACAAAGCATTACATGGGCTTGCTCCTACCCATCTTTCCGATTTGGTCCTACTGTACATACCTACACGTACACTACGGTCACAAGATGTAGGCCTCCTTACTGTCCCTAGAATTTCTAAGCAAACAGCTGGAGGCAGGGCTTTCTCCTATAAAGCTCAATTTTTATGGAATGGTCTGCCTATCGATGTGAGAGACGCAGACTCGGTCTCAACCTTTAAGTCTTTATTGAAGACTCATCTCTTCAGTAGGTCCTATGATTGAGTGTAGTCTGGCCCAGGAGTGTGAAGGTGAACGGAAAGGCAATGGAGCAACGAACCGCCCTTGCTGTCTCTGCCTGGCCAGTTCCCCTCTCTCCACTGGGATTCTCTGCCTCTAACCCTATTACAGGGGCTGAGTCACTGGCTTACTGGTGCTCTTCCATGCCATCCCTAGGAGGGGTTCATCACTTGAGTGGGTTGAGTCACTGACGTGATCTTCCTGTCCGGGTTGGAGCCCCCCCTTGGGTTATGCCGTGGGGGAGATCTTTGTGGGCTATACTCGGCCTTGTCTCAGGATGGTAAGTTGGTGGTTGAAGATATCCCTTTAGTGATGTGGGGGCTGTGCTTTGGCAAAGTGGGTGGGGTTATATCCTGCCTATATCGTCGGACAAGGCCACAGTGTCTCCCGACCCCTCCTGTCTCAACCTCCAGTATTTATGCTGCAGTAGTTTATGTGTCGGGGTGCTAGGGTCAGTCTGTTATATCTGGAGTGTTTCACCTCTCTTATTCGGTGTCCTGTGTGAATTTAAGTATGCTCTCTCTAATTCTGTCTTTCTTTCTCTCTCTCGGGGGACCTGAGCCCTAGGACCATGCCTCAGGATTACCTGGCCTGATGACTCCTTGCTGTCCCCAGTCCACCTGGTCGTGCTGCTGCTCCAGTTTGAACTGTTCTGCCTGTGGCTATGGAACCCTGACCTGTTCACTGGACGTGCTACCTGCTGTCCCAGACCTGCTGTTTTCAACTCTCTAGAGACAGCATGAATGGTAGAGATACTCTGAATGATAGGCTATGAAAAGCCAACTCCTGAGGTGCTGACCTGTTGAACCCTCGACAACCACTGTGATTATTATTATTATTTGACCCTACTGGTCATCTATGAACATTTGAACATCTTGGCCATGTTCTGTTATAATCTCCACCCGGCACAGCCAGAAGAGGACAGGCCACCCCTCATAGCCTGGTTCCTCTCTAGGTTTCTTCCTAGGTTCTGGCCTGTCTAGGGAGTTTTTCCTAGCCACCGTGCTTCTACTCCTGCATTGCTTGCTGTATGGGGATGGGTTTCTGTACAGCACTTTGTGACATCAGCTGATGTAAGAAGGGCTTTATAAATACATTTGATTGATTGATGGAACGGCTTTCCCAAAAACCTTCTCAATTAAATTTTAAAGGGGAACACTAACAACAAGGCAGACACTAACAACAATCCTTTGGGAAAAAATGAAAGAACTGATCAGACACAAATGACTGTGGAAGGACCACCAGAGGGCAGGCTGGGCTCACGGATAGTAGCACAACAAGAGAGAGGATGGAACCAGCAAGAAGGGAGGAAGATAAACTATCTCTGGAGAATGGCTACGGAGAGAGAGGTGCTATCCAAGAAGATCCATTAAGACGGTGATGAATATGTGATTGTTGTTATAGTTTGAAGATAATCGTAATGTGATCCTGTGTCATCTAAAGAAGAAGATGTATGTTGTTCCTTTGGAGATTCTCATTGACTGTGTTGGAGTGTTTGTATTGTCAGAAATACCTCAATAGAGAACTGTGTTGAATCAAGAAAACCTACTCTGGACTCGTTTATTCCACCTTTCCGCTTTAGAGTGACACCAAATGACTTGGTCCGCTCACATTGGTGGAGAATGCGGGCACTAGGTGGACGAGTGACACAAGGATAAGTGAGTAAATCAAGATTCTTCCAGTAGACACAGAGGAACCATTCAAGAACGATGGACAACGCCCTACTACAACAGTTGATCACGGCACAGCAGACAACCATAGAACTCCTGCAACGACAGCTGAGTGGGCGAGAAGAACCTAGAGTGAAGCCTAGAGCGGCTGCTCACGCCATCTTACCTCGTCTCTCCAAGGAGGATGATATCGAGGCCTTCCTCATGACCTTCGAAATGACGGCCACCTTGGAAGAGTGGCTGCCCACAGAATGGGCGAGCGCATTAGCCCCTCTTTTGACTGGGGTGGCCCAGGAAGCCTATTTTGACCTGGATTCCCGCGAAGCTGAGGACTATGGGCGACTAAAAACCAAGATCCTGTTCCGGTACCAGCTGACTGCCAGAGATAGAGCTGTAAAGTTCCATCAGTGGACCTATATGACTGACCAACCCATCCGTGCCCAGATCTTCGCTCTAATACGACTGATGAAACAGTGGCTGGAACCCGGAAAGGGAGTAGGACATGTAATAGAGACCCTCGTTGTGGACAAGATATTGAGGGAATTACCCAGTGACTTAAAAAGGGTTGTGGGTCAAACCAACCCGTTGTCAGCTGACGACATAGTCCAGGCGGTGGAAACATACCGATCTACAGGGGAGTTGTTAAAAGGGGACAAGAAGGAACGGAAGGATTCTACAAATCCCGTACCACGACTCGCCCCGGCACGTCCGCCACCGAAACCTCCATACCCCCTCCGGAGGTGGGAGAAGTCATCCCCCACACAGCAGGGTCGGTGTTATAAATGTCAGTCTCCAGACCATTATGCCTCACAATGTCCTAGCAAGGACGAGTCCATGGTCACGGAGTCATCGCTGCCCATCCCCACGCATCCCGGTTCGAGAGAGCATGATCAACACTGTTGGTTAACAGAAATAGCCCCGGCCCCAGAGATTCCGGTTCGAGTAGAAGGACAAGATGTGGTAGCCATTCTCGACTCGGGAAGTATGGTTACGTTAGTAGAGGAACGGATGGTGACCTCAGCAACACTGCTACCAGACAAAGTAGCCGTGTCCTGTATCCATGGAGACACCCACTATTACCCCACCATGAATCTGTCTATTCTCATTCCGAAAGGAAGGTGTACAGTCAGGGCAGGGAAAGTACCCCAGCTGAAGGTGCCATTATTGATAGGGAGAGACTGTCCTCTATATAAAGAGCTGCGGCAGATGACGTTATGCATGGGAAGAAGAGGGACAGGAAAGAAGAAAAAAAACAAATCCAAGCCCGAGTTAGTAGTCCTACAAGGAGACGTAGCCTCGTCCTTGTCCTCTGGAGCAGAGGAAGAAATAGAGACCCAACGTTTACGACAGATATTCCAGGAAACCACCGATGAAGACACCTGCGAAGGGTTATACACGACGCAGGAAGGAAGGAGCAACCAGGCGCTAAGAGATATATTTGAAGCCCCATCCGAGGAGGGAACCTGGAAGGGATTCTCCTCAGTCACCCCTGGAGGGGATGGGGAACAACCTCCACACCCCTCTACCGAGGTCGACCTGCCCCAGGAATTAAAGGGACAGTTCGGCACCTCGCAGCATATAGACCCAGACCTAAGGGAGGCCATGAGGAAGGTGAAGGTGATCGACGGGAGGAACGTCGACGGATCAGGTGAGCCCCCTCTTCCTTACTATGCAATCAGGCGGGGTCTCTTATATTGGGTCGTGCAACGAAGGGGGGAAATCCAGGAATTACTAATGGTGCCTAGACCATACAGGGATACAGTCCTACAGTTAGCCCATTCCCACGTCCTAGGAGGACACCTGGCACGGGACAAGACTATCGACAGAACCATGCAGTGATTCTATTGGCCCCGTGTCACCCGGGATGTGGCCAGGTATTGTAGGACGTGTGATCAATGTCAGAGTACAGCTCCACGGCCACACCTACGTAACCCTTTGATTCCTCTCCCCATCATAGAGACTCCCTTTGAACGCATAGCTATGGATCTCGTGGGACCCCTCCCAAAATCTGCCAGAGGACACGAGTACATCCTAGTGGTCGTAGATTACGCTACCAAGTTCCCAGAGGCCATACCCTTGCGTAACATGTCGTCCAAGGGAATTGCCAAGGAATTGTTCATGATGTTCTCTCGGGTAGGCCTTCCCAATACGATCCTAACCGATCAGGGAACCCCGTTCATGTCCCGGTTGATGAAGGACTTGTGTCGGTTATATCAGGTTCAACAGATACGTACAAGCATATTCCACCCTCAAACAGACGGGTTGTGCGAACGCTTGAACAAAACGATTAAAAGCATGTTGAGAAGAGTGGTGTCCAGAGACGGGAAAAACTGGGACATGCTTCTCCCACACTTAATGTTTGCCCTGCGAGAAGTACCCCAGGTGTCCACTGGATTCTCCCCGTTTGAATTGCTCTACGGCAGACCCTGTCGAGGGATCCTCGACTTAGCCAAGGAGACCTGGGAGACCCAACCATGTCCCTTTCGATCCACAATAGAACACGTTACCCTGATGAGAGACCGCCTGTCGGCAGTGTGGACCATAGTAAAGGAGCATATGGAGAAGGCGCAAAGGACCCAAGGCTGGGCCTACGATAAGTCCGCGACATCCCGTGAGTTCTCCGTGGGAGATAAAGTGATGGTGCTCGTGCCCACAGCTGAACACCGCTTGCTGGCGCAGTGGAGGGGGCCCTACGAGGTAATGAAAAGGGTCTCACCAGTCAATTACCTCATCAAACAACCCGACAGGAGGAAGAAGGTCCAACTCTATCACATAAACCTGTTGAAGAAGTACCATGGAAGAGAGGAGGAGGTGGCTTTGATGGCCATGGAGGGCCAAGGAAAAGAGGAGGTTCTACCACAGGTGCGCCATGGCCATACTCTCCTGCCGGAACAGTCGAGACAGCTAGACAAGCTGATTATTAACTTCGGCCGGGTCTTCTCTCCATTCCCAGGACAAACAGATGTCTTGTTCCACCATATCCACACTAAACCCAGCAAGAAGGTGCATATCCGTCCTTACAGGATTCCTGAGGCCCGCCGAGTCATCGCCAAGAACGAGGTAAGGGAGATGCTGAGGATGGGTGTGAGCGAGCCATCGACGAGTGAGTGGTCCAGTCCCATAGTCCTGGTCCCCAAACCCAATGGTAGTATGAGACTCTGCAACAACTTTAGGAGCGTGAATGCAATCTCTACATTCGACGCGTTTCCCATGCCCCGCGTGGATGAACTCTTGGAGCGCTTAGGAAAGGCCAAGTTCATCACCACCCTGGATTTGACGAAGGGATATTGGCAAGTGCCGGTGGCTCCAGAGTACCGCCCAAAGACTGCCTTCGCCACACCGGAGGGGCTTTTTCAGTATGTGAGGATGCCCTTCGGACTGCATGGTGCTGCTGCAACTTTCCAACGCCTCATGGATGCCATTCTACGGCCCCATCAAGAGTACGCAGCGGCGTACATAGACGATGTGGTCATCCACAGCGAGGACTGGGATAGTCACCTCCTACGACTACGGGCGGTGCTCATGAGTCTGGAAGCCACAGGGTTGACGGCCAATCCAAAAAAATGCTGCCTGGGTCTGTCCGAAGCGGAATACCTGGGGTACACCGTAGGGAATGGGAAAATACGCCCACAGGCAGAGAAGACCAGGGCAATTCGGGACTGGCCTCGACCCCAGACCAAGCGGGACGTTCGGGCCTTCTTAGGGATAACGGGATATTATTGCCGTTTTATCCCTGGATATGCAACCATTGCCAACCCCCTCACAAACCTCATCAAGAAAAACTTGCCAAACCGGGTAGAGTGGAAACATGAGGCGGAAGAGGCCTTTCAATTGCTAAAAGAGGGCCTGTGTTCTGATCCCGTCCTACAGGCTCCGGACTTCTCACAAGAGTTCATTGTACAGGTAGACGCCTCGGCTACGGGGCTCGGGGCCGTACTAGCTCAGGGTGAAGGCGAAGCAGAGAGGCCGATTCTCTTTATAAGTAGAAAGCTCAGCGATCGGGAACAGAGGTATGCTACCGTAGAGAAAGAGGCCCTAGCCATTAAGTGGGCCCTCGATTATCTCCGGTACTACCTACTGGGTCGGAGGTTTGCATTAGTTACGGACCATGCGCCCCTCACGTGGATGGCTGGTAAGAGAAACAATAACAACTGAATAGCCAGATGGTTTCTTGCTTTACAATCGTTCTCTTTCCATGTCATCCACAGGGCCGGATCGAGGAACGGGAATGCAGACGCGCTGTCCCGACGCGACCAAGACGGTGCGTCTGGCGCCCGACCCTCCGGTCCGGTCCTGAGGGGGGAGGTATGTGGAAGGACCACCAGAGGGCAGGCTGAGCTCACGGATAGTAGCACAACAAGAGAGAGGATGGATCCAGCAAGAAGGGAGGAAGATAAACTATCTCTGGAGAATGGCTACGGAGAGAGAGGTACTATCCAAGAAGATCCATTAAGACGGCGACGAATATGTGATTGTTGTTATAGTTTGAAGATAATCGTAATGTGATCCTGTGTCATCTCAAGAAGAAGATGTATGTTGTTCCTTTGGAGATTCTCATTGACTGTGTTGGAGTGTTTGTATTGTCAGAAATCCCTCAATAGAGAACTGTGTTGAATCAAGAAAACCTACTCGTTTATTCCACCTTTCCGTTTTAGAGTTGGTCCGCTCACATGACGTTATTTTTCCTGCAAGCATCCTTGCTAACTTTAGTTTATCTACTGAAACACATATTGTGTATTGCTGGCTAACATAGCTACTACTGTGTTACAGTGTGTGTGGGGGGAAGAGTTTTTACAAATCGGAGCCCTTTTGTATCTCGATTGTAAAACCTCTCTTTTAAATTGTAGATATGGCTAGCTACTAAACAGCAAGCTACAACATTTTTTATTTTACCTTTATTTAACTAGGCAAGTCAGTTAAGAACAAATTCTTATTTTCAATGACAGCCTAGGAACAGTGGGTTAACTGCCTTGTTCAGGGACGGAACGACAGATTTGTATCTTGTCAGGTCGGGGATTTGAACTTGCAACCTTTCGGTACTAGTCCAACGCTCTAACCACTAGGCTACGCTGCCGCCCCATTACAACCAGCCACCCAAAATTAGGTTTAACAGCAAACGTTAGCACATGACTGGAGTTGGCCAGATATTTAGCCTGGCAGCTGCTAACTTGTTAGCAAACATGTGTAACATCAGAAACTGTAAATAATTTTACTAGCTAGCTATGCAACATAATTGATGAGGGTTGACATTGGTTATGATTATGACCATGGATGCATTTCAATATTACAGAATTATAGGCATGATGCAAGATACGATTCCAAAAGATGTAAATAACAAGTATTGCATATCCAGCAAACTACCTAAGTTTACTAGCAAACAGTGAGGAAAAACAACTATACAACAATTTCCTGTTGTAAATCTCTAAAACTATAGCTGGTTTTACTATAAAAATATTTGCCTAAGCATGCCTGATAGACATGGCTGTAGGTAGATACTGTCTGCCTGCCTGCCTACCTACCTACCTAGGCATATTTGAATGGTCTGGTCACTGTGCAAAGGTTGAGGGTTACGCAATATTTCATTCTATTAGTCTAGATATTGTTCTGTGCCTGTGCACATGTATGCATGTTCAACTAGTCTACCCTAATGTTGATGTTACGCTGGCACGGTTCAACTGTTGTTCAAACTGTACAATAGAGTATTTGCTTTTGACTTATAGACAATACCGTGTGGTGCCTGGGCTTCTTCCTGGAGTGGACTCTAGATACAAAAACAGAATTCCTTTGCCTGTGTGTGTAACTGTAGCATAACTGTATCCAGTGAGCTGTTTCCTTCAAGGGATTAGACATTATTCTGGATTTCAAGCTAATGACTCATGAGGAGCTGAATGGCAGTTTGATCATGACAACTGTCCTCCCACAGCTTTACAAGTATTCCCTGAACTTACTGTATGTTTCTTTGGAATTGCAATTTCTCTCCATCATCTGCTGATCCTAAATTCTCTTAGCTACAGATTGTTGCACCAGATAATGTGATTTAACCAAAAAATGTTGGTATCCATTACTGGGTGTTATAGGATAGGTACTGTTTGGTGTAGCACAGAGAATTTTCAACCAACCTTAGCGATGCGGTCTTCATCCTTGATTCAGGGAAACAGGAGTCTCACAATGTCAGTGTCCAGGTGCATAAAGTAATCCAACAATATGTGCGCCGCCATCGTGTCTTTCAAGTCTTCTCACTCATTGATCGATACGGGTCTCTGTCATCATGACATGCAGAATTTTGGGGTGGACACCCACCTTTTGTTCAACTTACCTTCCCCTTGTGCAAAGCTAGGGGTTGGAAGCTCATGTTGGTGAAATCAAATTGGTTTCAAACGAGCAAGGCAGAGGCAAAAAGCCTGATATGGACAGTGGTGGTGCAGAGATGGCAGGAGCAGTAGAATAGCGATACTAAGGGCAGGCATTTATTCTAAGTACAGAGGAAAGTCGGGAAGGGGAGGATGGCAGGAAGAGACAGAAGAGAGGGAGCTATTTTTACAAGATTAGGGGTGGGACACAGCCGGTTAAATAAGACTTTATGGGAAAGCATCCAACAGGAAAGTGTGATTATTGCCAGGAAACAGAGACAGGGGAGCTTGTATTGGCATAGTGTGGGCAGTATGAGGGGGGAAGAGGCTGAGATCCAGATTAAGGGAGAAGTGGATACAGGAAATTAGTTTAAAGAGTATACTAAGTAGAACGTCATTATATACAGTCTATATTTTTTGTTATCTTTTTTTAAGAGAAACTGGGACACACTCCAGTACAGTAGCTGGCGGTAATGCACCATAACTTTGGATGCCAACTGCCGATAAACCCCACCGAAGAAGAATCCACAGACAGCTACACCGAACTCGTACATGTCAGGGGACGTACGTAGAACACGTTTGTCAGCTGTCAGTGCACTTTACAGCCTGGTAAGTTTGATTCCGTTGGCTACTTTACTTATTAAAATATACGTGTTCAGGAACATTTTATAAAAAATAAATAAAATCATGAAGGCCTAATACAGATACAGCTGGCCACTTCATTCAAGCAAATAATGTAATAACACAACATCTTTGGTAATAATTTCTCTATCCAAAAGGGGAAACGGTAAAGTTAGAATCAAAATAAAGTAGATAATGATTTCGCGCAACGATAGTATCTTCAAAACCCAAATATTCCGTAGCTGCACCACGTAAGCAAAGACTGTCAATAAGTTTCGTTTCGCCAGAGTGACGCACTGAAACTAGAATACAGTTCTCCACTAGCGACAGGATGTTCTTTCAAAATAAGAGTCTCCCTGCAAGGACATGGAAAGCTTTGTGACTATCCTTTTGTTTATTAACAGTAGTTACGTACAACTGTTTTTCAAAGCATTGCATCCACCTTGGAAAAATAACCAATTTTTTTTATTTCATTATTTATACCAGCGTTTCATTTGAAAGTTCACACAAATACTGTAATGCAAAAAAAAAAAAAAAAACGATGTTTAATTTTTTTATTTAACCTTTATTTAACTAGGCAAGTCAGTTAAGAACAAATTCTTATTTACAATGACGGGCCTACCCTATATACACTATGAATTACATACTGGTTTATAGAGAAAAAAACAACTATTATTTGTGCCGATATTCCCCAAGTTTTTACAATCATTGTAAAGCCGTAGTTATGTTGTTGCAACCTGTGTGAAATGGCTCGGTAGTTAGTCGTGCTTGCTAGTAGCGTTTCAATCAGTGACGTCACGCCCTCCAGACCTTGAAGTAGTTATTTCCCTTGCCTTGCAAGGGCCGCAGCTTTTGTGGAGCGATTGGAGGGGCCAAAGCAATACTGTTACACTGACAGTCATTTCTGAAGATTAAATAACTAAATGTGATTAATTTAAGGAATTAAACAAAGCTGTCCAAGATTTTAAGGTCAACCCTGTTACATTAACTGAACTCGCATTTTAATATGGTGAAGCTATTCCTGTAAAAGATTTAATTGGACATCTAATAGTCAAATCAGTGTAAAGGCAGGAGAGCTGGTTCTGCTCTTTTTGCCCATTTTCTGGTGTTCTGTGTTGGAAAACTGAGCGGGTCGAGAATAACACATCAACTCTGTTACTTTATTTATGGTCAACCCTGTTTATTTATGGTCAACGTTCAACCCTGCTACTTTATTTATGGTCAACCCTGCTACTTTATTTGTCACCCCCAAAAAATATTTAAGGGATTGGGATTATTATTTTTTTAATTAAGTTTAACATGTGCGTTTTGACATGTTAAAATTCAGCTAAATAAACTTTTTCGCTACCCCAGTATTGTGAACATACCAATAGCTATACCAAGTGGTCTTCATTTTTTTTTTTTACACTTAAAAAAAATACCTTGCATATAAGCACCATGTACATGGCAATTGATTACAATTTAATATCTTTAGAATGGGTTATCAACATTGCAATGTTTTGAAATGTGGGCTTTTATTTTGAAGGTTTCCATACAAAGGTGACGTCATCGTTTCTGCTGTTGGCAGAATAGTAGTTTAAACAGAATACTCACAGACAACACAACAGCGGACAGTTGTAGTTCCATCATGGCGGAGGATATGTTTTCCCTCATGAATCTCGAAGACGAACTGAGCTGTAGCATCTGCCTCTGTGCTTTCGACTGTCCGGTGACAATTCCATGTGGACACAACTTTTGCCAAGAGTGTCTCCTAGAAACCTGGAAAGACAACTACAGCTGTCCACAATGCCGGACCCACTTCACCACCAAACCAGAGCTGAAGAAGAACACCGTCCTCAGCACTGTTGTGGAAACGTTCAAAATGAAGTCGAATAAAAGCGCCCTCCCCAGTGAGATGGGCGACTTAATCATGTGGGATGCGGTCAAGATGGAGCCCAAAGAGGTGGTTATCTTGTGCGACACCTGTATGGAAGCCAAAGCATTCAAAACCTGCCTCACCTGTATGGCGTCGTTCTGCCTTGAGCACGTGAGGCCTCATCATGAGAACCCAGTGTTTGGCGCGCATCAGCTGAACGAGCCTCTGGGCGACCTGCGCGACCGTATCTGCCCCGACCACCACAAGCTGATGGAGTTCTACTGTGTCCAACATGGCCGCTGTATCTGTGGTGTCTGTCTGCAGCAGGTGCATAAAGGCTGTACCTTCTCCAACCCTGATGAACAACGGGCACTGCAAGAGGTAAGTTCACAATAGATGTTAATACATCCCATCCACAGTCAGGCATACAGTAGTGTTGTGCCAGCCCATTGCCCCCATGTAGTGCATTACAACTGTCTAGAGGTCTGGACTTTTTTATAAGGGAAAGGGGATAGACCAGAGCCTGTCGTTTCAATGGGAGCAAATGAATCATACAGAGCCAAGCACGAGCTAGTGAGATCCTATTGGCTCGTTCTAGCGCTCTTAACCGCTAGGCTACAGGCGTAAGGTCACTGGTTCAAGCCTCAGTACTGACTGTTTACCCTATTTTGCTACAGAAGGGATGTCATTGGTCAAATCACTAATCCTAAAAGAAAACCAAAGTTAACCCATCTTAAGAGTTAGAAATGTTTTATTTGGTTGAAGATGATATTCATTCATGTCTCATTCAGTCTGATTTGAGGGGCAAGTTGAGTCTGCTGGATGGAAAGATTGACAAGAACCAGATGGTCATTTCTCAGATGAGTGACCAGCAGAGCATGTTGAAGGTGAGATATCACTTTTTAAACCAGGGACTCAAGAAAATGTCTTAACTGCTGTGTTCACTAGGAAGTAATCAACATGTGAAGCCATTTGAAAGCTTTGAGCACCCGGAAAAACTAAATATCGAACAGCCACAGTAAGAGCGGTGTGAGATGCTGTGAGAGAGATCAATTTGAGAACTCCACGTATACTGTGTGTCCGTCTCCTCCAGGACTCTGCAGCCAGCAGGAAGAGAGCTCTGGAGGACGAGTACCGCCAAATCCGCGAGCTGCTGGACCGTGATGAGCGTGAGGCTCTGAACACTGTGGACCGCGAGCAGGAGAGCGGTCAAACCAAACTCCAGAACCTCATGAAGAAGTTCAACCAGAACATTGTGAAGCTTAGCGCAGCAAAAGATGACATCAACAGCCTGCTCAGTCAGACTCAGACCGTGGCTTTCCTACAGGTGAGTCCAGTGTAGATAAGGTGGCTTCGGTGAACTGCTCTCACTCAGGTGATGATGAGCAACCTTACCTGAAAGCAGAAGACTTGGGTCAGCTCCCGGCCTTAGCTCAGTGGTCTTGAAATTATATTATATCTTATTGTTGGTTTTTACCTTTTCCTTTGGGACAGGCCTCAGTTGACATGCCGGCAGTGGTGGCCTTTGACCCCTATACCCCGAAGGTCAACCTGGACTCTAAGGCCTTGGCAGTCTGGCATGCCTACTCTGCAGTCCTGAGGGAGCATCTCACACATGTACTGAAACAGCCTGTAGAGGCCAGACTGCAGATACTCAAACCAGGTGTGTGTGTATACAAGTGTATGAAATGTGCTTATGGGCGGCATTTCTATGATGCCTTGTGATATTTAATTTAATTCCAGAACTTTGCATGGACATGTTTGACAATGGTGATTTTATTTTATATTGGAGATCAATAAGGGATCAAACAATGAGTCCAATCAAACAATAATTCACAATCCAACAACTCATCCCTCAAATTGGTTACCAATCTGGTGGTGTGAGGCGTTTGCTTTCCAGATTCTAAGCATTATACTTAAAATACCTAAGTGAAATAGTCACCACTAGCCGGCCTCCGCCCAGTACCCTGCCCTGAACTTTAATCACTGTTACTAGACGGCTACCACCCAGTACTCAACCCTGCACCTTAGAGACAGCTGCCCTATTTACATAGTCATTGAACACTGGTCACTTTAATAATGTTTACATACTGTTTTACCCACTTCGTGTGTTTATATACTGTAGTCAAGGCCTATCGTATTTAACTACGGATTTAAATACCATTTCTATTCATAATGTGTATACACACCATCATATACATAGTGTACAAACCATTAAGAACACCTGTTTTTTCCATGAGACTGACCAGGTAAATCCGGATGAAAACTATGATCCCTTATTGATGCCACTTGTTAAATCCACTTCATTCAGTGTAGATGGGGGTATTAGACATGTTAAAAAAATTATTTTGAAGCCTTGAGACAATTGAGGCGTGGATTGTGTATGTGTGCCATTCACAGGGTGAATGGGAAAGAAAAAATATTGATGTGCCTTTGGTAGTAGGTGCCAGGCGCACCAATTTTAGTGTCAAGAACTGCAACGCTGTTGGGTTTTCACATGTGTATCAAGATTGGTCCACCACCCAAAGGACATCCAGCCAACTTGAAACAACTGTGGGAAGCATTGGAGTCAACATGGGCCAGCATCCCCGTGGAACGCTTGACACCTTGTAGAGTGGGGATGGGCAGGACGTTAAAAATCTCTCTAACCATAGATTTTAAAAATAAAATACTGTGAGACAAAGTGCCAGGCACGTCTTTCTCCATGCTCACTCTCCCGCCAATTCATACATATTCATTGTTGTCATGGTGTGAATTGTTTGTCAATGATTATGAAATCCCTGCTATTATCAACAGTAGTAGATGTAGGCTACTGTTAATCATTGCCATTTCCCCATTAATCTAGAATGTTTGGTTATGGTAATTTCCATTTATTCAATGTATTAATACGGCATAGCGTTCTCATTCTCATAGTGTGCAGGTTGTTTGGAGAGCTCAAACTGTCTAATGTTTATCATAGAAAGAATGTAACCAGCTACATTTCCTAATCTAATGTTTTGCTTGAAGTTAATCTAGCATTTTACCAGAGAGAAACAAAGAGGCTACACATCAGAGAGCTGTCTGTTGATAGAATGCCAGTTTGTGAATTCTCATCCGAGTGGAGAAGTGAAACTGAAGCAAAAAATGTGTCTTATACTGAGCAGAAACTACAACTAGATCCATGACAAATCACATGCTTATCAAGCACAAAGAACCGTTCTCGGCGCTGGACAAGCAACAGCAGACATCTCGCGTTGTGTCTTTTGCCACTGCAAAGTGCAGCTGTGGCCACCAGAGCCGAGCATGTAAAAGCATGCTTCCCAGGCGAAACAGTTCCGTAGAATTTGTGCATATTATTGTGACGTTTTTGTTAGTTATGGACTTTGGTGAGATTTTTTTGGGGCTGTTCGGGCAGACAAAAAATGTTCTGGAGGCAAGCCGAAGTTCAGAGCCGAAGTCACGCCCATTCGTCAGTGATTGGTCAACAATAGGGATTCTTCAATAAAGTCTGTCATTCAAGGAGACACGACTCTTTCATGCACATTTTTTTATTGTAAAAAAACTGCACAAAACATCTTAGTTAGATGTAAAATTGCGTGACTAAGATCGTCGGCAAAAACTCAAATGTAATTAATTTTGACGATATTTTAGATTAATTCTGACTATTTTGAGGAAGTGTATACTGGCTACAGCGTCTCAAAATGGACAAACAGTACTATTGCCGCTTTTTTCTCTCGTTTTTCAAGCGAAGGTCTTACGGGAGGGAGTATGCGAGCACACTCGTTCGGTTAGGCTAGCCAAGGTTGGCTAAGCGCCAGCCGAACTAACTGATGCCTTAACATAGCTCATTATAGTTTCAATGAATGGCAATCGAGCGATTAGAACTTATCTGTAATGGTTATAAGTTATGCATGGTTGCGTGCTGTTGGCATAGACAAATGCACACATTTTCCAGTGTGTTCCATTTATTATAATTTTGTCATTAGAGCACTCAAATTATGCAAGTACTAGAACAGTAAAATGTCATATGCCCATCCCTATTGTAGAGTCCATGCCCCGACGAATTGAAGCTGTTCTGACGGCAAAGGGTGGGTGCCACTCAATATTAGGAAGGTGTTTTTAATGTTTTATACACTCAGTGTATACATTTATTTTCCACACTCTTGACATTGCTCGTTGTAATATTTCTTAATTCATTTTTTATTTTTGAGATTTGGGTGTATTGTTATTACTGCACCGTTGGAGCTAGGAACATAAGCCTTTCGCTACAACGGCAATAACACCTGCTAAATATATGTACATTACCAATAAAATGTGATTTCTTCCCAACAGCTGAGAGGTTTGGTCCTCCTCTGCTGCCAAACTTCCATGAAATGGGTGAGTGCCGTTATGCCCTCGTCTTTATAATAACTACATAATAACTCCTGCTGGCATACAGTAGCGGTTGTAACTTTCCAGAAAGGTATGGCTTTTGTCCGGCTAAGTTGTACAGCCACAATAGTTAGTGAAATAAGTAATAGACTCGTTGTGGTGGTCACTCATAGCCTAATCACGACCTTGGGCACTGTATTTACTTTGATACAGTGTGACACTATCTTAAGATTCATCTGGTCTTTGTTTCAGGAGGCATGCCACCACAAGGTCATCCGGGAATGCGTAGATCCCACAGCCCAGGAGCCCCCCTCAGGGCAAACCAGAGGAAGAAGCCTCCACACGATTCAAACCGAGGGAGAAGTAGGCTATTTTCAAGATGGGTCGTTGTGGCCTTGTAGCCTGATAAAGATTGCCTTTTTAGTGTCTAGGTACATTCTACCAAGACGCTACATTGAACCATTCAACAAACATAGAATGCGATGCACCGACTAGGTCTCTCCATTTCCTTATCAGACCAGACAGAAACAGGACAAATACAGCTCGTTCTATTCAGTCAGAAACATCGGTGACATGAATGGTTCAAAAACCAGATGGCAGATCATTGTTGTACTGTCAATAAAGACTTACTGCCAATTATAACACTATTTACACCTCTAAAGGGTCAACTATGACACAGTTACTTTTTTTGATCCTACAAGTCTCATCCATTTCTCCCTTTCGGAGTCAGACAAGAAACGAGATCACAAGGAAGGGAACGAACATAAGGCAGACTGAAAACAGATTTTTCTGTGTTTTTCTGTGTGTTTACAGTGGGGGGAAAAGTATTTGATCCCCTGCTGATTTTGTACGTTTGCCCACTTACAAAGAAATGATCAGTCTATAATTTTAATAGTAGGTTTATTTGGACAGTGAGAGACAGAATAACAACAAAAAAATCCAGAAAAACGCATGTCAAAAATGTTATAAAATGATTTGCATTTTAATGAGGGAAATAAGTATTTGACCCCTCTGCAAAACATGACTTAGTACTTGGTGGCAAAACCCTTGTTGGCAATCACAGAGGTCAGATGTTTCTTGTAGTTGGCCACCAGGTTTGCACACATCTCAGGAGGGATTTTGTCCCACTCCTTTTTGCAGATCTTCTCCAAGTCATTCAGGTTTCGAGGCTGACGTTTGGCAACTCGAACCTTCAGCTCCCTCCACAGATTTTCTATGGGATTAAGGTCTGGAGACTGGCTAGGCCACTTCTTGAGCCACTCCTTTGTTGCCTTGGCCGTGTGTTTTGGGTCATTGTCATGCTGGAATACCCATCCACGACCCATTTTCAATGCCCTGGCTGAGGGAACGAGGTTCTCACCCAAGATTTGACGGTACATGGCTCCGTCCATCGTCCCTTTGATGCTGTGACGTTGTCCTGTCCCCTTAGCAGAAAAACACCCCCAAAGCATAATGTTTCCACCTCCATGTTTGACGGTGGAGATGGTGTTCTTGGGGTCATAGACAGCATTCCTCCTCCAAACACGGCGAGTTGAGTTGATGTCAAAGAGCTTCATTTTGGTCTCATCTGACCACAACACTTTCACCAGTTGTCCTCTGAATCATTCAGATGTTCATTGGCAAACTTCAGATGGGCATGTATATGTATTCTTGAGCAGGGGGACCTTGCGGGCACTGCAGGATTTCAGTCCTTCACGGCGTAGTGTGTTACCAATTGTTTTCTTGGTGACTATGGTCCCAGCTGCTTTGAGATCATTGACAAGATCCCCCCGTGTAGTTCTGTGCTGATTCCTCACCGTTCTCATGATCATTGCAACTCCACGAGGTGAGATCTTGCATGGAGCCCCAGGCCGAGGGAGATTGACAGTTCTTTTGTGTTTCTTCCATTTGCGAATAATCGCACCAAATGTTGTCACCTTCTCACCAAGCTGCTTGGTGATGGTCTTGTAGCCCATTCCAGCCTTGTGTAGGTCTACAATCTTGTCCCTGACATCCTTGGAGAGCTCTTTGGTCTTGGCCATGGTGGAGAGTTTGGAATCTGATTGATTGATTGCTTCTGTGGACAGGTGTCTTTTATACAGGTAACAAACTGAGATTAGGAGCACTCCCTTTAAGAGTGTGCTCCTAATCTCAGCTCGTTACCTGTATAAAAGACACCTGGGAGCCAGAAATCTTTCTGATTGAGAGGGGGTCAAATACTTATTTCCCTCATTAAAATGCAAATCAATTTATAACATTTTTGACATGCGTTTTTCTGGATATTTTTGTTGTTATTCTGTCTCTCACTGTTCAAATAAACCTACCATTAAAATTATAGACTGATCCTTTCTTTGTCAGTGGGCAAACGTACAAAATCAGCAGGGGATCAAATACTTTTTCCCCCCACTGTACTTCAATTACAGGTGTGCTGTGCATGACATGTTTTTTGTTTATGATCCGGTTTAACAGGGTTATGGCTGTTCAGTCTGTTCCGCAAACCTTATTTGGAGAGAGCGCTTAAAGGGATATTTCGACATTTTGTCAAATAAGCAAATTTTGGCTAGATGCTCCCATAGACTTCCAGTCATTGTGCTACTACTAGTTAGCAATCGCGTCAGAAACTACCCTCAACTTCCTTCAAACTAAATGCAGACACTAAAATGGTATCAATGAGTTCATCGGACTCTGGGTAAGTAAAAAAAAAAGAAAAGGGGCTTAATTGCCAAAAAGTCTAACTATCCCTTTAACCTACATGCTTTAGGCAGCAGCTGACTCATACAATATTGCGTAAAAGTACTGCCTGCAATCATTGGATATGAAAATATATTCTAAATTAGTTGTTTGTCTTCCCTCAGAAAATCCCCAAAAGCCACCTAATGCTCCCAGAGAGTTTACCACAACTGTTCCACACACACCAAGGGACCACCCCAGAGGACAGTCAGCAGAACCCAGACCCAGGAACAGAGAGGACCCAGGTAGAACTGTTGTTCATGCAAATAAATATCTATACACTGGGGAAATGTTGCTTAAAATGATATCCTCTGCTCAAGCAGCTGAATTCCATAAGTGAGCCTCCAATGACAAATTTGAATGCAATTCTGGATACTTGTCGCAACTGGGGGGTATTTCAGAAAGATGGTTTTACATATTTAGGATTCCCTGAAAATATCCCGCTTCTCTTAACCAGATGAGGGAGTACGTGATTTCTTGGTTCCAGAACATCTGCTTCTCGTTTAAGTAATTATGCTAAGCGAATTGCAGATTGGTTGATCCGACAACTGGCACGCAACATTCAAAAAGGGCCTCGTGTCGATGACAGAAATAAACTACAGCTATGGATTCAGAAAGACAGAGCCCAATATTTCACAAGTTTAGAACAAGAAACTATTGTAACATACAACAAATATGTTCACATATTTACCAAAAATGTAATATAGCCGCCGCTGCAAAAGCCAGAGAGGGTGCCTGGCAGAAAATTGCAGACCGAGTAAATGCTTAAGTGAAGCGGCACAATTCCAATATCTAATAGGCCTAGCTTACACACATGGGTGACTAGTAATGATGCTTTCACTTGATAGAGCACTGTTATTGCAGTGCTGGTGATATTCGTGTCACGGCTATAGGCTACTACAATTTACTTATTAGGCCATGTCACAATTGCAATGGTAGGCCCATTCCATAGCCTATATAGGATGAATAATTTATTGAGTGCTTTTCATGACAACATGGGCAACAATGTGTTCTATGTTAAGTTGTATCACCAATGATGTTTTCAAAATCTGCGGGATGAATTAGGCTATTTATCATTTTTCATCATGTTGCTTAGGTTTATTAATTTGAGATTAGCAAAGCATCGCAGCCTACTGTACCTGCAATTCTGTTAAAGACCTCCATGATTATATGGACCGCTTGATGGGCGGGGAATGCAACAAAGACATCAAAAAAATCTCTAATGAAAGGCACGCTCTTCTTACGGCTCTACGCACAGTTGCCTTGCCAAATCGTTCAGCGTCACCCTCGTACAGGAAACTTTCAGAGGCCAAAAAATTGCTACGTAATACAAAGTTTGTAGGCCTATATCAATTAAGGCGAAACTACGTTGGATTACATTGGCTATGTACAGGTTGAGTAAGTTGCCCAGATATTGATTGTGTGGAAAAGGTTCCAAAAAATAACCTTCTGAATAATTTCAAGGATCTAGTCAAGGTTCAATAGTTTGTTCCCTTCGTTGTTTGCCGTGCATTACAAAGGCTCTGATGTCAATTGTGTTTTCCGCAAAGGGACGGGCCATGGTGACGGACAACAATCTGATTGTCGGAGAAGCCCCGTCTTTATTCACCAGGACAGGCTAAGATCAAGTTAACCTCTTAGGTAGCAGGTTTGCTTCCGAAGCATTCGTTGCTATGGTTGGATCAGGCTATAGGTCGAGCTCTCTTTCTGGAACCGTAAATCTGGAGTTTGCTCAAATTCTGGTTTGACAGATCTCGCCAACTCCCTAATCCGGCTTTCTGGAATACCCCTCTGGTTTATCAAAGTCACCTATGCACTCTACTAAACTAATCTCATGGCATTTCTCTTACAGGACAACCAAATGTTCCCCCAAGTATCACGTCTGCAGCAAAACGAACTGACCTTCTACAATGTAAGTTCACAAGTGTTTACCGAAACCACGTAGCAAACCGACTCTGGCTCAGTCTAGGGAAGCTAGGATAGGCTATAAGTTTGCTAGAAGATACCGACCCTACCGTTACGCTTGTTTACACTGAGCTGCACTGGGGTCGGAACTCAATCATGGTTACATTAAGACAGCGTGGAGCCGGCGTGAGATATGGGACGGAAAACGTACCTCGATGCAGGGATGGGATATGCCACTGTGCTCCAAATTTGACCTTTTATCCACACTGCTCCATTGGAATCCTCTGGCAAGCTGCAAGTCTGTAACCTCCGAGTGTGCGTTCAACATAAGTCAATAGGGTGTTGTAAATGTCTCTAGGGGAGACGGCTCATATTGGTTGTTGTTGTTCATGTGATGACAAGTATAACAATATACAAAAAGGCATACCAGACAAAAAAGATTCAAACACTCAGCAGGAAATCCCCATTGGCTTGGGATGCTACTCTTGATCAGCTTCTAAGATTGTTACAGTAATTGCCAGTCAATCACTCGCACCTGTGAGCAATTACACAATCCTTAACCCTGCTGGTACTGCTAACATCTGGCCTGGCAGCTGCTGCCAGCTGTGGAGCGATGTCTGTAGTGGAAATAGACTCTGTGGTCTAACCACTTATCTCCCTGTATTCCTAACACTAGCTTGAAAACAAGTGCTGCATTCTGAAGGAACTTTTAGAAAAGTGTGTGCATGGGTGTGTTTGCGTGCGAGACAGAATCTTACCTCCTGTCTCTCCCTCACCAGATGGCACGGTTCTCACCCTTGACCCCAAAACGGCCCACAAGCGCATCGCCCTCACAGAGAACATGACCGTGGCCTCTGTGTCAGACGAGCCCACCCCTTACCCCGATGGCCCCGCCCGTTTCTCCGTCTGCAGCCAGGTACTCACTTCCAAGGGCTTCTCCCGCGGCCGCCACTATTGGGAGGTCAAGATGAGCAGCAACAACTTCACCGGCATCGGCCTGGCCTACAACAGCATCGACCGGAAGGGTCCGGCTAGCCGGCTGGGGCGTAACGCCCAGTCCTGGTGCGTGGAGTGGTTCAACGTCAAGCTGTCGGCCTGGCACGCCAGCAGTGAGACTGTACTGCAGAACCCGAATCCGACCCGCGTCGGCGTGCTACTGGATTGCGAAGAGGGAACGGCCACTTTCTATAACATACAGGAACGGGCATACCCTTTCCATACATTTGTGTTCCAGTTCGCCGAGGCAGTGTACCCGGCGTTCTGGCTTTTCTCCAGCGGCTCATCTATTAGCCTGTGCAAGCTGCAGTCTTGAGAAGTTAACACACACACACACACACACACACACACACACACACACACACACACACATTCTTCTCACTCACAAATAATTAGAATATACAGCATCTGGGTCAATAAATGACTTAATCATACTGATATTAGGCTTGTATCTTTAAAGGTTATTATTTGGTTGTAGTCACTGACTATAGTAATAATGCAGTGTAGGTCATATCATTTTGGACTTTGGTCTCTTGTAACTACAGCAACCTCTAAACAGGCAGCATTTGTTAATCAGCAACTAATGAAAACTAAGCACTTGCATACAGGTAAAGGAACATTACAAATTATTATACAATATTATTGTATTGTCAAAAGCATGATGACATCCTTACTACCTTTGTTTTACTGCTGTTGTGATGTCAGCAGCATGCCGTGAAAGGAATTTAAGTCGATGTATTCCTTAATGGTTAATCAGACACAGCGAGTTACATTGGCTGGATAGAAGAAATGAGCTGACATTGTGATTATTCATGTCTGATTCGCAAGTGGTTACGTTACGTGTTATAGGCAAACATGACCTTACTAAGTGGTATTTCAACCAGGCGAATGAGTTCTTTCTCCTGTGCTGCAGTCCTGGCTAAATGTCTTGATCGTCCAGTTTATTTACAGATACATTTAAGTGGTCTGTGGGTAGCTGTTTTATCAGAGCTTATGATCTCTTGGTGTGGGTCTTGGTAGTCCACAGTAATCACATGTAATATACACAAAACAACATTAATAAACATGTGTCTAACATGTATGTTATCTACTCTATTATATATCTATTATATATCTATCTATATATATCTATTCTGTATATGAACAGTACCACAACGTTCAGAAGGCCATGCATTGGCACACCTATGCAAGAGAGTGGATGGCTTTTGCTGGTGTCAGGCATTCCGCATTAGGGAATGCCATATCCAATAACCACTGGATATAGAGAATCAATGAATAGAACAGAAAAGCATCCACATTATTCTTGATACCCCCAAAGGAAAAGTGGGTATCGTTCACTTTTTTCTTGATCTAATACATTTCGCTACAGTGTTTCACATAGAGCCTGTAAGTGAAGGGGGTTTCCGCATGGTGCAGTGTGAGGGTGTGCTGAAAGCGCTTCCTGACACTGCTACTAGGACACTGCTACTAAAGGCTTGATAGAACCTAGCCTGGTTGCCAGATCTGCATTTGGTTTAGAATTACAGTGAACAGGGCAGAGTTGGTTGATCTGGCAACCAGGCTAGATAGACCCAGCCTGGCCCATAAGAACAAGCAGAGGTCATTTAGACCCTGTGAACAGGAGTTTTTCCAACTCTGTGGGTTTTGTAAATAGGGATGATTTAGGGCTGGGGTTTTTCCTGTCTATGTGACCAGACAAAGGAAAAACTCTGGGCCCAAGTTATAGCTAATTTAGCTATAGCCCATAGCTAGGGCCTTCTCATGTCCAAGAAGGGTACATATCTGTAGCACAGTGATGGTCTGTTGGTGTTACTTTGGCCATCTGTGGGTGTCACATTGTCTGTGACGTGGGTGCATGCTTCTCATAATTCATGTCTCTGATATTGTGGATTGGAACTTTTCCGTTTATGGATATACAGCCATCGCTATGATCGGAGAGCAAGTTGAGAATAGCATGTGATGGATTCGTTTTGCTTTGCAAAGCCCCGTGCCAAATGAATAGTTGGTGTCATTGCCTTCTCCCTCTATAGAAACACTAGTTTTCCTGATTTAAGGGATTTCTACTGTTGGTGGAATGAAGGCAAGCTGATATTTAAGGAAAATATGAATTAATTTGCTGGATTTAAGCTATTATTGCCACTGGCTCTAAGAGATCCTCAAAGGTTTGGACAAAGTCCGAACGACTCGCGTACACAACACCAGATAAAGAGTAAAGATCAGAGGGCCATAGTCATGGTCCTTGTGTGTTAGCATGTTATCCTCTCTGTCCATTCCTTCGGTCTTATAAGCTCGGTTCTTAATGTGCTGATGGTGTACTTCGTGTTGGTTTGGTTTACTGACTTTCAGTTTAACTGAAAAATATTAGAAATGGTTGGTTGTGTTTTAAAGGGTAAGGTATAGATTGTGTATAAGGGGTTTAATCTTGTTAAAGACAACTTGATAATCTCCCCTCATGATTTACTATTATAAGCTATGTGTTAATATATTCCTCCAAAAATGTATCACATACAAATACATATAGTTACTAATGAGTGTGGTGTTTGTGGCTTATTTGTTCCACATATCTAGACACATATATTGCATTTGGTAATTAGATTACTTCAAACTGCAAGTGCACGGGAAGGAAAAGCACTGATATTGCTTTTCCTATTATATACTTGCAAAACTAACAATGAAATAATGTACATATTAGAAAACAATGACATTCATAATACATATGAAAATATTTATTGGTGTTTCCAAATTCTAATTTACATTGCTTATTACATTCAGTGAAATGATCCGTTTCAACATCTGTAGTAGCTTCTCTGTTTTTAATTGCTTTAAAGTGATTGTTTGCTTACAATAAAAGTAATTTATCCATCTCTCGATCCATCTTTTCTTTTTGAATGGCCACGAAGCAGATGGCAAATTTCGTACCATTAGATGGAGACAAAATGGAGTCATATGCATTCTGTTCTATTACGCCAGTAAAGTGCTGTTATGACTAACTGATTTCTTTGACACTTCCCACAGCAATCTTGTGCATTTATGTAGTGGTTTGACTGCAAAAACTAAATGTGTAGCTAAATATATCTCCAAATATACTGTTCCTCATGGTACGCTGTAAATTGTACTCGAATCTTTACAGGAAAAGGTATCAGCAATAGACTATCACAGGTCTCCTTCCACCGTTAAGCGTAGACATAATGACATGTACATAAACTACCAAGACTAAGATTATCCATTACCATTCAATATCTGAAGACAATCTAATGGAGAACATTCGGTGGCATACAGTACATGCTCTTCGACAAACCTCATTTTCCAAAACACATGGAATGAAAGTAGGCTTTCTCCAGCAATGCAATTACATTTCTAAAAAACCTCACAGCCTATAGAGTACCACAGTATGAGTCATAATACCCATAAAACATAGCGGTCACATCCCATGGGAGATTTTAGAAACACTTAAAATAAGGTCTGTTTCATGTAGGCTTACCCTGCTGTGATGTTTTGATAACCAGGTAAATCTCTAGGAAAAGGTGACCTTTATAAATATATTTGCCTGTATTTACCCCCCAAAAATGAAATGTTAATGTGGCTATCATAAAGAACTACAAATGCCGATCTGGACGAGACCGTCGAATTGAAGGAAAGGTAAGAATCTCTGGATTAATGTATCGAATGTTTGTTAAATGTAGTAATGAGGAAATTAGCAGAATATTTTAAAATTGACAGTTCTGTGAACGGGCTTGTGCAAATTTTAAATTGACACAATACCTGTTAGCAAAGGTATCAGCTAGAGATGACGTGCAGGAGCTTGCAGGGATTTGTAGTTTTGCATTTCTACGTTGATGCTAATTAGCATTTTCAAATCTAAGTGTAAATGGAGCAGAATATATTGAAAAGTCACCTTGTCCGAGAGATTTACATGATTATCAAAACGTCACGCCAGGGTTAGCCTACACGAAACACAGCCCTTATTAAGTGTTTTTAAAATAGGAAAAATGTATGGTGGAAAAACAATTGGAACCATTTCCCTGTTTTGACCGCTAGGTTTTATGGGTATTATGACACCTCCAGTGTGAGACTCTATACCCACTAAACTCAACTCTGGACCTCGAAGCCAGTTCCACTGCATTTTTTCCATTGTTCCCCTCTAATCAGGGACTGATTTAGACCTGGGACACCAGGTGTGTGCAAATCATTATCAGGTAGAACAGAAAACCAGCAGGCTCCGGACCTCATAGGGTAAGAGTTGAGTACCCCTGACCTATACTGTTTGAAATAACATTTCTGTCCACAGTCAAGATGCTCAGAACTGTTTCTAGAACATTCAGGTTTGTTGTAAACATACAGTAGAAGCGCAGATACACGTAAAATGGGTGTCCTCAAGCAACGAGACGATTACCCAACGGCTTAACACACACAAAGGGAATGTAAGCACTTGTATATCACAAGCATTGGCATTATATTGATAACTATGGACCTCCGAAGCTGTTTAGATGAACATTGACAATCCTCCCGTTATACAGTTGATGCCACTGGTTGGCTCTGGCTTAATCTCTTAAGCGCCAAGACTTTTTGGAGACGTTCCAGGTCATATTTTTTGCAGTCGCGCTGCACAGATGATTAGGAGTGCTGATCTAGGATCACTTTTCCCTTATAGCTCACACTGAATGAGTTTATATGGACAGGGGGGACCTGGTGGAACCAATCTGATTGCTGTGTTAACTATTCTGTTCTACTGCACGTGATTTGAAATAGAACGGCGAACGCAGTGATCAGACTGGTTCCACAAGCTTAGGGACCTGCAGAAGTGCTTAGGAACCAGGTGCGCAGCGTGCCAGCATAACAGTCGACCTGGAACACCACCTATAACTTCATATTATGGCTGTAACAAACCTGATATCATCTCAACTTTGACCCTTGACCTCACTAAAATGACAAAAAAGGTGACAAGAGATTCAGAAAAACCCCAAATCACAGATCCTTAAAACATTCAGTGGTAATAAACGTTGACAGTCGACACACCATAGAAATAGAATGGCTAGATGCGAATCTATTTCTATGCGACAGACATAGGGTGTCACCTAGCGGTTTGTCCAGTGCTAAGCAGCATGAAGACCTTAAAAAGTGTTTGAAATAAACAATCTTTCCATCGTAGACAACATAAACAAAATAGATACTGACAGTGTAATATACCTATGAATACTTCGACCAGTTGCAACTTGGTTATGAGGGATGGTACAATTCTAACTATATCCTATGGAGTAATTCCTACAGTGCAACAAGAAGTGCCCAACACAAAGGGGTCTTATTAAGAAAAGGACAAAATATTGCAAAAAAAGTAGGAGTACGTTAACAGACAGCGGTAGACATTTCGTCTCCAAAAATTACAAGGTCGAAATGATTAAACCTGTGAATAAATCCTTCATAAGCAACGGATATTTCACTAGGAATGGTTAACTAGGAGTCCTAATGAACTCATTTTAAGAAATATAGTCAAGTAACATTTTCTTAACACTTAGTAACCACTAACTAGTGTCTGCCCAATACAGCACATGTAATAGGGGATTTGGCCAGCGTGGCATTAACAGTGCACCATCATGAAATAGAGTTAACAAAACAAAGTCCAGTGATTGACTTACAAATATATATTCTATCATAGGAGTGCGAGTGTCGAGGTCAATGCTTCCTTCTGAGTCAGGGACACACGGGGTCCATGTTGGGAAACACTGCCAAACTGTTAGAACTATAGAACTATTAGAACTATGGAACTATGGTACAAGGGATCAGTGCAAATATACCATCCTCCACTGAAACATCTCCTTCCCTCCTTTACCCAGAGGCGGGAATATGCCTGAGCTCTCACGTATATCATCTGGGGAGTGTGCAAGCGTGGCATTACGTCATCAGAATTTACTATAACGAACAAAAGAAGGGGTATGGATGAAACATTGAGGAGGTGGAACTTGGGGGCTCAGGCACGAGCAGAGGCGGGACCTGCTGGCTTGGGAGAGTCATGGGGGGCGGAGCTCTCAGCCTCGGAGGTGCTGGATTCGTCGTCGTCGTCCGTCTGCTCGGCGCTGTGGTAGAGCATGAAGGCCTGGGTCTTGTGGGTGATGGTGATGGTGCACGGGCCCTGGGCCCACGGCTCCCCGTCCACCTGCATGGGCATCCGGGACGTCTTCAGCACCAGCTACAGAGAGATAGGAAGGGAGAGGTGGTAAGAGAGATGGGCGGAGAAAACGGAAGGAGAGAGGTGGAGGGAGGAGAAGGTAAAAAATATATATGTTTTACTTTGGAAGAGCTGAATAGTGATGAGCACAGTAAAAGCATATTTTAAGTACATTGACATTCACTGTACATGAACCAACCACATTTACAAACAAAACTAGCAAATTATTCCATTACTTACAAAAGATGGCTATTCAAACTGGTACTGTATCTATTCAGCTAAGGTCAAAGTGACAGAACCAGGAAGGAAACACAGAATACACCAGACACAAATGTGTCCAGTACACCACTGCTGTCCTCTCACACTGTGGAGATAAAACAGCAAGTGGTGGTGATGGTGCTGGAACCTCACCCTGACTGTGTGGGCCTGGCCCAGACGCACCGGGTTGGCCATCTTGACTTGGATCTGAGCACAGTGGAAGGAGCCAAACACACCGACCACCTCCAGCAGCCCGTCATCCAGCCTGGGAGAGAGGACAGGAGATGAAGAACAGTTAGAAAGCAACTTAGGAAGGCTTTATAGAGCGTTCATAAGCCCTAGATATATGCTTCACAAATCACCCTTTAGGTCGCATGACATTAGCTTATCAATGACCTCTGAAGCATCTCTAAAAGGCCTAATGTAGAGTTTATGAAGGCTTCACAAAAAAGGACAAAGTGATCTTTAGTTATGCTTTCAGTGATAATACACAAGCAACTTTTCAATGGACATAGACTGATGGTAGGGCTTATGAAGACTTTATTATATCCATTTCTGCATTGTCTAAGGTGCTGTGTGAGCCAGTGGTGCTCACCTCGTAGGGGGGTAGGGCTCGTCCCCCATGCCCTCCCACAGACGACAGCCTCCGCCCCAGTAGCCGATGTTACACACGATGATGCCCTCCAGACTGGGCAAGGCCACCCTCTCTCCATCCAGCTCCAACTGTGGGAGCACAGGCACGCACACAGGCACGCACGCACGCACAGGCACGCACACACAGGCACACACGCACGCACACACACACACACACGCACAGGCACGCACGCACACACACACAGGCACGCACGCACGCACACACAGGCACGCACGCACACACACACACACACAGGCACGCACGCACACACAGGCACGCACGCACACACAGGCACGCACGCACACACAGGCACGCACGCTCACACACGGATACACGGGCACGCACGCACAAACACACACGGGCACACAATATTATTAATGATATGAGTATCAGCTAGTTCAAGGAGGCATCCAAGGATTATACAACGCACAAAGAATGCTTGAGTTCATTTTAAGTTCGTGACATTTACCAAGGCAACGGAACATTCTATTCAATTCTTCCAGAGGCATAGAGGTGAAAGAGTGCACAACAGACATGAGAGTCGTTCCCTGAGGCCACTATGTGTGTCTGCGTGTGTGTTGTTGGTGTGTGTGTTGTTGTGTGTCTCCTTGCATGCCTTACCTCAATCCTCTTATCCAGGTCTTTGCATTCTTGAACTAAGCAATCTTTGGTGCCATACATGAAATATACAGCCTAGAAGGAAGGGCAGCAGTTTGACCATTATAAAGGGGAAAGCTGTAGGACACGTCGTATCAAAAGCAGGTCACGTTTGAACAAATTCAAATATGTTTTTATTTTCACCCAAATAACCACTCCTAGACTATTCTGAATCAGCCATTTACAGAACAACCAACCACATAATTAATATTCAGTCAGTAAAAGCATTTCCAAATGTATTTGACTAAGAGAGAAAGGTAGCATTAAAGCATTTTTCCCCAAAATTGACGTGTCAACCATTACACTCAAGCAACCATCCTGTATACGTCCTCTCATACCGTATGTAAATTCAACCACGTGAAGTAACTTGCATATGTTTGTTCATATTTACAGATGTGTCTTTGGCCGACTGACCTTGTTGATGATGCGGCTGGAGAAGAAGGAGGGGGTCTTCTCACGGTGGGTGTGGAAGTTGAGAGCCATCAGGGCATCCGGGCCCACTGAGAAATAGTTATTCATGGACAGGACCTGATGAGAATGGTACACATGAGTTAAGAGGTCCTTTACTGATCAAATCAAGGGTATAAACAATGAGTAACCAATCACGTAGGCTATACCAGTAAGCAGGAGTATTAAGTTAACCAGCTAACGTTGATAAACAACCATTTCACTTGTTTTTCTGGTTCATGAAAAATGTGTATACTCGTTGCTGTTTGTCGAGTCAATTTTAAGTCCTTTTTCTTAAAAATAAGTTATTTCAAGCAATTTTGGACAGTTAGCTGGCTTACTAATTGATACAGCTTTCTGGAACAGCCCCATGATTGCAATGGATCACTTGGTTGGAGCATGGTTCTGGCAGTGGAAACACCAGAGTTATAGGTGTGATTCCTGTATGGGCCACACACTGAATATAGTACGTGTTGCTGAATTATATCAAAATGCAGGGCAAATGGACAAGATCAAAAGAGGCTAGCTAGAGAGGGTGAAATGCAACTCACCTTTGGCTTACGAAAGTAGAGCCCCTTTGAGGCTACCTGAACTTTCCACCTGTTAGGACAATGAAGATCATACTGGATCATTTACAACCATGTTACAACACAAAATGGAACTAGGGATATTGAGGGTTGCAGCATTAGCACAGAAGGCTACGTTACATGAGCTTTGTAGCATTAGCACAGAAGGCTACAGGAATTGGATTTCGTAGTATTATAAGCTGTTACTTGACCTTCGTAGCATTAGCACAGCAGGCTACATTACTTGGGTTACGTAGCATTGTAGCATTAGCACAGGAGGCTACATGACTTGAGCTTCGTAGCATTAGCACAGCAGGCTACATTACTTGGGTTACGTAGCATTGTAGCATTAGCACAGCAGGCTACACAACTTCCTGTGGCTCTCCACTGACCTGTCCATCTTGACCACCTCTGCTTCGAGGACGTTCCGGAGCACCTGCTCCACAGGGATCTCCCCGGCGTAACCCGACCCCCAGCCCAGGGAGTTGGACAGGTCATTCCCCGTACCGAGGGGCAGGATCATCACCCTGGGGATGAACTGATCTTGGCCCTGGAGACCAATACACACACACGCATGTGAAACAGACGTCAGTGTGCTGCTAACATTATATCTTCCTCCACTGTCCCTATACCGGGCTCAAACCAGTGATCCTCTGCTCACAAACAAACGTGACCGCCCTCCTTGACAATGTACCAACCGTTTGAGCTATCGAAAAATATCTATAGCGATTAGATGCGAATGCGATTCCAATGGAACATGCGCGCCATCTACAGACGTGTTATTCAATAATAACCAACAGCAGTTACAGAAACGTTGGTTACAACGTTAGTTACAACAGTCTCTTGGCATAGAGCTGCACGACTCATTTGCTCCTGCCCATTGTCATGTTACACATGTAAAAACACAGTCCTTTACCTTGAGCTTCATGGTGTCGATGGCATCCAACACCCAGCCCACGGTTCCGTCCCCCCCACACACCAGCACCCTCACACTGCCTGGCGGCAGCAGGGTGCACAGCTGCAGGGCCTTAGAGGGAGGCAGCTCCGACAGGTCAAACACCTGAGAGAGGAAGGGAGGAGAGAGGAAAGGAGAGGAGAAGAGGAAAGGAGAGGAGAAGAGGAAAGGTGAGGAGAAGAGGAGAGGAGAGGAGAGGAGAGGAGAGGAGAGGAGAGGAGAGGAGAGGAGAGGAGAGGAGAGGAGAGGAGAGGAGAGGAGAGGAGAGGAGAGGAGAGGAGAGGAGGAGAGGAAAGGAGAGGAGAAGAGGAAAGGACAGGAGAGGAGAAGAGGAAAGGAGAGGAGAGGAGAAGAGGAAAGGAGAAGAGGAAAGGAGAAGAGGAAAGGAGAAGAGGAAAGGAGAAGAGCAAAGGAGAAGAGCAAAGGAGAAGAGCAAAGGAGAAGAGCAAAGGAGAGGAGAAGAGCAAAGGAGAGGAGCAAAGGAGAGGAGCAAAGGAGAGGAGCAAAGGAGAGGAGAAGAGCAAAGGAGAGGAGAAGAGGAAAGGAGAGGAGAAGAGGAAAGGAGAGGAGAAGAGGAAAGGAGAGGAGAGGAGGAGAGGAGAGGAGAGGAGAAGAGGAGAGGGGAAAGGAAAGGAGAAGAGGAACGGAGAAGAGGAAAGGAGAAGGGGAAAGGAGAAGAGAAGAGGAAAGAGGAAAGGAGAGAGAAAAGGAGAGAGAAAAGGAGAGAGAAAAGGAGAGGAAAGAGAAAAGGAGAGGAAAGAGAAAAGGAGAGGAAAGAGAAAAGGAGAGGAAAGAGAAAAGGAGAGGAAAGAGAAAAGGAGAGGAAAGAGAAAAGGAGAGGAAAGAGAAAAGGAGAGGAAAGAGAAAAGGAGAGGAAAGAGAAAAGGAGAGAAAAGAGAAAAGGAGAGGAAAGAGAAAAGGAGAGGAAAGAGAAAAGGAGAGGAAAGAGAAAAGGAGAGGAAAGAGAAAAGGAGATAAGGAGAGGATAGCAGACAGAAAAGGGATGATATGGGAGGAAACAAAGGGGACACGGTGGATAGGAGGGGAGGGAGGAGATGTTTATGCATCACACCATCACGTGCCACCTCCACAATCACTTTAACTCGAAAGAGTGCCTATTGTGCACCAGTTCAATTTGACCTAGACATCTTAATAATTCCATAATATGCTACACAGAGGACTGACCTGGACAGGGTTGAGGATGGTGCGGAACTCTCCGAGCAGAGCCTCCCCCATGTTGTTTCCACTGCGAGTGTTGGCCAGGACCAGCACCGGAGTCCAGCCGCTCCCGCAGGCAGATGCCAGCTAGACACACACACACACACACAGAGTTAAAATTAAAGTAAACAAAACCTGTTGCAAGCCACAACCCAGTCTTCTAACCTGACTCAAGAGGGAGTGATAGTTGCTAGTAATGCAACCAAACAGTCGGTTCCGATCCACCATTTGGGACACCCTAACCCCAGACACTGACCCCTCCCTGGGTGTGACCTATGACCTTGCTGTACTCATCGGGGTGCCTGCGGCGGAGCTTGTTGACGAGGTGGAGGTAGTGAGGGGGGATGATGAGGCTGCGGAACTCGCCCAGCTCACAGCGCTCCCCGTCCGACAGGCTGGGCTTGCAGTCGTCGTGCACCGTGGTCTGACACCACACACACCTGCCAAGGGACAAACACACACCCATCAAACACAATTTATTTGGAGTTCACTGTAATGTCAAGGCAAAAGATGGCCAGCGAGCTGGTTACCAATATGATATTCATTCCTGTCAATTTGCAAATAAAGCAACTTCAGCTTCCCCATGATTGAAAAATGACAAATAGCACCCTCTCCATCTCTCGGGCCAGAACCATACACATAGAAGTTAACGCCTTTGCATCCCGCTGGGCTTCACTCTGATTAATGTGACAGACAAAAACTCACACACAAATGACAGCCTAGAAGCAAAATAATACTACCTGAAGTCACACAGCTTCGGTTGGTTCCCACATTGCTCCTTGCAGACCGCACAGACACTGCAGAGAGGGACGTTTCCCCGGACCCAGCGGTGCTCCAGTGTCCCATCCGTTTGGGACGGAGCCATAATCTCTTTGCACACAAGGCTCCGGTCGGCGCGACGCAGGCATGTCTCGTCGGCGCACACTCCGCAGCAGTCGCAGAACGCCCCTTGTAGAATGTGTTGTTGGCATACACAGCAATAGGTGGGCTTGTTGAACAGGTCGGTGCAGTGCCAACCGTGCTTGCTCTTGCGGAAGAAGTCTTTCATGTGTATTTTCCGTTTGGAGCGTTGGACACTGCACCACAAAGTAATGATCACGGGCACTACGACAGCGAGAGTGGTCCAAAACAGGAGTGTCCACTCTTCCCGTGACGATTGGTCGCGGTTTCCCTCGTCCATCTCCATAGACATTCGAGGAAGAGTGGTTGGTATTAACGCGAATAAACTAATCAAATCATAGAATATCACGAGAGTTCACCAATATAACCACTGTGCGCAAGTCGCGCATCATGATGTCCATGCTATAGCTACGCGAAAATTACAAACTTCTCGTTTTGCGAAATAACGCATCAAACAAGGCTCGAGCGAGATTATAAACATTGGCTACCGTTCATTTTTTTGGCTAGACGACGACCACCAACATTTGGAATATTAGCATACTGTTGTTGTTATCAGAAGCTATGCTAGCTATAGTTACTGGGCACCTGATGTGCTCCTTACCTACCCAGCAATGACAACATTAGAAACTGATAATCCATCGTCTGTAAAAAAATAAATAAACACGAAACGCATGCCCAGGAATTTATAATATTAAAGGTTGCATTGACATGACAGCTTCATTACTATATCAATAACACGACTAAACAATAGATTCATCGATAAAACATATGTTCCATTGCAAATACTGGCCTTCCCACCTAATGGCCGTTCAATCGCGTCAAAACCGTGTTGTATCATGGGTACATTTTGACTGACTGATCTGCAAATTACATTGAGCAGTTATTTACATAGAGATATATATAGGACTCATCTTTGTATCTGTGCCATTATAGCGTTTGCGACAAAATGGGCAGCGCCATTGAGGCTATCTCCATTTTGAAGTAGTCTATGTTCTTCTTCCCGATTGGCTGACCCAGTTGGACATGATTCCAAAAGGGTCACCAGGAGGGATGAGCCAATGAAGTCCCACCCAGATGACTACATTTAAAATGGTGGAAACCCTCAATGGCGCTGTCCATGCTAATAGCCTTTTGGCCACTAGAGGCCCCTATCATTCTCTATGGTTATTTATGCTGTAATGTGATTTGTAGATCAGTCAGTTTCGACTCGCCCATTATCAATAGTGTCGTTCGTTTTAATTGGCCAATATGCTAACGGGACCATGACGTACATTTTTACGTAGCGCTCAGCTGACTCTGGCAACTGAATAACAGATCAAAAACAGTTTGTTGAGGGGAAAGATTTAGAGCTTTTCGTTCAAAACGCAGACAGAGCTTCACATTCACTGATAGGCCTACTAGGCCTATAGGAAGTTACCCGGAATTTCTTAAATCTTATATTTAGGAAAAACAGACACATTATTTGGGCATTTTTACATGATGATAGAAAGAAGTTGAACAATAACTTTATTACATTACATTTGGCTGGAATGACTGTTGAAAACGCGGCACGCCGTCAAAAAATCTTGCAATCCAAACAGTGATAAGGCCAAAACAATATTTTTACGGCACTTCGATACTGAAGCAGGTTAGGAGAATTTGCAAAGGAGGTTAGGATTCTGAGGTTAAGGTTAAGAAACGGGTTATGGTTAGCGAACATGCTCTCCTAACCTACTACGGAAATAACTTTTATTGAAGTGCCGTAAAAAGAGTGTGGCCCAAGGCCGATAAGGCGCATGGCCTAGTTTCTGGGAAACCAAGAACAAAACAGAAAATAGCCTTTAAAAAAACCACTGCCTTGCGAAAAACACATCCATTATTCCTTAACAAATTATCTGTGTATAAAATGAGTTTTGCGCGCCATCAAGTGGATAGAATCAGCATTGCAAATTTGGAATCATAACGCTAAAACTGCAACTGGATACAGATGTAATTCATGCTAGAATAAAAATCAATTTGAGTACGGTAGCAAAGTTCAAACTGATGAAAAAAACAAGTACATTGCATGCTATAATCACCACCAAATAAATATACAAATAAATACATGTCTCATGCCAGAACAGCAGGCACAGTGACAGTCAACAGATGTTTTCACAGTTATGTGACCCTGTTTTGTGATATTTGGATTGGGGAGGTGATCGGTGACGTAAGAGGAGAATTTACCCCCTCATCTCCTACGGACTGGGGTCTCAGTGCAGAAGGAGCCGGACAGGAGAGCTGAGACCAAGATGAAGAAGTGTGTGGCATTTTCCCTCTGTCTGGTCCTCTTGATCATCTACACAGCAGGTAGGCTCATTTTGAAGAGGTAAATTGACTTTAGAAAAATGTATTAATTAACCTTTTGGTGGCTTGTGAGTCTTTTGAAGGTTTCTGATAAAAGTTTATCTTTGCATGTTTTTCTAAATGTTAATGCAATAGAAATGTTGTTTTAAGAAAATATGATTATGCAGTTGTTAAGTAGTAATTAATGCAGTAATTTATATGCTCAAATAATTACATGCATAAAGAAAAGTAATTGCTTCATAATTAAACTTACAAAATAAAAATGCAATTCAGTCGTGCACAGAAAAGCAAATATTGTGTTGCGTCATTGTAACTAGTAAATATGGAACTAAATACATTTCTGTTGTATGCAGATATTGCATGAAAATATGAAAATAAGCAAAACAAATAATTGTTCACGTAAAACAAAACAAATATGACAGAATTGTTTTAACTGCATGCACATAGCTCATTTAAATATTGTATTGATCTGCCCCCTATTGCAACATCGGGTACTTCTATTTTTAAGCTCTTATCAATGCAGTTTCAAAATCATTGCAAAAAGCCTGCATGAGTCCTGGGTAGTGCTTTGCCACGTCACTGTGTGTGCCTGGCGCTGTTGACAGAGCCAGCCAGGTTCATTTTCATACCCCCTCGCAGGTTGGCCTTTGGGGGTCACGTGCTCCATGGGCTGGCCTGGCTCTCTGGAGAGTGGGGGAAATGAATGGGTACTTTGTTGCTCCACCAAAAAACAGCCTCCTAATGATATTCTGCTGCTGCTGGGGGACAGACAGAGACAGAGCTCTATGAGACTAGGGTTGCATCTCCAATGGCACCCTATTCCCTATATAGTGCACCACTTTTGACCAGGGTCCAGTGCACTATATAGGGAATAGGGTGCCATTTGGGATGTAGACCAGGGGCTGTTAATCTGCACCCTCAGCCTGGTACATTAGAGAGTACACGGCTCAACATGTACTAGCCAAACAAACAGAATCCACAGCTTCTCCCCTATATCCTCCACACGCTGGGTGTGTGATGTGGGGGTTGTTGTTGATGGTTCCAAATCGAATGCAAGTTTCTCTTCCTGTTTTAATGGCTGCACCTGAAATGGCAAGTCTGGAAATGTGGGTTAAAGTTGTATTTTGAGTTATAAAAATCAAGAGCAACCAGAGAGATACAGGAGGAAAGAGTGGGTGACAAATAATGACTGATTTCAGGAAAATTACAAGAATGTGGTTTTTGGTATATTGTGCAGAGAGTACCCTATGTCACTGATTGTTGCAATATTTAGCCACTGCAAAAGCATCATTAGCCACTGCAAAAGCATCAGCTACTCTTCCTGGGGTCCACATGAAACATGACATTATACATATTACAGAATGTTATTAGTCAAGGACTGAAATACATACATTTAAAACTTCACACATAGCCTACATGCAGTGCCTTCAGAAAGTATTCAGACCCCTTGACTTTTTCCACATCCAGAGATGTTCGATCGGGTTCAAGTCCGGGCTCTGGCAGGGCCACTCAAGGACATTCAGAGACTTGTCCCGAAGCCACTCCTGCGTTGTCTTGGCTGTGTGCTTAGGGTTGTTGTCCTGTTGGAAGGTGAACCTTCACCCCAGTTGGCGGTCTTGAGCGCTCTGGAGCAGGTTTTCATCAAGGATCTCTCTGTACTTTGCTCCGTTCATCTTTCCCTGTCATGTGCCTTTTACTGAGGAGTAAAATTTTTGGTACCCTTCCCCAGATCTGTGCCTCGACACAATCCTGTCTCGGAGCTCTACGGACAATTCCTTCGACCTCATGACTTGGTTTGTGTGAGACATTATATAGACAAAAAAAATCTAAAAACCTGTTTTTGCTTTGTCATTATGGGGTATTGTGTGTAGATTGCTGTGGGAAAAAAGATTTAATCCATTTTTTAATAAGGCTGCAACGTAACAAAATGTGTAAAAAGTCAAGGGGTCTGAATACTTTCTGAATGCATTGTATCAGTGCATACACACAATATCTAGGTCTAATACATAGTACAGTGCAAATTACAATACAATATATATAAAAATGACTGTGTCAATTCACAGTTCCCTTTGTGCAGTAGGGTGTTATTTTATCTGTTTTTTAAATCTGGTTTTATTACTAGCTTGAGTTGCCTGGGGTGGCAGAGAGTTCCATGTTGTCATGGCTCTATTTACTACTGTGTTTCCCAGCCTCTTGTTCTGGACCTGGGGACTGTGAGGAGACCTCTGGGTTGCATGACTTGTGTTGTATCAATGGGTGTTCAAACTGTGTGTCAACTGCTTGAACAGACAGTTCAGTACCTTCAACAGATCAATACCTCACACAAAGACCAATAGTGATGCAGTCAATCTCTCCTCATCTTTGAGCCAGGAGACGCATGCCACTGACACGTTCCCTCCGTGTACATCTAAGTGCGATACGTGCTGCTTTGTACTGGACCAACTGCAATTTAACCTTTGTCCTTCTTTGCCGCACATGACCACACATCTGGGCAGTAGTCCAGGTCCGACAAAACTATGACTTTGCATGACTTTGTGGCTCTGCCAGCTAGTGACCACTTTGCAGAGCTGCCTTCAGGGAAAAAAGTATGACAATAAATGCCAACCTGCGTAGGCAAACAGTTTTTCAAAGAGTCAGCTCTTTGAAAAACGAAGAGATATGGATGTCTTGAAATTCTTTGTCTCTCTATCAACAGATGCAAACCCAATCATCAAGGAGAGCTATGCTAAGCAACTTCTGCGGACCAAGAGGCAGAAGCCCGGCCACCCCGATGAGCCAATGAGGGTAGGGTTCAAAGTGCAAGGGGCACAATTACAAACCTGCAGCGGTGTCATCCTTCTAAGAATCCATAAAAAAAAATTCACTTAACAGTTACCCTGTAATTTCTTCTGTTTTGATATGATAATGAGAGCTGCTTACGGCTTGAAAAACGAACAGCACTTTAGATAATATGTAGTCATACAATGAAACTGCTTGTCAGCTCTTTCTTTCCCTGGTCTGTTTCATTCCAAAAAAAGAAAAAAGACAGCCTAACCCATTCATGATTCTCTCACATTCTCTTCCCCCCTCTTTTGACTCTTGCCCCCCCTCCATCTCCATCTCTCTCTCTCTCTCTCTCTCTCTCTCTCTCTGTACAGGAGCACTTGCTCCACATGCAAGTTCTGAATCAGAGGGCCCAGGAGACCAACCTGGAACACTGGCTGAACCCCCACTGCTACCCCCGCTGTGACAGGAACTACGGACACCCTGTCTAACCCCCAGTGACCTCGCCTTGACTCCTCACAGCCCAGGTCCCTGTCTGTCAAACACAACCATAAAACATGCCTGCTTGGGTCCCCTGGGGCTTGTTGAGTAGGGAACAGGGTAGCAAAATGCTGTGTAACAAAAAAAAGTACCAGAAAGTACATAATTTCTCTACATTTCGAACAATATTCAGTTTCCTGCCTATTGAACACAATGTACAGTACCTATAATTAGCCTATAGGATGATGGTGCCTTTTGACGCTGATCAGTTTTGTATTTCCCTCCTGATTGGTTATAGTTAGAATTGGGGTAAACTGATTCTAGATCTTTTTTGTTGTTGTCTTCTGGCGAACAACTTTTTCTGTGTGGCGGAAGGCGTTGACGGCAAGAAGGATGTTGACAACTGTGATGACGACAATGATGATGATGGCCATGATAATGATATGAGGGTGAAGCTCAGAGTGTAACTCTATCACATGCATTTCATGGTGAAGCCTCAGCAGGGAACATTAGCGGCCATCAGTAGATACTGGTGATAAGAGCATGATCAGCTTATTCCAGCAACATTAGCATATAGGAAACATATACAATTATGTTAACAACATAGAGGATACATGATCCGGTTATATGTGGATACAGTTATGAGAAAATATACATTGTATTATGTAAAACAATGTTTAAAAAAACAATAATTTAATAAATAATCGAATCAAATAAAAAGATGTTGGAAATGTGGTGTTTTTTTTTCTTCTTCAGTTTTGAAACTGGACTTTGAACATGCTTCGGTTAGACTTCTTCAGAGAAAATAAAAACGTTCACTACTAAGAAAGAGGAAATGTGAAGCGGAAGATTTTCCATGGTGTCATAGGCAGTCATGTGGGTTGACCCCGCTGCTGACCCAGGGTTACGGTTGTTGCGGTCGGCCATGACCCGAGGTTACTATCGTTGTTTACTGATGTTTGGGGAATTTAAGACAGTGCTCTTCCCTCGAGTTCACTGTGTGACTCTGCACAGTGCTGTTACTTTCTCGCGCAGGAGGCTCTACAGAAGAACGGCATGTTATTGACCACAATGAATAACAACTTGTGAAAGGAAAGAGGGGTATTATTTGATACAAAGTATTAATCGCTTTATAGGCTAAAACTAGGCTAAATCCTACGCAGTTCTGGACGTGTGTAGGTAGTAAATATATCCAGACAAGAACAAATCCAGTTATTCTCCGAAGTGAACGTTGTGCAAATTATTTGTAACATTGCGTAATATATCATTAAACTGATAATGGCCGTATATGGCCGTATACGACTGAACCGGCACACATTTTACATACAATTTAAGAAATGTGCTGTTGGTGTTTGGGCTGATTGATTTTCAAAAATATCGATCAATTTTTGAAGCATTTGGTCAGTTTTATGTGAAACTTTTCTTGTATTGTATTATATCCCCATGATTCAACATCTAACACCCGACGTTGCATTGTAGCCTATCAATAGTCAGATTGTTCAATTACTATCTGCACGTGGCATGCGACCATCATCGAATGATTCTGCAAAACAAATGCACAGATAGGCGTACAAATAGGCCACTGGAACCAACCAAGTAAAAAAAAAACAGAGTAAGCACGGAACAATCATGCAAATTGATCATTAAACATTAGGCCACAGCCTATACAAAAATGACCGGAGTCTTATGTCAGGCAAATGCTTTTCCTGTCAGACATAAGTGTAATAGCAGGTTAAAATATACATTTCGTAGGCAATCTATGTTAGCTCTGATGACCTATTTGGTAACACAGGCCTACCTACCTTGTGACCCCACATAACCAGCGTGTCCATTCCGCAGATACTGATGGGCGCTGGATTTTATTGGTTTATGATTTGAGATTTTTTTTTGCAAAAGTACAATTCAATTCTTCCTGTAAGCCCAATGTCAACCACTTAGAATAATTATAGGCTACGGTTTTTTTCTGTGAAGAGTTTGCAGTACGACCTCTGAGGACAGCACAATTACATTTAAATAGAACTCAATATAAAACTCGTATTAAAATCCCTACTACCCTATTCCTAGTCCCTACTACCCTATTCTTTTAGCAATCTTTGTCATTTTAATAAAAATAAATTAGTATTGTATTTTTAATGAAAGCAAATTGGCCTATAGATTTGAGTTGCTTCCAGATTTGTTTTGAAAAAATCTGAATCATTACAAAATATATAAACCAAGGTCTCGACTTTCTAGGCCTTTGTGGACCGTTGCCAAAACGCACTAATCTCAACGAAAAATAGGACCTATTTCTATACTATAATAGGCACTACCATATTGCTAAGAAAATGTCATTACGAACCACGGCAAAGACGAAGTAAACCTATTCCTGCAGTTGGTCAATGAATCCGAAATATGGTCAACGTTATTTGAAATTAGGACAACGGGAAACATGCAAACTAAAGCAGCTTCCTAAATAAAAAAAATCCCATGTCACCAAAGTATTTCTGAAACCTGTAAATCTATAAAGCACATTTGCAACTTTCATCAGTCCTTTTCACAACCAAGGCAAAAAAAGGAATCTTAAAATCAGTTGGAAGAAATCCTGACAACCAGAAACAGAGACAATTGCAACGAGTTTACTGGAAAGCATCTCAAAAGCAAACTGTGACATCAGGTTGTGATCATTCTGTTACACTGAAAGCATTTCATTTATATGTCCAACACAGATGTCAACAGAAAGACCTTATGGATAATATGTCAATATACGTTCTTCATAAACATCAACCACCTTTCCCATTTTCATTAACCGTTTATAAAATCTGGAAATAAGACCTACATCTGCTGGCCTATAGCATTGTAATGGCTATATAAACTCTTATAGAGGACATGTAGGTCAACAAGACATAGATTTGATTCACTTTTTATTAAACCTTCCAAAAAGTGCTTGATACATTTTTGCAATGAATAGGGTAAGCTACACCTCAACTTGAAATGGCATGGCCTGGAACATATACTTCACACTATAATTGGTTTAGGATTTCTCTATATTTATTTTTCTCACTGACATGTGAAATCAAATGACAAATGCGCCCACATTATACCTCTTACGTTTTAAAGGTACTAGCTTGACATAAATATAGCCTGTCTGACAAAGTATATTGTTTGTTTAAAAGCGGATTGTTGAAAACTAAAAGCCATTTGTAAACAAGTAAACGCAGTACACAAGGCATGCAACTCTTTCAAATAGCCAACGGGTGATTAGCTTCAAATGGACTTCCTTTAATTTTGGTCATTACATTTAATAGACTTCCAACTATAGTATATATACACATCTGCACATACAATCCTGTAATTTGCTTTTATACATTACATAAAAAATCTGAATGATAAATGACACTATAAAGTATGGACTTTTCCAAATAATTTGGTACAAGATTGACAGAGCTGAAGACAATTAAAATCAGAGCCAATCATCTTTTATCTTTGAAGAATCCTTGATCTGTGCTACTCTCCCGGATAGTCACTGTCAAAAAGTTTGTGGTCACATCAGTCACCAGAACCTTCTCCACGTTGTTCAAGCAAGGCTTCCAAGTCACCTCGTCCGTTTGGCCCAGGATCCGCGACACAGGGATTTTGGCGATGAGTGAAGGCTTCCCCCTCTGTGGAAGCTCTTCGCTGGGTTGATGCACATTCTTTTTGGATAGGTGCTTTAGTTGGGGAGGGGAAAAGTAGTTTGAGGGGCACTCTTTAGTCCTGCAGGCCTGGGAGTCAGAGCCTATTCTGTGTGAGTGCAACATGCTCCTGTCTGGGCCGCAGTGCTGCTGTGTGCTCCCACTAGCCACGGGCCTAATTTGCTTGTGGGGATAACCACCCAGCTCCTCCTGGTGCCTGTGGGCTAGTTTATTCCCCCTCATCTCAGACCCCCTCTCTTCACCACCGGACAGGCCCAGCTTGGCCAATTTGAGTGGGCCATATGTCGCCTGCTCCTCTGCCCTCCTCTTGGGGGGCTCTGGGGCGGCGGGAGGAGCGCTGAAGGGATTGTCCTTAAATCGCAGCTTGGGTTTGGGCCCTCTTTTCTTGGGGACGGTCACAAAGCCATCGGGGCCTGGGGGCCTCTGGAGGACTGGTTGACGGTGCTCTCGGACCAGTTCTGGGGGCCTGACCCGCACACTCTCGCCCCTGTTGACGGTGCTGGGTGGGAAGATGGTGGGGACCACGGCCCTCAGCCCCTCTCGGGCTCTGGGGGTGATGACAGGCTCTGGGGTCGGGTAGGTGACACGTATCCCCCGGACTGCATCGCTCCTGAACTCGTACGATTTGGCTTTAGCTTTAGCTTGTGCCTAAACGGGGAAGGAAACCAGAGAAGAACCACTTTTGAACTGGGGAAAATCTTATCAACAACAAAGATGGAAAATTGAAAGTAGGCTATTGCAGTTGGCAATATGTGTAATGTTTTTCCACTGCTCCAATTTCAGTGGGTATAATGTTCTCTTTCATAAAGACTAATTTAAAATGTCAGTTGAGGATAGTCTATTTGTCATTACACATATATACTAAGAGTCTGCCAGCCGCTTTATAATGGCTTAATAAATAATGTGCACTTGCAATTAGCAAAACAATGTTATAACAAATAATCTAATTGTAACAATACATGTACACAACTATAAATGAAGACAGTAGACAAAATCTTAACTTGGCATAATATCCCCTGAAGAATTTACAGGCTACACCAGTTTGCTAGCACTTTTACATTTTCACAATAGTTACTTGTTATATATATGTATTTTTAGCTCAGTTTGAAAAGAGCTATTTACAGGCCTGTGAGAGAACCTGCATTTTAAATTAGATGCTGGTATTTAGCAATTTTCATAGTTGGTTTTCTTGAAAAGACAAGGGCATTCGTTTGATGAAGTCTTCAGATTTTAAGATTTCATTCAAAACCAGTCCCATGCAAACTTTTGGAATTAGCTATAACGATTGCTTTACTGACGATTACACGCTAAAACGTCATAAGTTTTAACCGTGCCGAATAACCGATGCACGCCTGAATAGACCCTCGCTTTTATAAGTACATTTTATATTCCAAACGTGTAGGCCTACATTGAGTTCATTTCGAAATATAAAGAATTAACCTGGCATGTTTATTGATCAATTTGGCTACCTGTCAATCCAACCAATTTACCATGATTCGGTTAAAAAAAAATGTATTAAGGTCTATTAGCACCAGCCTAACTAACTAATCTCCCTAAATACACATTCACACCTACACAAATACACATCTTGCACTAAATGTGATGTTGCCTTAATACCGGTAGACAAAAGGTGATTCTCATGGGAAAACTTGACGTGGATCCTTCAAACTTGCATATTTACGTGTTAGTGCAACAACAGCTATATATTAACCAGATGAAGAACCTGTGGATAAATAGTGGGTGGAGACTGTGGTATGTTTACATGCCACATGCTAGAAATCGTGTCCAACCATGCAGCCCTAAATTCAGTAGATTCCACAGTATCACTGCGTGTTGGATGGATTATTTTCAACAATGCATGCATATCAACATAGCTACCTTTAGCAGGAATGTCTTCGGTTTCGGGCCTCTCTTTTTGGGCCCAAATAGTTCCCTTTCGCGCTCCCTGAAACAGCAAGACACCCATTTTGAGTATCAAGAGAGTGAAGTGCAATAGGCGACTTGCGTGACGGATGCATTTTATTTTGCTGTGCTGCTAACATTGCATGCAATGAATGTACAACATGAACAGGCCCATATCCATACAATTTACCTCTCTTCGAATGCGACGAAGAGGCGGGAGTCCAATATATTTTCCTCCGGTTCCCAAGTGCTAAATCTATGGAGAAAAATACAATTGACAGAGGTTAGTTTCCCACTACACTGGGAAAGAAAGCATCGATACGGGCTAACGTTAGCTAGCTTGCTAACACTGCCAGCGTGCTGCGCTGACTTTGTCACTAGCAGATGCCACCTAGCTAGCAAGCGAACGCCACAGCTAGCAGCCAGCAACATCCATGTAGAAGCAAGGTTCTCTAGCATTAAATTCAACGCAACTTACTTCGGTGACCAGCCTTTCCATTTCACAAGGTATTCCATTCGACCCTGCGTGTCATCAGAAATAGAAAAAGAACGCTTCGTTAGGGAACTGCAGTGGCGCGTCAAAATAGATTATGCATGTTAGGAAAATGTGTTTCACATACTCTCCTTATTCGCCGTTTGATGATCGATTCGGCTGCGAAAACCCGTTCCCCAACTGCAGACAGCTCCATGTTTACTTCAATCCAGCTACCGTTAGCTAAAGCTTGGTGGTGAACGCTAGATATTTTTCTCCCCTGTCTCGCGGAGTGAATTCCAGACAGACCATAATACTCCTGCACAGAAAAGACGTCATCAAAAAAAAAATGATGTGTTGCCTAGGAACCGCAGTCGGTGGAACCATTTAGAGTAAGCCCATTGGGTTAGCCGTTGCTACGTGCCCGCGGTTGCTAGGTGAGTAGGAGGAGCGTCCACTTCTGGAAATTCTTAAGGGGAAAATGGTGGAGTTAGCGCGGTGGATCAATTACTCGGATTATTCGGAGATCTTTAAAAACACATGTCGCCAGATATTAAACGCAGAACATATGCAGAATGAAAATTAATGAACAATGTAATGTAATACGCCAAAGAGGTGAAGGAAAGCAGATTGAATGTGTGCACATTTCAGTTATCAACTGAACTGTCACACAATATTTCAGTTTAAAGTGCTCCTAATCAATAGCTTACAGTCATGATAAGGTAAATTGTATGAAGACACTAGGAGACAATATAGGCCTAAAGGAAATGTCCTATGTCTAAATAGAACATAGGCTATAGATCACATTCATGTGCAATAGTTTATCCTTATTCCAGTTCTCTTGAGCCCTACAAGCAGCGTCATGGGTGTTTTAGCTTTTTCTTTCTTTCTCTCGCAATAAATGGTGTCAATTATAGTCTCCATTCAGTAGGATATTCGTTTAAACCTAAGCTACAGTTTCCATACACGTTTGACTTCATTCAACGAACACAATCGAAGATGTCTAAATGTGTGGATCAGAGAACACATTGCACCTTTAGCTTAGTCGTAAGTATTTACCTAATTTATAGCCTTTAAAGTGTTCGAGTAGGCCATTGCCATCAAATTGTTAGGTAGGACCTCAAATAAAATGAATTAACCTGAACATAAACTTTAGACTAATCGGGAAAATATTGTAATTATAGCCTATCAAAAAGTTGAGCGAAATTGGCCTATAGTTTGAGTTAGGGTATGGAAGTAGGCCTATGTAGTGTAATTAATTGAGTAGAGCTAGGCTTCATATAGAAAAACAAAAGCTTTGAATAGAGCTTGTAGGCCTATACATGGGCCTCAATTAGGCAAAAAATATTTTCAACTCAACACCAAGTGATCATTGCACAACCACTCAACAAGGGATATATTTAGGTCTATAATTTCCACGAACCCGTCACTTAAAACTAAGCATAAAATCTCGTCCGTTGCGGTCTCTAATAATTCAGTCTTGGTAAATGAGTTCGCTGACTTGAAATAGGTGCTTTAAATAATTTGCTTACTTTCATTACGATCTGCTCAAATAATTAGACACGTGTGATAAATCCTGTTGTTTTCACAGCATAAATCAGTCAGCTAGGCCTACTGCGTTTATCCACGTTACAGCAACAACTGAAGGAGTATGTGGAATATATAGGCCATATGTAAAAGAAAGACAGGTTTGTCAGACCAAAATAGATCAAATAATAATAATAATAATATCCTAGTATTTATCGTTATTGTTAATTGGATAGGCCTACGTATGTATTTTAATTGTTTATTTATTAATACTAATAATAACGATAATATTATTATTATTGTTGTTATCTGTATTATCATTATTATGTCAATATTATTTCTCTAAAATAAAATGAATATGGCATTATAGCACAGATTCAAATGAACAGCATCCAAAGACTTGTCGGATCGGAAAAGGTCAATTTATATAATGTCCCGCGTGATGGATTATTGTCAAACTTTCCATTCGAATTATTTTTGGTCAGAGAATTAATTAGTCTAAATATTAATTTAAAGTGCATTCAACTGAAGGTTAAACTCACAACACCAATTGATTGGCGGCAGGTAGCCTAGCGGTTAGAGGCGAGCAAGCAACCGGAGGGTTGCCAGTTAGAATCCCGGGTCTGGCAGGAAGTGAGATGGCAACCGGAGGGTTGCTGGTAGGCCTATCAAATCCTAGATTCCATTGCCTGCTGTTGTGTCCTTGGGCAAGGCACTTAACCTCTCACAACAATAGCTCCCCGGGCGCTCAGTGTGGCAGCCCCCTGCACCTCTCCACAAAACCTGTTGGCCTATATGAACGGTTTGGGTTAAAAGCAGAAGTCACATTTCGGTTGGACCTTGTGTGCAATTGACCGATAAACTGATTTTCTTAATCTGACAGCTACAAATCATTCGCAAATATATTTCATTGAGTACTAAAAATAACATATCCATATCCTCTTGAAACTTCATATTAATTCAGACCTCATCACCAAGTTCCCTTAAAGAAAACAGACTCCAAAAGTTCAGATTGATTTTCAAACAAGATTACAGGCCTATATTATGAACTAAATTACACGAACAAAAAGGCATTAATTTAACACAAACATCCTTCCATTTAAGAATATAGGCTCATATGAATGATGATTTCCTAATTAGGTTGATCTATTCCTAGTTATATAAATACAGCTATATCAGATAGGCTAATCAATCGGATAATATTCCTGTTAAGGCCAACACATGAGCTGAGATGGACGCACAACCATTTGACAAAAAGTATATTGATTAAAATATGTCTCAGATGTCGGCCTTTATTATGGTCAAAGTTTATTTGCACATGTGAGGAGCGACAATGTTTTCTACAACTTAGGTATTGGCATTGACTCATTTCAATAGGTTTGCATTGTTAAAGCATGCAAAGATCACGCAAGCCTTCATCTTATACTTCTAGACTATAGGCTTTTTACTCTCTGGGATCATTTGGCCCCCGTGAGCAACTCGTTTAGGAGAAAACTCATATAGGCTTATTATAACATTGTTTCCCTGATAGACCCAGCCATAATCTATTTCAAATCATCTGATCTTGACTAATAAGCAATACTTAAATACCATTTTCCTATTGCTCGACAGGAATAGAGAGAGAGAGAGAGAGAGGTAGGCCTAATATATAATTGAAAAACCTAACTGAGATAGACTAATGGTTGATTCAGTGTAGCATGCATGTCGATTTTAATTTATAGCGGGCCACCCCAAAGCTTAGAGACATGCAGGTAGGTCCATGCACACAAAGCAAATCTCAAACGCTGACTGCATGCCTAAACCACAACATAGACTCTTCATTGGTTAATTAGACGCCTATAGGTCAATCTGGATCCATTGGAAATGACAATAGGCTAATGGCAATATTGCGCTGACAGGCTGCAATGGATATGGTTGAAACAAAGGACCCCCTCTTTGCCAATCAATGCATGTTATTGCATTGTTTGTTATGCTATCAATTAGGCCCATGACGGCACCCATGCAAACACATCAACATCTAGTCAATTACAAGTCATTTCCTAATGTAAATGCTCTCAAAATCCCTGTTGAGATAGAAGCAGTACAGGACAAAGAAGACATGCAGAAAATAGGCTAGATGGGATATTGAACCGTCCCTCATGTTATTATTCGTCATATGCATTTACATTAGGTTTTCATTTTGTCTCTTGTATTTTTCCACAAGCAAACATGATGCCAGTAATGAATTTTCTGCATCGCTTTACCGGAGGAAGACGGGCTGCGGGACTCCTTTTATGGGGTAAGCATTGGTCTCCGCGCGACTGCAGTGCAGCAGTGGTTGCAGCCATATATGGGTGCATGGTCGACCTGTTAGAAGATTATTGGTTCGCTCGTATCTGGGCAACCGCCATTACCTATTGCACAGAAAAGCGAAAAACGAACATCATGCAAAGGCAAGGACATCATGCACAAGGGGAAGAACGAATCTTAATTTCTCCTCTCCTATGCAGACACGCGAACACATAATTGCCACAAGCGCGCACGCACGCACTCTCACGCACACACAGACACAGTTATCATGTATTTCAAGTCCTCTGTGCTTATTAATTATTTTGGTGAAATTTGCATAACAACACAACTTCTTGGGGCTAGTTGTCTAAAAGCTTGGCCAACATCTGTCACATTTTGCATCGGACATAATTCAAATGTCACCTTTATTTTCATCCAGTTGGTCATTAAAGGAAGTCACATCTATAACCAAGACCTTCAAGCTATTTTCATTAGGCCTATAACCGAGATCACATTGCCGTGCACACAATATTGCAAACACAAATGTTCAAGGTTACACTTTTTGCTGATAAGGAGGAGGGATGTGGAATGTGTGCGCAGAGGGAGAGAAAGAGGCATCGGCAACTTCTGTTTCGATAGAGCTTAATTGTATAAATTACGGGGCCAGCCAAGGTATCTGTGAAAAGAAACAACGGTACAAATTTAAATCCACAAGACCCAACGCGTTACTATAGACTAGCATATTCATAATGTCAATCCTTTCCAAACATAATTTAGAACAATATAATTCCTATAGGAACAATTCACAGAGAATGGAATGTATAGGCCTAAATTAAGTAACATTGGTTTCAAAAAACAACAAAGTTGTGAACATTCTGAGATGACTGAAATAGACTGCCAAAAGTGATCACCGCTCTCGCGGATAGGGGTGTAGAATTAGAACACTATTATAAAATATATCTATATCTCTATGGTTGGAGGCAACAAGAACATCATTTATCTAATAATGTAATATAATAAACAAACGTTAATAGTTTTGTTATATTGCCACATAGCCGACACTTAACAAAATGGGTTGGGTTTGTTCCGTTGGCAGGCTGGTAACATTTTTTTAACTTTATGATCTCCAGACAGTTAGGCTACAGATATTAACCTCATAACATTAAGATATCTCATTTATTTAATTTACATCCGTTTCGGTGGTGTCACATGCGCCCATTTTAAAACCTCGATAAAAAAATAAGCTGGATAGACTAAAAGAGACAGCCATTTTCTCTCTCGTTCTCTGCGCGTTAAGGTGTCGAAAGCAGTTTTTGTTTTATTCGGGGGCTCCGCGGCAATGGAATGAAATAAAATGGTCGAGAGTAAAAAGCTTCTGCTCTGCGGTCGTGGTTTGTCAAGGCGATGGGTTTTTGCGACACATCATCCCTGAAGTTTCGCAATGAGGCGTTGGGGCTAAGGGCAACTTTTGCTCTCGACTGTGCAGCTGTCACGACTCTATTTACAGTCAGTCCGCCATGTTGATGATCATTTAACTGTAATTCTTCACACTCTTTACACTGTCCCTAGTTGCGTTTGTAAATCTACTATATCAAAAAACTGCATGACAAATAGGGGAAGACAGATGATAAATCGGCCACAGGTTGACCTCATTTGTCATATTTTCCCACATAAATTAGACTCGCATTGTGACAAATGCAGGGCATAGCTACCATATAAGCCAAAATGTCAACATTTGTTTGCCAACACTGTCAAATAAGTAGGGTACACAGAAACATTGGTGTTATAGACAACAAAACAACATTTGAATCATGCATGAACAAACAACCAGGAAATAAATGCACAGCAACAGCCGATAGATTTATGAATGAGAAAACGTTCAGTGCCATTGTAAAATAACAAACAATATCATCACTCCAATCCAGTATGAAATATTTTCCTATAATACATAGATTTCCTGTCAATCTCCAATTTAGCAAATGTGTGTGTGTATGTGTGCAGGTTAGAGAGAGGACATGCTTTACTTCAAACAAATTGGACCAAAAAGTATACTGGACTTTAATCGAACTTGTTTTTAGGGCAGGGACACACGTTTTCCTTTTCGGGAGAAATTAATGTCAAAGGTGCATGCGAAATCATTGCAGCAATCTCTGCAATTCGGGAAAACGACGAGGCCTACAAAACATGCCATATAAACCCGGTTTTGCAGGTCACTTTGTAACTAGATACTCTGCTTTTTACAATTTGTTACCACATTGTCCATATAACTTCAAAAGGTTTCAAAATAATTTATGAGAATGGATTGGCTGGGGAGAAGAGTTGGCATGGGGAGGCGGATCAAGTTGGCTAGTTGATGAGCGAGATATTAGAAACTATTTTTGTTTGGCCCTATTAATTCCCATTATTGTAGGCAACGACTGATTTATGAAAATGTGGCTTTTTCCGGGTCATATAGCCTTCTTAGGCCTACATCTGATCAGCTAAACATTGTCACCTCCACTTGAGCGTAGCATATAGATTTAATTGTATCTGCATAGTTTCCAAGGTTAAGTTCATTTATGAGCAATTATAGGAGGAGTATCAATTTCTTCCTTCAATGGAAATGGTTCAATGACGCACCATGGTAAATCATCTCAATGGAAATCGGCCTGCAGCCTATAATTCTATAGCAATGTTAATGCTTCAATAATGCCATCCATTGAATGTTGTTTTTTGGGGGGGGGTTCTTGTGCCAACTTCTACAAGTAGACTACAACCCCGTGGAGCCTCCCGATTGCAACAAAACTAATGAATATGCTTGTAAATTAGCCTACATAGGCGATAAAGGCCTCATTGACCTTACATGTGTTGATTAACAGGCTTTCTAGCTTCAGTTGCATATTGACAAACAGTTTTGTTGGACAGGTTCATACACGTTGTGAACGAGACCATATGCATCCAAGGTGGATTTCATAGACCTAGGGTAGAAACTCAGCAATTTACTCACATGTGAACAACAACCATGGATTATGGGGTTGCACCCTGGAAGAAGGTAGCTGACTAAACTCAACTTCACGGTGAAGGAAGTCTCTGATTAACACCAGCAACAGAGTTGAGTAGAGACCAGGCTTCGTGGAATTCAGCTCTGACTACTTCCATTTGCCCAAGGTCAATACAACATGTTTGCAAAATTATAAAAAGCTTACCTTGTACCTATGTTTGTCCTCTGTCGTTGCATGCCTTTCTTTGTTTGCTGAAATCCATACATTTTCAATAAACGTTAATCATATATAACCGCAGACTTTTTGCTCATTGCTGTTGCTCTAAGACGGGAATTCAGCACAAATGTGCGTGTGCCCATTGAATCCCAACAAGGAAACAGTCGGTGGTTGTATTTGATTAACGTTTTATTAAAAAGTATTGATTTCAGCAAACAAAGAAAAACATGCAACTACCAAGGACAAACACAGGCACAAGGTAAGCGTTTCATAATGAAAACATGTTGAAGTATTGACATTGGGTGAATAGGTGGAGTTCATCAGAAACAACCTTCACCATAGAGTTGAGTTTAGTCAGCTTGGCATAAGGAATTAGATAAGATACTGTCCTTCAATATATATATATATATTAAAACTGACCATGCATGAGATGATCATCTGAAACTAGGAGGGCTTATTGTAAAAGAGCAGTTAGGTTACTGTGATTGTCCTTAGGCCTACATGCATTTGCCCCAACGCCTTTGACACAACTTAAAGCACTATTGCATAATGAGTGTGACCAACACATATGTCTACAGAGTTGTCTAGACTTGCTGCTAACCTTTGTGCTCGGCCTCCGACTGCAAGGCACTACAGAGGGTAGTGCGAACAGCCCAGTACATCAGTGGGGCCAAGCTTCCAGGACCTCTATACCAGGCGACGTCAGAGGAAGGCCCTAAAAATTGTCAAAGACTCCAGCCACCCTAGTCATAGACTGTTCTCTCTGCTACCGCACGGCAAGCGGTACCGGAGCACCAAGTCTAGGTCCAAGAGGCTTCTAAACAGCTTCTACCCCCAAGTCATAAGACTCCTGAACATCTAATCAAATGGCTACCCAGACTATTTGCATTGCCCCCCCCCCCCCCACCCTCTTTTACACCGCTGCTACTCTCTGTTGTGATCGTCTATGCATAGTCACTTTAATAACTCTACCTACATGTACATATTGCCTCAACTAACCGGTGCCCCTGCACATTGACTCTCTACCAGTACCCCCCTGTATTTAAAAAAATAAAAAATAATTGAATACATTTTTTTTTTTAAATGTCACCTTTATTTAACCAGGTAGGCTAGTTGAGAACAAGTTCTCATTTGCAACTGCGACCTGGCCAAGATAAAGCAAAGCAATTCGACACATACAACAACACAGAGTTACACATGGAATAAACAAAACATACAGTCAATAATACAGTAGGACAAAAGAAAACAAAAGTCTATATACAGTGAGTGCAAATGAGGTAAGTTAAGGCAATAAATAGGCCATGGTGGCGAAGTAATTACAATATAGCAATTAAACACAGGAATGGTAGATGTGCAGAAGATGAATGTGCAAGTAGAGATACTGGGGTGCAAAGGAGCAAGATAAATAAATAAATACAGTATGGGGATGAGGTAGGTAGATAGATGGGCTGTTTACAGATGGGCTATGTACAGGTGCAGTGATCTGTGAGCTGCATATTGTCTCGCTATTGTTATTTTACTGCTGCTCTTTAATGACTTGTTACTTTTATTTGTTATCTGTATTTTTTTAAGCTGCACTGTTGGTTAGGAGCTCGTAAGTAAGCATTTCACTGTAAGGTCTAAAACTTCACAAGAACCCAAACTAGTTTAGCAGTGAGAGAAACAAGATCATGCTTTCAGGGAGTTTGTGGCATTAACTATTTGTACGGGGGGGGTAAGGTCTACAGTAAGGTCTACCTGTTGTATTCGGCGCATGTGACTAATACAATTTGATTTGATTTGATCAATAAATAATCTAAATTCAGCAGGCAGGGCCGGTCCTAGGCATAAGCGACACCCCCCAAACCTCCCCAATTTTTTGTTTGTTTGAGGAATTAATCTAGCCAGGTATCTAAACTCGTAGTAACCATGGTCGAATTACTGACTAGGCACGCAGGGCATATGCCCAGGGGACCTGACCACCAAGGGGTCCCCATTAATATAGTTAGTTTCTATAGTTAGAAAAAGTACCCAATTGTCATACTTGAGTAAAAGTATAGATACCTTAATAGAAAATGATTGAAGTAAAAGTGAGTCACTCAGCAAAATACTACTTGAGTAAAAGTCTAAAAGTATTTAGTTTGAAACATACTTAAGTATCAAAAATAAATGTAATTACTAAAATATACTTAAGTGTCAAAAGTAAAAGTATGAATAATTTCATATTCATTATATTAAGCAAACCAGACTGCATCATTTTCTTGTTTATTTTAATTTACGGATAGCCAGGGGCACTCTCCAACACTGAGAGATAATTTACAAACGATGCATGTATTTATTGAGTCCGTCAGATCAGAGGCAGTAGGGATGTCCAGGGACGTTCTCTTGATAAGTGTGTGAATCTGACCATTTTCCTGTCCCGCTAAGCATTCAAAATGTAACGAGTACTTTTGGGTGTCTAGGGAAAATGTATGGAGTAAAAAGTATATCATTTTCTTTATAGTGAAGTAAAAGTAAAAGTTGTCAAAAATATAAATAGTCAAGTTAAGTACAGATACCCCAAAAAACGACTTTAGTACTTTCAACTATTTTTACTTATGTACTTTAAACCACAGGTTAGTGACTCTCACTCATCATGTAACATCGGAATAAGACATGGCAATAGGCCACTAAAATGTTTTGCCCGCAAGGTGGGGGGGGGGGGTCGGCAACAAAATTTCACTTAGGGCCCCAAAAGGCTAGGGCCAGCCCTGCAGCAGGCCAGGAAGCGAGGTTAGTACTGCATCTATTTTAACCTCCTGCTTGTGATGAGTGCCAGTGCAAGAAGCAAGTCATGCGGTTTCTACAAGATTGTGTTGCAAGACCACAGTTCATCATCTTTTGCTCACCCAAAGACACAATGTAGATCTGTATCACCCTAACATTTTTTATTTCACCTTTACTTAACTAGGCAAGTCAGTTAAGAACAAATTCTTATTTTCAATGATGGCCTAGGAACAGTGGGTTAACTGCATTGTTCAGGGGCAGAACGACAGATTTGTACCTTGTCAGCTCAGGAATTCAAACTTGTAACCTTTCGGTTACTAGTCCAACGCTCTAACCACTAGGCTACCTGCCACCCCTGATCATCTGATCATGCATAGTCACTTAGCCCATAAAGAAGAGATTCGGCTCATAACTTTCTTACCATTTTATTCTTTGCAAAACACATCAGAAGAAGCCTTTTGAGATTAGTCTGCTCACATGAACAACAATGTCCCTCTTAAAGCAGTTACAATGCATATTTGAAGAACCAAGTGCTGAAAGGGGTTTCAAACAGAACATTGAGAACGTCCCATGAATGAATGTTTTTTTGATGATACCAATATAGGCTATAGACTAGCCTAGGATACCATATACCTTGCCCTTGCAATGAAAACACTGAATGCTATTGAAACATTAACAGTGTTATGCAACTCTTATAGGCTCAAGTTAACAGTGTTATGAGCCCACAAAAGGCCATAGGCCTATCAAACTCATAAGCATTAGAGTGTTGGCTATGAGAACATGGTTCATAATTACTTCTGTACTTCTAGTTATAACGGAGAATGAAGGAAACAGTGTGAATAAAAGAGTAGCCAAACATTTCCTTAAATGCACTGAAAATTAAAGACTACCTGTGTTAACTGTAATGTTGATTTAATCACCCATAGTTTACATTCTGAATATGACATTTAGGTGAATTCATCATTAGTTCAACAAAACTTCAGGGATTAATGTGATTGTTAGTTGGCCTACACGACCTTCTAAAATTAATACTATATAAATAATTTCCAACTTCCCTTCATGTTTCACATTAATAGTGAATAGCTACAATAAATAGGATCAATTATAAACATAGCATTGTTTTAAATGAATAATATCCATGTTATGGGTCTTGAAGAAAGAACTAGGCCAATGGGACTTGAAATGCCACATTGTTAGAGCTACAGGGAATGAATGATATGAGTGGGTATTTCACATATTTACAATAATTGAAACCAGTAATATCTATCTTCCTAAACGTTACCCTCAGATAAGAGGCTAAGGCCATCCCCTTCACAGCAGCCATTCACCCCCCTCAGCCAGCCTACAACAGTGCAAAGTACATGTTAACTCCAAGGTCCTTCATTGACTTGTGCAGTTTGACCCGGGAGGCCCTGTTTGTTTGGCTCTCCCTGTCGTCTCATGTGGCATGATCTGTCCAAGCAACAAACTTCTATCTTCCTAATTTGAATCTGTCCATCTTGCAAACACACACACATATACAGTACCAGTCAAAAGTTTGGACACACCTTCTTATTCTAGGGTTTTTCTTTATTTGAACTATTTTCTACATTGTAGAATAATAGTGAAGACATCAAAACTATTAAATAACACATATGGAATCACGTAGTAACCAAAAAAGTCTTAAACAAATCAAAATATATTTTTGATTTTTCAAAGTAGCCACCCTTTGCCTTGATGACAGCTTTGCACACTCTTGGCATTCTCTCAACCAGCTTCATGAGGTAGCCACCTGGAATGCATTTCAATTAACAGGTGCACCTTGTTAAAAGTTAATTTGTGGAACTTCTTTCCTTAATGCGTTTGAGCCAATCAGTTGTGTTGTGACAAGGTAGGGGTGGTATACAGAAGATAGCCCTATTTGGTAAAATACCAAGTCCATATTATGGCAAGAACAGCTAAAATGAGCAAAGAGAAACGACAGTCCATCATTACTTTAAGACGTGAAGGTCAGTCAAGAACATTGGAAGTTTCTTCAAGTTCAGTTGCAAAAACTATCAATGGCTATAATGAAACTGGCTAACATGAGGACCACCACAAGAAAGGAAGGCCCAGAGTAACCTCTGCTGCAGAGGATAAGTTCAATAGAGTTACCAGCCTCAGAAAATGCAGCCCAAATAAATGCTTCACAGAGTTCAAGTAACAGACACATCTCAACATCAACTGTTCAGAGGAGACTGTGTGAATCAGGCCTTCATGGTTGAATTGCTGCAAAGAAACCACTACTAAAAGACACCAATAATAAGAAGAGACTTGCTTGGGCCAAGAAACACAAGCAATGGACATTAGACCGGTGGAAATCTGTCCTTTGGTCTGATGATTCCAAATTTGAGATTTTTAGTTCCAACCGCCGTGTCTTTGTGAGACACAGAGTAGGTGAACGGATGCTCTCCACGTGTGTGGTTCCCATCGTGAAGCATGGAGTAGGTGTGATGGTGTGGCGGTGCTTTACTGGTGACACTGTCAGTTATTTATTTAGAATTCAAAGCACACTTAACCAGTATGGCTACCACAACATTCGGCAGCAATACGCCATCCCATCTGGTTTGCGCTTAGTGGGACTATCATTTGTTTTTGAACAGGACAATGACCCAAAACACATCTCCAGGCTGTGTAAGGGCTATTTGACCAAGAAGGAGAGTGCTGAATCAGATGACCTGGCCTCCACAATCACCTGACCTCAACCCAATTGAGATGGGTCGGGATGAGTTGGACCCCAGAGTGGAGGAAAAGCTCAGCATATGTGGGAACATCTTCAAGACTGTTGGAAAATCATTCCTCATGAAGCTGGTTGTGAGAATGCCATGAGTGTGCAAAGCTGTCATCAAAGCAAAGGGTGGCTACTTTGACGAATCTAAAATATAACATATAAAACACTTTTTTGGTTACTACATGATCCATATGTGTTATTTCATAGTGTTGATGTCTTCACTATTACTCTACAATGTAGAAAATAGTCAAAATAAAGAAAAACCCTTGAATGAGTAGGTGTGTCCAAATGTTTGACTGGTACTGAACATGCGCACACACAGCCCATCATTTTGCAACGTCGCTACACATGAACGCACAGACACACACACGTGTTCACTTGCGTGCACACACACCACACACAGGCAAATAAACTGAAAGAGGGTGTCATTTACCAATAAACAATACATAGACTTTTTCTTTCTCAATATATAGACCTGAAACAAAGACTGTAAAGCACAACGGATATAAAGCCTTTATCAAAAGTAAATAATATTTACATGAGTAAGTGCTTTTTCACTGAGCCCTGATACCATATGTCAGAATAGCATGTACTAAAGTAGTTTGTAACTCAATTAGAAGCCTACATCATCAAGTATGACAAAAACTCTGGGTCTCATTTAGAGAATGATAGCCAAAGTTACGTACATGCAAATTATAGAAGGGTTAGAAACCCGAAACAAAATGAATCTCAACCCCACTAAATGCAAACTGTAAGGGTTCTTATTTACATTCAAACATCTGAAAATACCAATATGTTCCAACACACATTTGTACAAATTCACACAGTTGCTGTTAATCCCTTGTCCTCAGATCGTCTTTTCCTAGCTTCGTTACACTGTAACGTATTCCTTAAATGTCACCGTGAGACAGTTTGTTGTAATATCCGTGATGACTATATTCCCAAGGAAAGGCTTGAATGAAGGAAACGGCTCCCCTTTCACAGTCTGTTCTGTTGTGATGGCCAATGGCAGTTTTGTCTGTTCTGCAGTCTTCTCCTCCTCAGCAGAAGGAGCCACCTGTGTCTCTGTGGGAACTGGAGCCTCCCGCCTGGACCTCACACAGCTGAGGTCCATGGGCTCGTCCTGGTTAGACTCCAGGAAGTCGTAGTCCTGGTGGCCATTGTGGCTATGGTGGCCATTTTGGTCCATGGAGTTGCTTTGAGGAGGTGAGGACACAGTGCAGGGTGCACTGATACTCCGGGAGTTTAGAAACTGTTTACAGCCACCCCGGTCCTCGCCCTTGTCTGCCTCCGAAAGGTGACGTTTGAGGGCTGGAGAAGAGCCGTTTCCTGGCTGAGTCCTATGAACCCCCATCTCAAAGGGCCAAGGGGCAAGGTTAGGTTTGGTGGTCAGCTGCAGGGGCTGATCCTCTGTAGCCTCCTTCTGACCCCTGACATTGAAATGTTTATTCTGCTCTGTCGCACTAAGCTCCATTTTGGGTGAGTCGACCTTGTCAGCAGGACACTTAAATACGTTAGATCTGTTAGACCCTTTGTTGTAGTCTTTCGCGAATCCATTGGTGAGACCCAGTTTCTGGACGAGCCTCATCTTTTCAAGTTGATTTTCTGCAGCATCATCATTATTGTCCGGCTGTTCGTCAAGGTTCATCAAGGGTTGTTCGTCAAGGGTTTCCACATCTCCATTTTTAATCCTTGCCGCCTGCATGCCGTTCTCCATGTACTTGCTCATGACAATGACGATGCGTCCGTTCTTGTTTTTGTTCTTGACGATCTTCAGCTTGCTGTCGCTGACACCGTTGGCCTTCAACAGCGGTGCGTCCTCTTTGTCCGTGGCCTTGCTCTGCTCCGATTCGCCACTGTGGCCGTTGAGGTGAGCCGGAAGCTTCTTTAGCTCCATGGTGATATCCTTGACTTTGCTCAGGCAACCAGAGTCCTTGTCCCGGACCCACTTCTGCTGCAGCGCGGGAGGCAGGTTCCAGCTGTGGTTGGTGGGCAGTTCCGGAGCTTTGGTGGCCTCCCTTGGCTTCATGCACTGGGTGCTGTCGTACATCTTGGGGTCAGGCTGGTAGTGGTGATGTTTCTTGCTGTTGAGCTGGTAGTAGAGCTTCTTCTTTCCGTTGGCCTGCTGCTCGGCATCCCTCTCCTTGGCCAGCAGGGGCTGGTACTGGTGGTGCTTCTTGCTGTTCAGCTGGTACTGCTGGGTCTGCGAGCGCACTGTCTGGATGGGATCCACTTTCTGCCGGTTGTCCTCGTCCAGGGTGGTCTCCTGAAGGCCTGAGAGGACGCTGGATCTCCGGGCAAAGGACGGGACCTGCGAAAAACACAGCTGTTGGTTAACTGATAGAGCGGACTTGTTGACATCCCCATTTCACTGATTTTCTCTCTGTAATGAAGGTTAGAAAAATGCTATCATCAAATGGTGTCCTCTAGATGACCTTTGGGTGAGTCCTGAGCCCTAAACTTGTGTTTAGTTCTAAACTTGTGTTTAGTTCTGTGAGGGCCTTTCATACATAATTGTAACATTTATTTGATCAAATATATCGTAATACGGGGGTTAATTATCCCCTCCAAAATATGTGAAGACACACCTGGCCCATCAGGTGCTTTGGCTTTGGCCCTCTTTTGCGATATCCCATAAGCTGCTCGTATCTCTCCCTGTGAAAGACAGAGAACACCACCATGTCACTCAAACCATCCACAATAATGATGATGTACTAACAATAATGAAATACAGTAATGCAATGCAGTGATTTATGGGAAAATCCCATGCACCATTTAATCCTAATTGGTGACATGAAACATCAGTGGAATACCCCTCAGTCATATACCCATGTTTACCACTAGATCCTCTAACTGAACCCATGAGACATGAATTACAAATATCATGCTTTATGTAGTGTAGGGCCTTCAGGCTTATATCCTTATTACTTGTTTACCAGGCATTTCTGCATATCAAAGGCCTTCTCCTGTCAAATATGCTATGGTTTAGGCCTGACTAAATCTGCATTACTCCAAAATAATTTCCACATGGAATTAATAGTTTTTAGTTCAACATTCAATCCATATAAGGATGGAATAGATTCAGGGCTTGAATTAACTACACATCTACAGACTATGTAACCGGTGGATAGGATATTTTTCCTATAGCCCACTGTTTCCCATGCTTTCTCAAGAGCAGTAATTCAATACCCAATGAGTACTGATGTCACCCCCCCCCCCCCCCCCCCCCCTTTCGCACATCTAATTACGGTGGCGACGTCTTATATTTTCATAGCCTGGTACTCTGCCCGGTGATGCCCCCCGGAGAGTCACGTAATTAGCTACAATAAAAACTCCCCCGTTTACAGACAGAGATAATGGCGAAAACAGACACCGCCCTCCGTCAACATTTTCCCTACTGAGCGACCTCTCTCTTTTAAAAGCTGGTTTGCGCACACTGCGGGAGAGAATGACTGCAAACCCGACCACAGGCCGAGTCACTGCATGGTTTTTGCGCCATAGTGCAGTTGTAGCTGTGTGTTCACGTCCAGAAAACCCCCACAGGAGGTTTAGCAATTACCGGTGAATAGTAACGCTTATCCAGCAAACAAGACATCTTGAAAAGGCACACGGTGTCTTCAAGCGGTTGCTTCTACGGTTGTTACAGGGATATCGCCTATTACTAATTACTATTACAAATTACTAGTGCACTTTTTGTCTATCTAATGTTGTTATCAGTGCCTTTCTCATCCAATACATGCTGAGATGAAGCAGGGATGGGGGACAAGACAAAGCATGCAGTCAAGGAATGTTTGGCCCTGGTGTCTGCATAAGCATATAGCCTGTGAAAGATGATAGCCTATTGTGGTATGGGCAAACTAAAATCAAACCATCTATTGTTATAAGCCTAAGAATATCACATAGGGACAATTCAATGTCCAATATGGTCGACTACGAAATTGTAACAGTCATACCGCAATCTTTACAAAATGTTTTCAATCCGATTTGTGTGGTCACTGTGTAGGCCTACTGTTATTATAGGCCTACTGAGATAAAAAATACAAATTAAAAACATTGTGATCGCATCATGTCCTTTTTAGGGCTTTTGAAAAGTTTTAACATTGCCAGAGGAAAATGTAATTCAATTAAGGCCACATTTAGGCACACCACGAGATAGAAGTGGTGCGCTATGCGCGCACACGCACAGACAAACACACAGAGCAGCGCCCCCCACCCCCATTGACTACGCAAGGTTGTCACGTCAAATCGAGTCTGTCAAACTCACCTGTTTTGGAAAGCGTCAAGCAGCCGCGGGTCGAGAATGTTTTCTTCTGGTTCCCACGTGTTATATCTATTGAGAGAGAGAGAGAGAGAGAGAGAGAGAGAGAGAGAGAGAGAGAGGGAGAGAGGGAGAGAGAGAGAGAGACATTACTATCAACATCAACAGAGGTCGCCTTCTATCAACCATATATCAAATGTGGCCGTCATCCGCTTGGTTGCAGACAGAATCCATTGTAAAGTAGCTAGGCAACTTCTGTAATCAGGTTAGCTGTTAACAGTTACCAGTCAGTCTTGACCAAATAGGCCTACATCAAAACATAAACATTATTGATAAATGTGTAATAAAGTAAGTAGCCTATACTCTGGAAATAGGTCATTATAAAGTGTTAATAATTGCTTGGAAGTATACTTCACAACGTCAACACAAGCAAAACAGCAACTCTATGGGAATCATGAGGGTGATTAGGGTAACGTGGGGTAACAAGTCCCCGGGGTAACTGCCCCCATATATTTCTCACACAAACCACGTTGTCACCCGTCTAATCTACATTTTTAAGTCACTCTAACAAAACGATTCTGAGGTAAGGTGATTTAATGATGGTCATTTAGAAAAACGTACATATATATTCAAATTACGTTAGATCTATACACTTTTTATAGATATACCATTATGGCAATCCAATGAAAAGTGGAACCTTACATCAAAACCTCATCATAGTGAGGATATTAATAGTGAGATGTGCAATGCCATTTTGTTTCAATATTTGATTTATTTAACTTAAATAAGACACCTAGATTTTAGCTTTTAAGAGTTAATTACTAGAAAATGTAATTGGGGGGCTAGTTACCTCACGTTACCTTCATTTTCGCTTAACACATCAATTAGTGATGGCATCCTAAGCGCCATCGAGCGAATCAAACATTCGCTTCAACGCGCGCAAAGACGCACCCGCCACACACACACACAAACACACACAAACACACACACTTGAAAACTTGAAATATTAATTTGCATTACTAAGGTAGTACTAAAGTATGCTATAGTATTTTAAAAGCTAACTTACTTTGGAGACCATCCTCGCCACTTGACTAGGTATTCCATCCTCCCCTATACGCAGATGAGAGAACATATTGGTTAATTTGACTATAAGCGGTTCTTTGACATTATAGTCTTACCTGCAAAAACACAACAACATCATTTACTTCCATCAATTACGCAATATATTGTATAGTGATACAAAAGAACCCTGTTTGTGGATATTGAGCAGTCATATATTTGAAGTGTTTTCAAACCTTTCGATTCCGCTTCTTCTCGATGCTCTCCACCGCAAAGACGTGCTCTCCCGCGGCGGGTAGCTCCATTTTCGATGCAAAGGGAAGGTTTCTCTTCCAATGCCTGTAGAAACTGTCACCCTTCCCGCTTTTGTGCTGTTTTTCCGTCGTTCAAATTGATACGGGAGATTTCCCTTCTCTCCGATCTTCCCTCTCTTTCCCTCTCACTCTAGTCGGAATTCGTTGGCAGTGGCAGTGCGATCCGTTTTGCTTTGCACACGAGAAGGGGTTGCAGAAAAGTGTTAATGCAAAGAGCCATTGATGTGACGTCAGGAGGAGGAGGCGCTTTTGGGGGCTGGGGCAGTTTCATGCTTTAGCCCATGGATGTGTAGGGTGAAATGGAACTGCAAAAGAGGGTGCTATGAAAAGTAGAATATTGTGTTATGATATGTCAAATTGGGAATTGTAACTGAATGCCTTTTACGCATGTCATCCAAATGATGAAAAAAGGAATCAAGGCTACCATTGCCTATGCTCCATGCCCATCTCCTTTGATCCATTTTAATTAATGTAGCCTGTTTGTTAACGTATCCATTAACGTTTTCACAAGTGTTACAAGTGTATGGTAGATATTTATAAAGGACACAGCCCTGGTTTCCGTTTGGCTGAAACCGATGGATAAATGAAGTGAACGTCATTGTGTGAGTGACTCATCATCAATAGGCCCTACTGAAATTCAACTTTGGGTTCCCACACCAAAACAAATATATTCAACAGTTAATTATGGGTATGTAGGCCCTATTGTAGCCCATAACTGAATGATACAATAAATGGTACCTTGAGCATTTAACCACGATAGAAAACAAGCATTATGCACACTGAAACAGTATGTGCAGCTAATTAAGCTATAGAAGATTGTATGAATCACTCCCCTATCTAATTTACACATTCTACTAATAATAACCATCATCACCCTCATACGATTGTGATAACTGTAATATGGATTTCCCAGGTTATTTATGATCGTTTTCCAAAGACTTCACACAGGGATCTTTGAAAGAATGTCCATGAACGTGAGCTTTGCTATTCGCCTTAGTGACTTGGCTACCATACCCAATGGCTGAGCAAGGACGCGTCGTGCCGGTAAATATCTTCCATAAATATCTACCCTCTCCATCCATATTATCCTGTCCTTAATACAAGGTCACATGTAAGCCCTTTTCGAGCGCCAGTGTCGCGGTACGGGGGATCTAGTGAATTTTCTCTGCACATCAATGGCCCGTGGTTGTGTCAGAGATATGTAGGTCACATCAGTTAGTCTTAAACCCGGTTGGCATTTCTTCCACCGCGTTTATTTCTGCCATCCGACTATGACGGGCACCAGCCGCTGCGTTATCACTTGGGCGATAGACGCATGGGCCTACCTCTGGCACATAGAAAAGCCAACATAATGTGTTCTCTTTTTTTGCACCTTACAACAGCACAGTTATTGCCGCTGGTGGTGGTTCGTGTGTGTCTTATGCCCGCTGTCTTTTTGAAACATGAAAAAAGGCTGGACATGTTGACAAGTAGGCTATAGTCACCGCACACGCACGGTTGTACGTACAACGGTTGTACATGCACACACACGCACACACACGCGCATGCACACGCACACACGTCGATTTGGCTTGTCAAATGATCTGTTATATTGTATAAGCCTTACACATTGTAAAATGATTGGTATTTGTCTACATTGTTATTTATTTCGTTATATGTTTTCGGTATAAAGGCGGGAGCGTCGAGTATTATTTTAAACGTAAATAAAATTCAGCAGCGCAAGGGTTAAAGGAGAACAGTTCATGCAGGCGGCAATGTTCAGCCTATTGCAGACAGGCACGACTTCCTTTCCTTATAAGGCAATGAGCTCAAAACGCCAGACAAATATCACATTAACTAGTTGAACGACCAGATTCACAAGAGTATTTGCGCACAAATTCACTCCCATACCCACGCTGGCTATCAAAACATTCATTATTTTTCAATGGGTTCAAAGGAAAGACCACAAAGCATTGTCATTGTGGCTCGAGCAGCAAGCTTCGAGCCGTCACAAAAAAAACAGCAATTCTATAACATTCGCAATCTTCTTCGAAATAAATGAGGCATACCGTTGACTGCAAGGGCCACAATACTCAAATACACTTATTTTGATGAAAACCATTTGAAACGAAGTTTTGCCATCTTTTTTAGTAGATACAGTATTCTCCAATGACACCTGACTCTTGATATGCCCATGGAAAAATCCTATTTGTATGTCACCAAAAGGCTGTGACTGTCGTATTACCTAACTTGTATAGGCTATGCGTAATATTACAATTTATGAGCCATATCAGTTAAAGATTTAACAATGGATGTAATTGGAATGATAAAAATGGACACCAACACATCATTTCCACTTCACTCTTTCAACTTGCGCATGACACATGTTTCAAAGGTTCAAGGGAACGCGATGCACATGCAGCCTTATTAATATGTTATCGTGTCCATGCAAACTCCATACGATGCTCATTCAATAACCCGACATATGAACTGACCCTTTCAGCAACTGAAAGCTCAATGGCACCTGTAAAAAAATCCAGCAAAGGGATCTACATGGCCAATCTGAGGAACAATTATATCATAGACTAGGCCTGCAGCATGTCATAACTGCAACCAGTCATTCCAAAACTACAGTAATTTGATGTTTATTATGGGCATTTCTTATGAAGTCATCCCTGATGAACCTCTAACCCACAGAGATAACGCATGATTCATCTCACTATAATAAACCTATGTGAAATCCAGGTTCAATGTTTTATTGGAGATTTCCATTCTTACATAGAATGATGACCACACATGAGACTGCAAATAGCCTACCCAATTTCCTCTTAACTTTAAATGACAGTTTATGCATAAAGGACTTTCAAAGTCATTCATTTGTCTTGATAGAAAATGATGTTCCTGATAGCACAAGGCATACCAAATAGGTTTCAATGGACTGAGTGATCTATTTCATTTAGGTTACAGTTGCCATGGTTGTTGGGATGAACAACCAGATTGTATAAAGAATTTGAGAAGACTTGTAGTGTGATATGCCCTCCTTTCAAGTAAATCCTCTATTATATACGTCAAGCTTTTATAAAACAACTAATTGAATGCCTGACATGTACTTCATAGCCTCCATATGTCAAATGGGATTTCAACTAAATGTATTGAGCAAAATGAATAAACCAAATTAAACATATACACTTAAAACAAATGGTTCGATATAGTGCCATATATGGGTTCTTTGGCTTGTAACCAACCTTTATTTGAAGGTTCTATAAAGAATAATGCTCATAAGGTTCTAATTGGAACTTGTATGGTGCTATAAAGAGCCCTTTCCTAAGGTTCTATAAAGAACCATTAAAAAAAGGTTCTATATAGCTTCAAAAAATGATTTAGCTATGGTTAGAACCCTTTTTGAGACTGTATAGAACTATTTTCTTAATGGTTCTTTATAGAACCTTTATGGAAAATGGTTTTATAAAGAATCTTTCTCAATCAACTCAAAGGCTCTTTGTAGAACCATACAGGTTTTTCTATTCTGGTTTAATAGCCATATTATATTGTTAAAATTCCATAGGTTTTATTATTGTGTTTATTAACAAGTTGAATCAGGTGTGCTAGCTCTGGAATGGCCGGGGCTCTGGAACGGCTTTTTAGAAACAGACAACCATTACATTAGGTCTACAATAACGGGTCCAATGACATGCATTAGGTATGGGAGAGAGAAAAAGAGGAATTATGTTAAGCAATGGGAAGTATAGGGGACATGGTTGGTCAGAAATTGAAATTATGGCCCTCAGAACAAGGGTAGGGGATGGTGCAGGGTAGGTACAAAGAAGAGGAGGGCATTCGGGTCAGGGGTTTTGAAGGGAATCGTTGCTGCATGTATGAATCTGTTTGAAGGGATGTGGGCAAGAGAGCAGGGAGAGCTTGGCAGTGTACAAAAGGGGCGGTATGTAGTGACAGGATTGTTTATACAACAGGGCGACATCTGAGTAAGATGACATTTAGCCTACATGTAGGAAATAAACGGACTTTATGTGCGTCAGAGAGAAGAAACCTGACAAAGATCAAATGACGAAGAGCTTAAATTGCGACCAAGAAACTCTCGGGGTGTGTATGGAGAGAAGACATGAGAGTTTACACAAGAGGAAGGGACCAGGAATGAGGAATTTATTGTCCAAGTATGTAATGGTGGAGAATGATAAGAATAATAAAAATGATTTAGAACTGAAAGGGACTGTACAGGCAGGTAAATCAGGAAGAGTCTCAGGTGGATGTGACAGATGGGGGAAGGGATGAAGAAAGGTTTGAGAGTTGAAGCAGGAGAACAAAGTCTTGGCTGCGGCATTGACTAACTCAAATGGATAATATAGCATGGTATTTACATAATATTTACACCATGTATATGCTAATTAGGTGGAATTAATGACACCTGTTAAACTCTTATAAACGATCACAATTTGGAAGACCAAACAAGTGGTTGCCAATGGAGGTCTTCGTCATTCGGATCAGTGACTTTTATTCAAAACAATCATTTAAGTCTTCCACCCACATAGTAATCCTTACTTTCAATTACGAAATGAATCATTTCCAGGTTGGGGCACATTCTTATGGGAATAAAGAATCAAATGTACCACTGTGAGTGATGAATATCTCTATTGACCTTCAATATTCCGGTTATTCAAGAAACATCGGCTCTGATATTCAATCATTCATAGTAGGGACCATCACAAAGCTCAAAATGAATAAACACATATGACTCATTCATAATGGCTTTTATGCCAGAGGACCGCTTTAGTAACGTCAAACAGCAGCCTTCCCAGCAGCCTTCACCAGACACGACGCAAGTCGTTTACGTCTCTCCACACGTCAGGGGAGAGTGCCACGATGTCACGATGACTCAACACCCTCCTTAGAGCAGGCAGAGTAATTGGTTGGGAGTCTACGGAGCAGCTCATGATGTCAGAGGCAGGTAACAATCATGACTTTTGAACAGTCAGCTGACTCACAGTTGAGAATGTTCTATTTTTTCTTATTTTTCTCTCCCCTCTGCTTCGGTTCTGACAGGGACTAGTGACGTACTCTCTCCCTCCCTCTCCCTCCTCTCTCTGCGTCTGTCTGTCTGTCTTTCTCTCTCTCTCTCTCTCTCTCCGTCTACCTCTCTCATCCCTCTCTACTCTCTCACCCCTCTCTGACTCCACACGGCCACACCAGATTAGACCAGTTCATCAATCGGAATATTGACCGGGCCTTTCGCGGTTTACGACCCCCCTCGCTCTTCGTGACGTTCAAACGGCTTCTTCTGCTTCCATGGTAGCTCGGATCCTTTAAGCACCAGAACAATAAAAGCAGGAAATATTGTGAACGTCAACTATCAGAGTAAAAAGAAGACTATAAAAAGCTCCTGTTGGTTGTGTGGACGTTTGTGGTCGTTGGTGTGATGTATCGGTTCACTGGCAGCCAGGTGGGGTTAGTTGGCAGAAAGGGAGTGACTCCCTGGTCTTGGTCCACTATAATATAGCACCTCTGATGGCGAATGTTAACCGCGCTAATCATGTGTCTGGCAGGGAGCGCCACAGACGCCATTTGTGTTGCCTGTCGGGGTCTGGAAGAGGCCCAGTGAGAGAGTGGTGCTGGTGATGGAGGGCCAGACGGGGTGAGAAGAACAGACTGGCCATGGCTGGGAAGACAGACAGACTGGGCAAGGATGGGCAGACAGGCTGGGTAGGCAGATAGACATGTCGAGTGAGCAGACAAACAGACAGACCGGAAAGGCAGGCACACTTAGAAAAAAAGAGTTCCAAAAGGGTTCTTCGGCAGACCTTGTATGATAACCCTTTTTTGGTTCCAGGTAGAAGCCATTTGGTTCCAAGAAGAACCATTTCCCCTAGCGAAGAACCCCAAAAGACCTCTTTAAGAACCCTTTTCTAAAAAGGTTCTACCTGGGCCAAGATTACCTACTGCCATATAGATCTTGCAGAACTTTAAAAACCTCTGAAGAGAATTTTAGAAACCCCCACAGAGCTCTATAATCCTCATTCTCCTGTCACTACTGTATGGTTTCCACCCTGTCCGAAATATAACAACTGGGAGTTGAGTACTACATTAGTATACACGAGTTAAACTCCACCCTGGACATATAATTATAGGCTTTTTAACATTTTATTTAACCTTTATTTAACTAGGCAAGTCAGTTAAGAACAAATTCTTATTTACAATGACGGCCTACCGGGGATCAGTGAGTTAACTGCCTTGTTCAGGGGCAGAACAACAGATTTCTACCTTGTCAGCTCGGGGATTCAATCCAGCAACCTTTCGGTTACCGGCCCAACACTCTAACCTGCCGCCTAGGCTAGACTGAGAGTTTCCAGATCCACCATTGGAGATCCCCCAACATCCCTCTAGCCATGATGGTACCCTAGTGAATCCAGAAGTGACAGAGAGAGAGAGAGAAATAGAAAGAGAGAGAGAGAGAAATTGAAAAAGAGAGACCCTGATAGGGACCAGTAGTCATTTACGAGAGAGAGAGAGAGAGAGAGGGAGAAGGGGGATCTTAAGCTGAGGAGTAAGGGTCTAAGAGTGTATTCTATGTGCCTGTGAGTGTGTCTAAATGTTAAGAGCAGCCTGCAGCCACCCTGACAGGGCTCGATGGGGGATGATTAGGCTGTGCCGTCACACTGGTTGTCCAGCCAGGCCCAGCCGAGTGCTGATGACTGCAACCACTGAGGAAGGATTATTATTAGCCCAACACAATGATTAGCAACCGTTTTAACGCCATGCTGTTCTCATTTCGGGGGGAAACTCATCCAAGATGGATGACCTGGGGCCGATTTTAAATGGAATATCCTTTCAGTTTAGGGAAGCTAATTGGGGAAGCTAGCTATCTAGCTGGCTAACGTTGGTTACTGAGGTGGATAGTCCTGTACATGCTGTCCTACTTGGATATGACATTAATGTGAACTTATCCAGTATGTTTTGATGCAATGCTTTAGATTTCCATTTCCATTGACATGCTTTACATTTTTTTTTGCCAAACCAGAGGAGCTGATGCTAAAATGTGAATATTCAATTGAATATTAAATCCAGTCCTATTAGATGTAATACGTTAGCTACAGTAGATACAGCTGTTTTTATCATATGGATCTCATTCAGGTGTTGTATTCTGTATATTAGATCCATTTGATAGATGAATTGTATTGTGGTGCCATAGACTGTAGTGAGTGTGATGCTTGGCTGCAGAATGAATGGCAGCAGTGGGGCTGCGTTTTCTGGCTCATTGCTCTGAAATGGCTCTCCTAGTGCCATTGTCACCGCTACTGCGGTGAGGAGGGAGTCTCTCTCTCTCTCTCTCTTTCTCGCTCTCTCTCTGTTCTTCCCTCTCTCTCTCCCTCTTTTTTTCTTTCCCAAGCAAGAAGCCCCCACGTCATCGTTTCCCTGGAGCTGTGAGTGGGGGATGGGAAGCAGAGATGGAGATAGGGAGGGAGGGGGGGGGGGGGGGGGGGGGTCGATGGACAGGCTGCCAGGCTCGTGGGGAGGCGGCGGAATTCTGCAGGTTGCCACGGTGAGCCAGTCGATAGCGTATTGAGCACTTGGCTGCCGCAGAGCGTGCAGGAGTGAAGAAGAGGGAGAGGGAAAGAGAAGGAGAGAAAGAGAGGGAGAGAGAGAAAGAAAGAAACCGTGCGTCTGCCCTTCAGTGTCTGTAGCAGAGCCCATGCATGCATGTACGCACGCACACACACATACACATACACACACCATTCAAAATCCATTATCTGCCCACTGCAGATATGAACCAGACCACATCAGTCCTGCTATAAGTTGGATTAAAGCGCAGCTCAATGGAAACTTATGTACGTGATCGCTTCCTTTCCTGGAGGTGCCAGATATCCTGTGTGTGTGTGTATGAGCCTAACACCCTTCTGTGTCATGCAAATTGTGAGTTCCTGGTCGGTCTGTGAGGAGGGAACAAGGCCATTGATTGGAGTACCTTACGCCGCGGCGCACGCTCCTCTCAATGGTGTCCTGTGGGGGAGCAAATTTGCCTATTTTGATTGAATTTTAATTTTCCGGAGGTGGTGCAGTGAGAGAGGGAGGGAGTAATGGGGCTTTTCATTTTCCCAGCGAAAACGACGGCTGCCTCCTCCTCTGCGGCAAGGGAGTGGATTCATGAAAATGATGTTTTATGGAAAAAAGGATCATTATCATTCGATTTGGCAGAGCTGTTTTAAAATGGAGGGAAGCGGTTTGGCCAATTTTCAAACAAAGAAATAAGAAGTTGTCTACACAATGCCTGGTTTAAATAGGACAATAGACTGTATTTGTTATACACACTATATTCTGACCAATAAAATGCTCTATTGGCTATAAGACTATTATCTATTGCCATATATGGGAAATGGAAGATCTTTCATTTTATTTGTATTATATTTTATATCATATAACACTATATATCAGAGTGGAACTGAATTATAGCCCACTAGTGCATTAACGTTTGGCCTTTATCCTGGCTCTTTCTCATAAAATTCATATATGTGGATTATATTGCATTTATTACATAATGACAATGCATGTTCTTTTTATCATATCTTTTATGGTCATAAAAAAATAAAACTGAATTATAGAGCACCAGTGGATTTGGGCTAGGTACTGAATAGTCCACTTCCTTTGGCCATTATCCTGGGGTTTTCTCATTGATTTTAATAGGACTTCCTACGTGAATCTGCCCTCATCCCAGCCCAGGGCTCTGTTCAAAAGTAGTGCACTATCGATGGAATAGGGTGCCATTTAGGATGAAGCCTTGGTATTCATCTTGACCTTATTCTTCTCTTGACTTTGCCTGCCTGCTTGGCTCTCCAGCTCTGGGCTTTTGACATGTGGCCACATTTTCTCCACTGTACATATCTCACCCTGGGTTACACAGAGAGAGAGAGATAGAGAGCGAGACAGAGAGAGAGCGAGACAGAGAGAGAGAGAGAGAGAGAGAGAGAGAGAGAGGGAAATATAAATGGAAGTTGGATTTCACCCATGTGCTGTATATGAGAGCGAGAGCAAAAGTGAGTGAGCGACAGAATGACAGAGAGAGCAAGGGAGAGAAAGAAAAAGACAGCGAGAGACAAACAGCGATCAAGCTCTGTGGATTGCTGAATGAACCATCCCACGGGACACTACACCACTCTATGCCAGAGAACTGTCCCTGTATCCTTCCCTTCCCTGTATTCCTCTCCACGGGTCCCATCCAGCCTGCCCAGTCCCTCTCTTTCTGCCCAGTCCAGTCCAGTCTGTTAAAATCTCTATAAATAACCAAGTCCTGCCTTCTCTCACAGACAAAAGAGACAGACAGTTGGTGTTGCTGCTTCTGCTGGTGTTCCATTTCAATGCCTTCAATGCCCCCTCGCTCCCTGCCAGAGTTAGTAGGATGAAGGGGATGGAGGGACCACGAAACATCATTAAACCGATGGGTTCCTTTGATGGCTCGTCTGTTGTCTCCTGACCCCGTCTGCCCCCATTGTTTGTCCGGTAATCACGTTAACCAACACAGGCGCTGGCCCCAGCACGTTCCCCCGACAACAAACAGGTGGTCATTAGTGAGGGTCAAATTCGTTATGAGACGGCTGGCTTGTTACAACGTTGGAGATTGAGAGAGAGTGGAGAGAGACGAAGAGACTGGAGAGAGAGGACAGCGGGTGGACAGGGAAAGGGCCAGATGAGTGAAACGCGTAAACGTAAGCAGACACGGAGAAAAACACATTAACACAACACGTAGGTGCACACACGAGCAGACAAATATACATGCGCACACACACACACACACACACACACACACACACACACACACACACACACACACACACACACACACCGTACACACACAAAAACAAACATATGCACATCAAATCAAATCAAAGTTTATTTGTTACATGCTCCGAATACAACAGGTGTAGACCTTACAGTGAAATGCTTACTTACAGGCTCTAACCAATAGTTCAAAAAAGGTTTTAGTTGAACAAAAGGTAAGTAAAGAAATAAAAACAACAGTAAAAAGACAGTGAAAAATAACAGTAGCGAGGCCATATACAGTAGCAAAGCTATAAAAGTAGCGAGGCTACATACAGACACCGGTTAGTCAGGCTGATTGAGGTAGTATGTACATGTAGATATGGTTAAAGTGACTATGCATATATGATGAATAGAGAGTAGCAGTAGCGTAAAAGAGGGGTTGGCGGGTGGCGGGACACAATTCAGATAGCCCGGTTACATCATAAACACACACACACACACACACCCACACCCACACACACACACACACACACACACACACACACACACACACACACACACACACACACACACACACACACACACACACACACACACACACACACACATCTCTCAATGCAAGCCCTATACAAAAGCCAGTGGTAGAGCTGTTGGTCTTGGGCCAGTTGAGGGCTGTCTGCAGAATTATAACTTGGGGGCTTGTGCAAAGCTGTGCGGCCTGGGAGAGTAACACGAGACAAATTTGGCATGGACAGACAGCGCGCATTCACAGCTCACACACACGCACATACACAAACCCATAGATACACACGTAGACACACACACACACACACACACACACACACACACACACACACACACACACACACACACACACACACACACACACACACACACACACACACACACACACACACACACACACACACACACACACACACACACACACACACACACACACACAGCGAGATCTGTCCCATAAATCAGAGGCCTCTCAAAGAGGGCCGGAAAACCAAGGACAGCTCAGACACGTGGAGCAGACAGACACAGCCAGGGAGGGCCTCTGGTCCCACGCCACCATCTGGGAGAGTGTGTGTGTGGGGGTTCTAGTGTGTGTGTGTGTGTACGAGAGATTCTGATTTTATTTAGGATCCCCATTAGCTGACGCCAATGGCGACAGTTAGTCTTACTGGGATCCGACACATAATTACAGACAAAAATACTTTTCAATTTATATACATTTAAAAACATGAACATGTAGACATTCCAGACTTAAACATTCCAGTGCCTCCAGAAAGTATTCATACCCCTTGATTTATTTCACATTTTGTTGTGTTACAGCCTGAATTCAAAATGGATTAAATAAATTGTTTTCTCATCCATTACACACAATACCATGTGAAAACATGTTTTTTGACATTTTTGCAAATCTATTGAAAATGCAGAAATATGTCCTTTACGTAAGTATTCACACCCCTCAGGTAATACTTTGTAGAAGCGCCATTGGCAGTGATTACAGCTGTGAGTCTTTCTAGGTAGTGATTTATTCCAAACCTGGTGTCACGGGCGTCGTATTGATTAGACCAAAATGCAGCGGGAATGTGTACACTCATCTTCTTTTTATTTGGCAGAAAGAAGGAAAACCAGACCAAAACACACGTATACAAAAATAACGACGACAAACAGTCCTGTAAGGCATACAGCTATACACGAAACAGGAAGTACTACCCACAAAACCGATAGAAAAAACACCCCTCTTAAATAGGACCTTCAATTAGAAGCAACGAGGAGCAGCTGCTTCCAATTGAGGGTCAACCCAATAAACACCACATAGAAATAGACATACTAGAATGAACATAGAAATAGACTTACAAAGAACATAGCCCAACAAACCCCGAAACACTCTAAACAAACACCCCCTCTTAAATAAGAACATAGCCCAACAAACCCCGAAACACTCTAAACAAACACCCTCCTGCCACGTCCTGACCAAACTACAATAACAAATAACCCCTTATACTGGTCAGGATGTGACACCTGGATTGTGCAACATTTGCCCATAATTCTTGTCAAAATTCTAACTGATTGTGGATCATTGTTAGAACCATTTTAAGGTCTTGCCATAGATTTTCTTTGTAGATTTAAGTCAAAACTGTAACTCGGTCACTCAGGAACATTCTCTGTCTTCTTCGAAGCAACTACAGTGCAGATTTGGCCTTGTGTTTTAGGTTATTGTCCTGTCAAGATGGTGCTGACAGACATGGCAGATCTAGCTCCTAAGCAACTTAAAGTTTTTTTTTTTTTTGTTGCAATATTAGCCCAGAACGTTTTTTGTGTTATTACATACAGCCGAAATACATAAAAAAGACACAAAAATTTCGCTACACCCACAATAACATCTGCTAAATGTGTATATGTGACCAATAAATTTAGATTTGATTTGAAAGGTAAATTAATCTCCCAGTGTCTGGTGGAAAGCAGACTGAACAAGGTTTATCGCTATGATTTATATTTTTTATCCTGAAAAACTCCCCAGTCCTTAACGATTACAAACATACCCATAACATGATGCAGCCACCACTATGCTTGAAAATATGGAGAGTGGTACTCGTTAATGTGTTGTATTGAATTTTCCCCAAACATAACATTTTGTATTCAGGACAAAAAGTGAATTGCTTTGCCACATTCAGTTTTACTTTAGTGACTTGTTTTAAACAGTAGCACGTTTTGGAATATTTTTATTCTGTACAGGCTTCCTTCTTTTCACTCTGTCAATTAGGTTAGTATTGTGGAATAACTACAATGTTGTGGATCCATCCTCATTTTTCTCCTGTCACAGCCATTAAACTCTGTAACTGTTTTAAAGTCACCATTGGTCCCATGGTGAAATCCCTGAGGGGTTTTCTTCCTCTCTGGTAACTGAGTTAGGAAGGATGCCTGTATCTTTGTAGTGACTGGGTGTATTGATACACCGTCCAAAGTGTAATTAATGACTTCATCATGCTCAAAGGGATATTCAGTGTCTGCTTTTTTAAATGTTGACCCATCTACCAATAGGTGCCCTTCTATGCGAGGCATCAGAAAACTTCTCTGGTCCTTGTGGTGGAATCTGTGTTTGAAATTCACTGGTCGACGTATGTATCAATGTATATATAAAAAAGCAACTAAAGACACACCAATTTCACAAATTTTTAAAATAAAAACAACCAAAGAATAATAATGTGTGGGTGTGTATTGTGTGTGTTAGAGTGTGTGTTAGAGAGAGAGAGAGAGAGAGAGAGAGGGAGAGAGAGAGAGAGTGTGTGCATCTATCAGTTGCACATATAGTGCATTCGGAAAGTATTCAGACCCCTTGACTTTTTCCACATTTTGTTACATTACAGCCTTATTCTAAAATGTATTCAATTGTTTTTTTCCCCTCATCAATTTACACACAATACCCCATAATGACAAAGCAAAAACATGTTTTTAGATATTTTTGAAAATGTATTAAAAGAAAAAAACAGAAATATCACATTTACACAAGTATTCAGACCCTTTACTCAGTACTTTGTTGAAGCACCTTTGGCAGCGATTACAACGTCGAGTCTTCTTGGGTATGATGCTACAAGGTTGGCACACCTGTATTTGGGGAGTTTCTCCGATTGTTTTCTGCAGATCCTCTCAAGCTCTGTCAGGTTGGATGGGGAGTGTCTCTGCACAGTTATTTTCAGGTCTCTCCAGAGATGTTCTGTCGGGTTCAAGTCTGGTCTCTGACTGGGTCACTCAAGGACATTCAGAGACTAGTCCCGAAGCCACTCCTGCGTTATCTTGGTTGTGTGCGTAGTATTGTTGTCCTGTTGGAAGGTGAACCTTCGCCCCCAGTCTCAGGTCCTGAGCACTCTGGGCCAGGTTTTCATCGATGATCTCTCTGTACTTTGCTCTGTCAATCTTTCCCTCGATGCTGACTCGTCTCCCAGTCCCTGGCACTGAAAAACATCCCCACAGCATGATGCTGCCACCACCTTTCTTCACGGTAGGGATTTTGCCAGGTTTCCTCCAGACGTGACGCTTGGCATTCAGGCCAAATAGTTCCATCTTGGTTTCATCAGACCAGTGAATCTTGTTTCTTATGGTCAGAGAGTCCTTTAGGTGCCTTTTGGCGAACTCCAAGTGGGGTGTCATGTGCCTTTTACTGAGAAGTGGCTTCTGTTTGGCCACTCTACCATCTCCACAGAGGAACTCTGGAGCCCTGTCAAAGTCAACTGTGGGACCTTATATAGACAGGTGTGTGCCTTTCCAAATCATGTCCTATGATCAATGGAAACAGGATGCACTTGAGCTCAGTTTTGAGTCTCCTAGCAAAGGGTCTGAATACTTATGTAGATAATGCATTTCTGTTTTTTATTTTTAATACATTTGCAAACATTTCTAAAAAACTGTGGGGTGTTGTGTATAGATTGACGAGGAAAATGTTTTATTTAATCAATTTTAGAATAAGGCTGTAACGTAACAAAATGTGGAAAAGGGAAGGGGTCTGAATACTTTCAGAATGCACTGTATCTCTTGTGTTCGGAAATTCACCCTGGCTAGCTATCTACTCTCATTTCAGAGCACTCTTGTCTGAGTGTGCCAGAGGGCAGAATAACGGATGGATTTACGAAACCGCAAGACCCGCTAAATATGTCCGGTGGTCAGTGAGGTGTGTTCTCATTTGTGTCTGGAAGTAGCTAGCTAGCAAGCTAGTCAACTTTAGCCAGTTAGCTTGGGTGCTTGGTTGGAACAACGCATGCATTGGCAGCTTGCCAGAAGAAAGAATATTCCCCATCGTCTATTAGTGCAATTTTGACAGCCAACTAGCTGAAAAAAGTTTGAGAGGGTTTATCTAATGTTCCTTCATTAGATTTTAGCTCCACTTGCTCTGGCTAGAATTAGTTGTTGATCTTGTTGTTGTTGATGTGCATATATGGAAAGAGAGCCTACCCTTTTATGGTTGTTTGATCAATAGGACTGTAAAGTTCCAAAATGTAAGAGGACTCCCGTTGTATTTAGCTACATATTTGCAGAAATCCATTCAAGTGTATTTTGTGGCTTTTGCCGAATGCGTTCTAATGATCTAATGTAGCGCTGATGCAACTGCCTGTAAACACACAGTCCAGTTCAAAGTGAATGATGGCAGGCCCTTGTGGCAAATGGCTTGTTTGGGTTAAATGCGGAAGACACATTTCAGTTGAATGCATTCAGTTGTACAATTGACTAGGTATATCCTTTCCATTTCCTTTCCCTTTCCAATATAGGCCTACTGTGCCTTTGATTGGCTATGGCGCAACGGTCTGTGTAGACTCCGGGTCTGGACAAGACAGATGTTTTTATTAGGTTATATTTACTGCAGTGTCTATTAATTGTCCAAACGCATGGCCACTTTCCCACTCTATATTGCAAATATTCTAAGAATCTATGAAAATGTCAGAAAATGTTAAAATGATCTACCACTAGCATTAGTGGAACTGACAGCATTTCAGCAAGAGGAAATCTTATCATAATCTGGTCATATATACCCCCAGGAAGATTGACACTTTTTAAAAACATTTTCTGACATTTTCATAGATTCTTAGAATATTTGAAATATAATCAAAATGTGGAAAAAGTCAAGGGGTCTGAATACTTTCCGAATGCACTATATGTGCAACTGATAGATGCACACTCTCTCTCTCTCTCTCTCTAACACACACTCTAACACACACAATACACACCCACACATTATTATTCATTTGGTTGTATTTATTTTAAACATTTGTGAAATTGGTGTGTCTTTAGTTGCTTTTTTATATATACATTGACTTAAGAAAGTATTCACACCCCCTTGACTTTTTCCACATTTTGTTGTGTTACAGTCTGAATTTAAAATTGATTAAATTGAGATTATTTGTCAATGACCTACCATACCTAATAATGTCAAAGTGGGATGATATTTTATAAATTGTATGTTTAAAAATACTTGACTCAAAAAGTTTTCAACCCCTTTGTTATGGCAAGCCTAAATACGTTCAAGAGTAACAATTTGCTTAAAAGGTCACATAAGAAGTTGCACTCTATGTGCAAAAATAGCATTTACCATTATTTTTTAATGACTACCTCATCTCTGTACCCAACACATACAATTATCTGTAAAGTCCCTCAGTCGACCAGGGAATTTCAAACACAGATTCCACCACAAGGACCAGGGAAGTTTTCCAATGCCTCGCAAAGAAAGGCACCTATTGGTAGATGGGTAAAGAAAAAGCAGACGTTGACTATCCCTTTGAGCATGGTGAAGTTATTAATTACACTTTGGATGGTGTATCAATACACCCAGTCACTACAAAGATACAGGCATCCTTCCTAACTCAGTTACCAGAGAGGAAGAAAACCCCTCAGGGATTTCACCATGGGACCAATGGTGACTTTAATACAGTTACAGAGTTTAATGGCTGTGATAGGACATTATTCCGCAAGGCAGCTGTCTTGGCCCTTTACTGTTGCGGAATACCACAATTTGCATGTTTTACATTAGAGAAGCTTCCATTAAATTAAAATCTCTGTGTTCTATTGGATAAATAGCTCTCAACCCATGATACGGTAGAGGATATAAAGTCATAACACATAAGTCATAACACTAAAGTCTAACAAAACAGCTCCTACAATCTTCTTACTATCAATTTATTTTAGCCAATCATCAGTAATTTGTGTCAGTGCAGTACATGTTGAGTGCCCTTCTTTATACGCATGATGAAAGTTAATTTGTTCAGAGAGAAATAGCATTGTATCTGGTCAAACACCATTTTGTCAAAAGTTTGCTAAGAGCCGGCAGCAAGCTGATTGGTCGGCTGTTAGAACCAGCAAAGGGCTCTTTACCATTCTTGGGTAGCGGCATGACTTTAGCTTCCCTCCAGATCTGAGGACAAACACTTTTCTCCAGACTCAGATTAAGATATGACAAACAGGAGTTGCAATATAGTCTGCTACCATTTTCAGTAGTTTTCCATCTAGGTTGTAAATACCAGATGGTTTCTCGTTATTGATGGACAGTAATAATCTTTCCACCTCTCCCACACTAACTTTACAGAATTAAAAATGACAGTTTATCTTTCATTATTAGGTATTTTATGTATGAATGTGATGGCTCACAGTTTGTTGTTAGAATTTCATGCCTGAGTTTGCCCACTTCACCAATGAAACGGTCATTAAAATAATTAGCAATATCAAAAAACAATTGATGAATGAGCCTTCTGTTTCAATGAAAGATGGAGTTGAATTAGTCTTTCTGTCCACCATTTCATTTAATGTACTCCAAAGCTTTCCATAATACTTTATATAATTTATTTTCAAATCAAATCAAATTTGATTGGTCACATACACATATTTAGCAGATGTTATTGCGGGTGTAGCGAAATGCTTGTGTTCCTAGCTCCAACAGTGCAGAAGTATCGAACAATTCACAACAATAGTCTAAAAGTAAAATAATTGATTTAAGAAATAGATAAATATTAAGACGAGCAATGCCAAAGTGGCATTGACTAAAATACAGTAGAATACAGTATATACATATGAAATGAATAAAGAAGTATGTAAACAGTATTAAAGTGGCCAGTGATTCCATGACTATGTACATAGGGCAGCAGCATCTAAGGTGAAGGGTTGAGTAACCGGGTGGTAGCCGGCTAGTGATGGCTATTTAACAGTCTGATGACCTTGAGACAGAAGCTGTTTTCAGTCTCTCGGTCCCAGCTTTGATGCACCTGTACTGACCTCACTTTCTGGATGATAGCGAGGTGAACAGGCCGGGGATCGGGTGGTTGATGTTCTTGATTATATTTTTGGCCTTCCTGTGACATTGAGTGCAGTAGGTGTCCTGGAGGGCAGGCAGTGCAGCCCCAGGGATGCGTTGGGCAGACCGCACCACCCTCTGGAGAGCCCTATGTTTATGGGCGGTGCAGTTGCCATACCAGGCGGTGATACAGCCCAACAGGATGTTCTCAATTTTACATCTGTAAAAGTTTGTGAGGGTCTTGGGGGCCAAGACAGATTTCTTCGGCCTCTAGTTTCATAATAGTTATTCTTCTTTTTGTTCAGTTCAGTCACATAATGTGTCAATTTACAGTAAGTTTGCCAATCAGCTGTGCAGCCAGACTTATTAGCCACTCCTTTTGCTTCATCTTTCTCAACCATGAAAGTGGGTAAGAGAATGAATGTGTGTGAGTGAGTGTATGTGTGTGTGTGTGTGTGTGTGTGTGTGTGGCGTGTGTGTGTGCGTGTGTGTGTGTGCGTGTGTGCGTGTGTGTGTGTGTGTGTGTGTGTGTTTGGTCATACCTGGGGTTCCTAATTGTGTGTTGTGAATGTAAAGTGTGTATCAATGAAAACATTGTTTGCATACTGTAGCACCTAGCCTGAGCGTATATTTGCGAAGGTGTTTGTTTCTGTGGCAGCACAGCCATATGTTTGGTTGTTGTTTTTCAATGTGGGGTTTGAATCAGTATTTAAGTCTCTTTCTCTCCGTCTCTCTTTTTTACTCTCTCATCGCTCTCTCCCTATCTACTCTCTCCCTTGGTCTCGGTTTGTTCTCTCTCCCTCTCTCGCTTTTTAATCTTTCCCTTTCCCCCCTCTTTCTCCCTCTCATTCCCTCTCTCCCTCTCCTCCAGCTCAGGCAGTGTGAGGTTTTCCCTACCCAGGCAGAGAGAGCCAGGAGTGGGGGAGGGGGAGACGAGGGGAGACGAGCGCCGGAGCTTGAATTATGGATTTTGAAAGATTTACCATTGCTGCTGGACTGCGGATGTTCGAATGAAGAGAGAGGGTGACAAAGAGAGCAAAGAGAGAGAGGGGAGGGGGGGGGGGGTTAGAGAGGAAAGTTTGCACAGGTTCCAAAAAAAAGAAAAAAATTCAAAATAAAAATTTCTCCTTGCGAAAGAGTGTGTGAGAGAGAGAGAGAGAGAGGAGGGAGGGAGGGAGGGGGAAGGCTTGGCTGACCAATTCCACACACCTCTTTTTCCAGTACTTTTGACTTTCTGCCTTTTCTCTGGAAGGCGCTGAAAACAAGCTGCCTTGGTCAGGTGGTGAGTGTGAATGCTAAACCACGTATGCCACGTTCTCAAAACACAGTTATCTGGGAGGTTTTAAGAGGCCAATAAAAACATGGTTAGATAGCTGAACTGCCGCGGGCCGTAATACACACACGAACACACACACTAACACTTGCCGCTATCTGTTATAGATTACGTCTCTCTTGCAAAATACATCTGATCTCAATGAGACTAACCTGGATAAATAAATATATACATAAAGATCATAGAAAATATTTCAGATTGCACTGGTTATCATATTGGTGCATAGTGTACACTAGTTAAAGCACACTAACACTAAAACAAAGGTGTCTTGAGCCGAAGGGATCTTGCATATTACCGTTTTCTTTTAATCACTTTGGTGCTATTTTCACAAGGATTTGGTGAATTTTCTAAACTCTAAGTGCAACATTTTAAACGGATAACATTTGTAATGCCCCCTATCTTATGTTCAGAACTTTTGATTGTGCATTCACTGGGGTTTCACTCATTTTTATCCTCTGATTCATGTAGCCCGTTCTAGCAGTCAAATTACCTGGTGGCCTCATGGGTGAAACTTTATGAATATTTTTCATCATTTCATGATTAATAAACATGATAAAAAATAACCTGAAAATCCAGTGTTTCTATGTCAAACGGTTTGGTTATATTTCCGACTTCTGTGATGTACAGTATATAACGTGTAATATTGGGATGCAAACTCAAAATGTATGACATTTCAACTCTATATCGGACATGGTACATATGCCTTCTTTCTTTAAGCCCATAACCATGTGTGTGAGGTGAATACTTTTTTTACAAAGTAGATTTGTTTAAGACCACCAAGAAACACTGTGTGATGCTGATTTAGCCCACTGCAGGAAAAGGTTAGTTAAGCAAAATCAAAGTTTATAGTGAAAGAACATGAGCACATTTCATTTAGTCACCAATACATAATTTTGTCATTTTAATGACCATTTAATCTAATAGCAAAAAATACAAGACACATTTTAAAACTGTTCTTTTTGAAGTGTTGAATAGAAAGAATCATAGATGGTAAATATAATTTTCCATACACTATTTTACTGTATTTATCCATGCACTATTTTACTGTATTTATCCATGCACTATTTGTATCCAATGGCAGGTTGTGAGCATATTGACAAATATGTCAGTCTTACAGTTTCATTATCCTTATACAGTACATACGTAGGACAAATCATCAGCAATAGGGTTAGCCTATTGTAAATCAGCCATTATGCCGTTTCTGCCCCATGCAACATTGTACAAGATCACTTTTTCTACGTGACTCGTCAACTGATACAGAATCGCCTGTCTCTCTGATTGGAATTCGTCCTCTTACAGTGTATCAATGAAATTCGGATAATGAGTGGAATATGTTGTTAAATACAACCCAGGAATTTCAGCAGTGCATTGTACACTACACTATACAGTGCTTTCAGAAAGTATTCATACCCCTTGACTTACTCCATCCACATTTTGTTGTGTTACAGCCTGAATGCAATATTGATTATGTAACGATCGTCGTAGAGAGGGGACCAAGATGCAGCGTGGTACGTGTTCATGATTATTTATTAAATCAAACAAACACTCGAACAAAAATAACAAAGGGAAAAGAAAGCGCACAGTTCTGTCAGGTACAGAAACACAAAACAGAAAACAACTACCCACAAACACAGGTGGGAAAAGGCTGCCTAAGTATGATTCCTAATCAGAGACAACGATAGACAGCTGCCTCTGATTAGGAACCACACTCCGCCCAAAACAAAGAAATACAAAACATAGAATGCCCACCCCGCACCCTGACCTAACAAAATAGAGAAATAAACCGTCTCTCTCAGGTCAGGGCGTGACAGTACCCCCCCAAAGGTGCGGACTCCCGGCCGCAAACCTGAACCTATAGGGGAGGGTCCAGGTGGGCATCTATTCTTGGCGGCGGCTCTGGTTCGGGGCGAAGCCCCCACTCCACCCGCTGATCCCCCCGCTTCTGTGTCGCCGGAGGAACCAGACCGTGGATCATCGCCGGAGGCTCTGAACTGCCGACTGCCGCTGAAGACTCTGGACTGCAGGCCGCCGCTGAAGACTCTGGGCTGCAGGCCGCCGCTGAAGACTCTGGGCTGCAGGCCATCTCAGGAGGTTCCGGGCTGCAGGCCGTCTCAGGAGGTTCCGGGTTGTAGAGCGTCGCTGGAGGCTCCGTGCTGTAGAGCGTCGCTGGAGGCTCCGGTCTGGGGAGCGTCGCTGGAGGCTCCGGACTGGGGAGCGTCGCTGGAGGCTCTGGACTGGGGACTGTTGCTGGAGGCTCTGGACTGGGGACTGTTGCTGGAGGCTCCGGACTGGGGAGCGTCGCTGGAGGCTCCGGACTGGGGAGCGTCGCTGGAGGCTCCGGACTGGGGAGCGCCGCTGGAGGCTCCGGACTGGAGAGCGTCGCTGTAGGTTCCGGACTGGGGACCGTCGCTGCAGGCTCCGTGCCATGGATCATCACTACAGGTTCCGCGCCATGGATCATCACTGGAGGCTTCTTGACGTGGATCATCACTGGAGGCTTTGTGCCATGGATCATCACTGGAGGCTCCGGGCCGGCATGGATCATCCCTACAGGCTCCGGGCCATGGATCATCCCTACAGGCTCCCGGACCCACGGCTCCGGGCCATGGCACTGGGGCCGGCCTGGACACCCCGGCTCCGGGCTGGCTCCTCGGCCGCATGGATTATCACTTGAGGCTCCGGGCCATGGATTATCACTGTAGGCTTCGTGCCATGGATCATCCCTACAGGCTCCGGGCCATGGATCATCACTGGAGGCTTCGTGCCATGGATCATCACTGGAGGTTTCGGACCATGGATCATCACTGGAGGCTTCTTACGTGGAGCCGGAACGGGTCTCACCGGACTGAGGAGACATACTGACAGCCTGGTACGTGGAGCAGGCACAGGGCGTACCAGGCTGAATAGACTCACTGGAGGGAGAGTGCGAGGAGCAGGCACAGGACGTACCGGGCTGTGGAGGCGCACTGGAGGGAGAGTGCGAGGAGCAGGCACAGGACGCACTGGGCTGTGGAGGCGCACTGGAGGGAGAGTGCGAGGAGCAGGCACAGGACGTACTGGGCTGTGGATGCGCACTGGAGGGAGAGTGCGAGGAGCAGGCACAGGACGTACTGGGCTGTGGATGCGCACTGGAGATACATCGCGCATCACCGCACCACCCGGTGTCTGACCAGTCACATGCTCACCACGGTAAGCACGGGGAGTTGGCTCAGGTCTCAACCCTGACTCCGCCAATCTACCCGTGGTAAAAAAATTGGGGGGGGGGGCTGCCTCTCATGCTTCCGTCCTTGCCGTGCTAGTTCCTCTCTCGCTGCCTTCACCTGCTTCCCCGGCAGTATCTCTCCAATACTTGCCCCCAAGTCCAGTCTCTCCTCTCTCGCAACTCCTCCAGAGACCAGGAATCCATCTCCTCCCGGGCATGCTGCTTGATCCAGTTGTGGTGGGTAGTTCTGTAACGATCGTCGTAGAGAGGGGACCAAGATGCAGCGTGGTACGTGTTCATGATTATTTATTAAATCAAACAAACACTCGAACAAAAATAACAAAGGGAAAAGAAAGCGCACAGTTCTGTCAGGTACAGAAACACAAAACAGAAAACAACTACCCACAAACACAGGTGGGAAAAGGCTGCCTAAGTATGATTCCTAATCAGAGACAACGATAGACAGCTGCCTCTGATTAGGAACCACACTCGGCAAAAAACAAAGAAATACAAAACATAGAATGCCCACCCCACACCCTGACCTAACAAAATAGAGAAATAAACCGTCTCTCTCAGGTCAGGGCGTGACAGATTAAATATATTTTTTTCCCGCACCCACACACAATACCCCAAAATGACAAAGTGAAAACATATTTTTAGGACATTTATTGAAAATGAAATAGTATTCCCCCCCAGATTCAATACTTTGTAGAAGAACCATTAGCAGCAATTACAGCTGTGAGTCTTTCCGTGAAAGTCTCTTAGAGCTTCCACACCTGGATTGTGCAACATTTGCCCATTATTCTTTTCAAATTCTTCAAGCTCTGTCGATTTGGTTGTTGATCATCGCTAGACAACCATTTTCAGGTCTTGGCATAGATTTTCAAGTAGATTTAAGTCAAAACTGTAACTCGGCCACTCTCAATTTAGTCAATTTTAAATTCAGGCTGTAACACAACAACATGTCGAAAATGTCAAGGGGTGTGAATTCACTGTATTCTTCGCAAGCAACTCCAGTGTAGATTTAGCCTTGTGTTTTAGGTTATTGTCCTGCTGAAAGGTGAATTGATCTCCCAGCGTCTGGTGGATAGCAGACCGAACCAGATTTTCCGCTAGGATTTTGCCTTTGCTTAGCTCCATTCTGTTTCTTTTTTATCCTGAAAAACTCCTCAGTCCTTAATGATTACATGCATACCCATAGCATGATGCAGCCACCACTAAGCTTGAACATTTGGAGAGTGGTACTCGTTAATGTGTTGTATTACATTTGCCCCAAACATAACATTTTGTATTCAGGACAAGAAGTTAATTGCTTTGCCACATTATTTTCAGTATTACTTTAGTGACTTGTTGCAAACAGGATGCACGATTTGGAATATTTTTATTCTGTACAGGCTTCCTTCTTTTCACTCTGTCAATTAGGTTAGTATTGTCGAGTAACTACAATGTTGATCCATCCTCAGTTTTCTCCTGTCACAACCATTAAACTGTAACTGTTTTAAGATCACCATTGGCCTCATGGTGAAATCCCTGAGCGGTTTCCTTCCTCTCCGGCAACTGAGTTAAGAAGGACGCCTGTATCTTTGTAGTGACTGGGTCTCTTGATACACCATCCAAAGTGTAATTAAAAACTTGACCATGCTCAAAGGGATATGTCTGTTATTTTTTTTTTTTACCTATCTTCCAATAGGTGCCCTTCTTTGCGAGACATTGGAAAGCCTACCTGGTCTTTGGGGTTGAATCTGTGTTTGAAATTCGCTGCTTGACTGAGGGACTTTTCAGATAATTGTATGTGTGGGATACAGAGATGAGGTAGTCATTCAAAAAATAATGTTAAACACTATAATGCACACAGAGTCCATGCAACTTATTATGTTACTTGTTAAGCAAATGTTTACTTCGGAACTTATTTAGGCTTGCCATAACAAAGGGGTCCAATATTTATTGACTCAAGACATTTCAGCTTTTCATTTGTAATTAATGAAAAATCTCAGTTTATTCCATTTGAAATTCAGGCTGTAACACAACAAAATGTTGAAAATGTCAAAAGGGATGTGAATACTTTCTGAAGGCACTGTAATTCCAAATTGTTGCACATAGAGTGACTCTTTCCACTTTGTCCTAATGATGTCAAATTGATACATTTATGAGGTAAAAATATAAAAATGTACCGTGTTCAGACATTGCCAAACCATGAACCTAACGTATCAGGCGTAAAAGAAATGCCTGAAACTAGATCCCCCTAAATACTGGTCTTGACAAGAAGAAAAAAAAACAGTCGTGGGAGTTTATTTTCTGCACTGTTCAACCAATCCAATAAATGTGGAGGAGTTCAAATGTGTTGTTAATGTCCAAAAAAAATCTAAAGTTGAGTAACAGTCTCTCTTTCCATTTCCCTTGAAAACATGAACATCAGGTTATTGGGGACTCGGAAGAAGCTGTCAAACTATGTATGTTAACTAGGCACAACATCATTTTGGTTCAACAGTTATTCGTTTTGAGCATTTTGATTAAGTTATAGATAATTGTATTGTTAATAAATGACTAAGAAAATCTAATAAAAATAGTGAATATTGCATTTTGAAGACCAGATACTTAGATTTAATATGTTTCCAAATTGAAAGCAGCCACATAGGCACAGGTTGGGTGGGTCTGGGCCCAGCTACTGGGGAGCCAGGCCCACCCAATTTGTGCTCTAACCAGGACATTATTTGTCCATGCTCATGGGATGGGTGGCCAAAAAGAACTAACTAAAAGCCACACCCCCAATATGGCACAAACATGACCACCTTGAGGCATATGTCACTGTGCTTCTATGGCTTTATGCTTCATGCCATTGCCTACTTTATTTGTTCATTTAGCAAAAAACACAGCTCATAATCCAGTGCCTTTATTACAGTCAACACACCTAGATTTTAGCTTTAATTAGCTTTAAAAATGCAAAATGTTCTCTCAGTCTCATGGCAAAATGTGTAGAATAGCATGAGATTAGCTATAAAACTGCAAATTTGTCTCTTTGCCCCATGGCAAAATGTGTAGAATTGCAGGAAGTTAGCAATTCTTTGGGGGGGCCCATCAAGATTTCTGCAGGTCCACCCACCAACAAATTTCTGGCTACGCTACTGATTGAAAGAGTGGTTTGGTGCGGTGAACAAGTGACTTTGTGACTTTGTTTGTTGTACTCAGTTAATTGAAAATATGCTTAGAGTTTTGGAACATGAGCCATTTTTATGATATGTTTAGATTTTTGTGCTTAGAGTTATGAAAATGTACCACATATTTGTGAAAATTGCACCAAAGTGATAAACAAACAGTATATTGAACATTTTGATTAAATGATAGTTAATTGTATTGTTAACAAATGACAAGAAAAACATATCAAAAGTAAAGTGAACATTGCATTTTGAAAAGCAGATACTTAGATTGAATATGTATCCAAATATGAATATGTATCCGTCCCAAACAGCACCCTATTTCTAGTGCACTACTTTTGAACAGAAGTAAAAAGTATCACATTATATGGGGAATAGGGTGCCAGTTGATACTCAAATCATGTATGTGTCTGGAGGCTGGGAAATGATGAATGTCATGACCAAAAGCAGAGGTAGAAAAGGGATAAAAGTGTAAAATGGGGAAGGGAAAGGGGGAGGAAGATGACCAGGAGGATAAGAGAGGTAAAGAGAGGAGAAAGGTGTGATGTCAGATGAAATGCACAGAGCTACATTATTCCCCCTCTCCTCTCTCCGCCTCTCTTCCAGTCTTCTCTCCTCTCTTCCTACTCTCCTCCACCCATGGCCAGTGCTCAAGGCCCTGCAATACATCAAGGTGTCACCACCGCCACGCCCCAGGATGCTCTACTCTACTGCTGGTATACACACACACACACACACACACACACCACACACACACACACACACACACACACACACACACACACACACACACACACCTTGTTGTTTAGCTCAAATTATTACAATCAGTGCTGGGGAGGGATGTGTTTAAAAGCTATCAAATATATAATGAACTAATTAGATGTAGTTAATGGAAATAATGCATAAAATTAACGCTTTTCATCTGAGGATGCCATAGTGCTTTACCGTGTGTGAAGGGCATTCAACTCGTAGGTTCCCACTTAAAGAGGCCACTTTTGTGTATTTGCTTCCCCATGGGAATGCGCCTTAGCCTATAAATGAGTGGCTAAGTAGGAAACTGTCAATTCACAGATGTGACTCCATTGAGGTATTGCTTATTATCTTCCACCTAAGTGCCAAACCTGAGGCCATCAACTGTCCAGGTAATACGTTTCTATCTGAACGTTCAGTAACTTTGCAGAAAGAAATATAATGAATAGAGTGAACACAATTCCCTTTTCTCGAGGACAGAAATGTATTTCTGTTCTAGGTAATATATTTCTATCTAAACGTTCAGTAACTTTGCGGATAGAAATATAATGAATAGAGCGAACACAATTGAGAGATGTTGTAACGGCTGTCGGGAGAGAGAGTAGACCAAGGCGCAGCGGAGTTAGTGTTCATCATTGACGTAATTTAATGGACGAAAGAACACTATACAAAACAAGAAAACCGACAGCCAAACAGTCCTGTCAGGTGCAATACAAAACAGAAACAATTACCCACAAAACCCCAACGGAAAAACAGGCACTAATGTGTGACTCCCAATCAGCAACAACACTCTAGAGCTGTGCCTGATTGGAAGCCACACGGCCAAAATCAATGAAACAAACCAACATAGAAAAATGCACATAGAACGCCCACCCAATGTAACACCCTGGCCTAACCAAAATAAAGAACAAAAACCCCTCTCTATGGCAAGGGCGTTACAGATGTATGCACAGAGAGAACATGTCCTAAATGTAAACATGTCACTGTGTTACTGGTACACACAGTCATAGGACAAACAGTTATTGGAAGTTCCCATTCAGGTGCCACCCAGGCAGGGGAACATGTGAGTCATCGTCCCCAAGCTTATGACACCTTGGCCTGGGGAAAGTCAGCTCCCTTCCTCCCCACCATCCACCCACTGAATTATTGTTACCTCAATACTCACAACAGTAAAGACTACAGAGCCCTGAAATGAATGGGTATGAATGAAGCTAGAATGACTGTAGAGTCCAGTCAGTCATGGTAACAGAATCATAGTTAAAGTAATGTAGTCTATTCATACTGTATGAGTCTTTATGTGTGGTGGAGTGTGTGGAGCAGAGAACAGTACAATCACACCTCCTTTCTGATGCACTTCAGACGCAGCCAAACGTGACAGCTCTAACCAGCCGAGAGGAGTGTGCGTGTGTGTGTGTGTGTGTGTGTGTGTGTGGCGCGCGCGTGTGTGTGTGTGTGTGTGTGTGTGTGTGTGTGTGTGTGTGTGTGTGTGTGTGTGTGTGTGTGTGTGTGTGTGTGTGTGTGTGTGTGTGTGTGTATAGGGGAGCTTTGAGTAGATATCTGTTCCTTTAATAAAGGGTATGTTCCTAGCTTTCTGAGAAACTCATACTGCTGGGACGGACAGGTGTGTGTGTGTATGTGTTTGTTTGTTTGTTTCTATGTGCTTCAGCAGCATGAATGCTTCCTAATTTTCGCTCTCTCTCTCAAGGGAGAAAGGGCAGTGTTGTTTACTTCACTCTTCACACCTCTAACGGTCATAAAAAGAGATAGAAGAAGAGAGGAAGTGAGAGACACGTGTGATCAGACCAGACACTCAGCGTGAGCTGAACAGGTTCTTATGGGAATCAACCCAGCATGACTGTTACTGTGATAAAAGTCCACAGTGGTGACTTTGTTTTGTCACAGGCGTATCACCACACCCCAACCAAAGCTGTGAGCAAGGAGGTATTGTGAAGGTGTTTGCTGACATTTGTTTGAAGCTACATTGGTTAAGCGATACCAAAGGCAAGTGAGTGATCTGATAAGATATGTGGGAAGACAGGGGATATAGAGAGGGTATTGAACTGTGATCTTGGCAAAATGCTTGAGATGGATTTTGTGTGTTTGGTGTTCCCTACTCTAAGAGGACAGAATGTTTTGATGCTCAGTGTGTAAAGACAGTGTGTGTGTTTGTGTGTGTGTGTGTGTGTGTGTGTGTGAGTGTGTGTGTGTGAGAAAACAGTGTGTGTGTGTTTTGTTCAGAGAGCAGCAGGTGTTCGGATCACAATGACACTGGAGATGGGCTTGTGGGCTGATACATGTGCCACACACACACACACACACACACACACACACACACACACACACACACACACACACACACACACACACACACACACACACACACACACACACACACACACACACACACACACACACACACACACACACACATTTCACTGGAAAAGCACTGGTCTACAGTAAACTTACTTCATTTCTATCCTCTCCTCCCTCCCTCCCTCCCTGCCAGTGGGTGAGTCAGACAGGAGTGGTGAGTCACCTCATCCTCCAGGTCCAAGGCGATGGGCACCACACACACACACACACACGCACGCACGCGCGAACACACACACACACACACACACACACACACACACACACACACACACACACACACACACACACACACACACACACCACACACACACACACACACACACACACACACACACACACACACACACACACACACACTTCCTGTTACTGGAACCAGGTTCCTTTTTCTGTAAGAGCAAAATATTTTTGTTTTCTTTCCCTGTCTCCCTCTGCCCTCCTCTCTCTGGGGTCATGTGTGTAGCTAATTAAAGTTGGGAGCGGAGAGAAGAGAGAGGGAGAGGAGGAGCAGGAGGAGAGGGCCAGCTGCCACAGGGCTGCATAATGCAGCTCAACCTTGGACTGCACATGGTAGACCACAACCCGTTATATACTAAACACAGAAACCACTTCTTGACTGCAACACTGTCTATATTATAAAACATGTGGAAGATTTGAAATGGATATGAACTGTAAAGTGCTAACAGAGAAACCACTTCTTGACTGTGAAGGACAACCACTGTATATTAAACATTAACCATTTTTAAATGAACCGCATAATGCAAAATCCCAAGCTCTGGAATCACTTGTAAAGGGATGTTTTCTGTTAGATATAGAGAGCCACTTCAGTGTAAACAACACTGTATTTCCTAGTGTTGCCGGGAATGAAAACCCCATAGTTTACTTCCTCATCTATATATATAAGCCTGGCGTGTCGTTCACCTCTGAAATGTTGATTTCATAAACGCTTCAGTCGATGAGACCTTATCTCAAGACTTGACATTTATTGTGGTTTCACATGGATATAAATATACTATATAGATACAGATATAGACAAGTTGCTATCTAGAACCTAAAATGGTTATTTGGCTGTCCCCATAGGAGAACCCTTTTTGGTTCTACATGGAACCCAAAACAGTTCTACTTGGAACCAAAAGGGTTCTACCTGGAACCAACCATGGTTCTTCAAAGGGTTCTCCATTTTAGGTTCTAGATAGCACCTTTTTTCTAAAAGTGCATTGCCTGTCTCAAGAGGACCTGCTTATCATTGTTTGCAGTGTCTTATTTCAGTCCTGTGGTCAAGTATAGGGCTTTTAGCAATCTATTGCAATGGCCACTTCTTGTGCTCAGAGCATCTTTCACTAGCCCTCAAAAGGTATCATTATGCAGCTGAGCCTGCAAAATAAGAGGGTGAACGTGTGTATGTGTGTGTGTTTGTATGTGTGTGTGTTTGTGTGTGTGTGTGTATGTGTGTGTGTATGTGTGTGTGTTTGTGTGTGTCTTTGTGGGAGTGTGTGTGTGACCCTTCCTAGCTATTAGCTCCTCACTCGGCTTAAGTGAGATGGGCTGTCTCCTCCTCCCATCAGTAAACAGAGGGAGAGAGAGGGCGAGAGAGAGAAAGAGAAAGAAATAGAGAGAGAGAAAGAGAGAGAGAAAAAAAAGAGAGAGAGAGGCTTTCACATGCAAATCTCCCTTTTATCTCACTTCCCTAATAGACAACCATGGCAACAGGGATATGGGCCTTAATGAGGCAGACACACAGGTTAACAGCAGCGAGCTCAGTCAATGGGCATGTTTGACATGTACAGCCACTTACCCGCACTCCACATATATACACACACACATACAGACTTACACGCCCATACACACACATGCGCAAACACACATACAGTATAATAACGTATGCACACATATGCACACAGATGGGCTTGTGGGCTGATACATGTGCAACACACACACACACACACACACACACACACACACACACACACACACACACACACACACACACACACACACACACACACACACACACACACACACACACACACGGTTGGGGAGTAATGGATTACATGTAATCTGCTACATGTAAGGGATTGCAACAAAAAAAAAACGACGGTAACTGTAATCCATTACATTTCCAGCAAAAAATATTGTAATCGGATTACAGATACTTTTGAAAGCTAGGTGATTACTTCGAGGATTAGTTTTCAATTCAGAAAGGATGTTTGTGGAAAAAAAATCTTTGACACTTCACTGTGTTCTCAATGACATTCAAATCAGCATTGATAAAAGGCTCAAGTTTAAGTTTGTTCCACCTGAGCGAGTCTGACCACAAGTCAGAGACCACTATGATGACACACCAAATGTGTTTGATGGATCGCGGGAAAAGAGCAGGAACAGGCTTTTGTAAACTACAGTCCAAGCTATGTCTTCCATTGGTGCGACTGCTGTCGGCATCCAAAGATGATCCAACTTGAATAAACGCTTGGAGATAAGGATGACAGTAGTGGTGTAGTCTACGGCGATACGGATATTCATTCTTTTTTATATCTACATAGTGAATTGATGTGAATCACACTGCTGCTCTGTCGTTAAGCTATTTGCGCCTTACGGATTGTGCTTGTTGTGGATGGCTGTTCATAAATCTAAATGTGTATTTCAACCCAATCTAATTTATGCTGATAAAAAAGAAAAATCTATAGGCCTAATGTCCACATGCTCAAACTAATGTATATATATATATACAATCATTCTTGAAGAATATAACTTAGAAATGCCTCATGAGCTTAGTTCAACTGTCAGACTCCATGAGACCCCAAAATATAAGCTTGTTTTTCCTCCAATGTTTGTAAACATTGTAAACATAAACAAACACTGTATAGCCTCATAACATGTTAAAACAATAATGTTGATATCATGGATGGTCAGTCCTTGCATCCATAGCTCTGTCTATTAGTCTGAGAGTGGTTACATTTCTCCAGGCCCATCCCTCAGCTTTTTACCAAAACAGAGGCGGGGTGTCCGTTTTGTTATTGTTTCATCTGTGGATTTGCCCTTTAAACAGCTGCATATTATCAATATATCAAAGTGTCATTAACAAAAAGGTAAAGAATAAGCCTATAGCAAATGCAGCCTATGGCATTCATTTTTCACATGTAAATAACACTTTTCAGTAGTGCTCAAAGCATGCCATTCCATGAGCACAGCATTTCTTTTTCAACTCAAATCAATGAGCCTGATCAGTCCTCCATGACAACAAAATCATAAACAACAGAGAAGGGCTGGCTAATAAGTCCTTCGTTTTGGGGTCATGCTCAGGTAAAACAATTTGTCTAATCTATACTTCCATATTTCCAAGTCCTGTTCTTGAAGATCAAGGGGTATAACATTTATTGTAATGACTGGAATTCTGATAGACGTTGTTTTAAAAAAAAAATGTAAAGACATAATTTAATCATATTATTATATGTAGTAGAGAGTGATGGGTCAGAAGAAGCCTACATAACCAACCCATAAAGTAAAATGTAACATCTATATATGGCCAGATATGTAAACTTTAACATAGATTTATCCTGCAATAGATGTCGTTCAATTGGTAACATACAGTTATGTCTTCTTCTAATTCTCATCTATTTTCTCTAACCCCTAACCCTAAACCTAACCTTAACCTTAACTCTAACCCCAGATCACTAACCCTAAAACTAAGCCTAACCCTAACCCTAAAACTAAACCTAACTCCTAACCCTAACCCTAATTGTAACCCCAACCCTGAGCTTAAAAAAGCTCTTTCTCTTGTGCGTACCAGCAAAATGTATCCACCAATTTTCCTTGTTTCTGTCCCCACAAGGATTTTAAAACCAAATCACAAACACACACTCCCACACACGCAGACACGCACTTAGAGATTGGCAGTATTTCTATTACATGTATTTGAAATATGTATTTTGTAATTATGAATTACACTGGGATGAACTACACTCCAATGTATTTCTTCTTTTCAAAATACTAAATACTTTTCTATACCATTTTTCTAGCTGTTAACAGTATGTGGCCCCCCTTTCACCCTGCATTGGTATCAGACATCTGATAGCACTATAGTGTGATAAGAGAGTGAATGAACTAAATATACATATACATAAAAATGCAAAGCATGCTGAGTGTTATTCTAATGAGCTCCGCCCCGAAACAAGGCCAATAATACCCAGTGTGCAGTATGTTCCTTTTCACATATATATTTACAATTTGGTCATTTAGCAGACAGTCTTATCCAGACTGACTTGCTCAACTAAGGTAGATAAACAACAACATACCACAGTCATAGCAAGTAAAGCATTTTTGTAACCGTTACTGAGAATGTTGTTGCTGTTCGGGCCAGCTACCTGCAAATGTGCTTCAGCTAAATATGTTACAAAATATATGTGTTTTGTTGGTTATTTTGAAACATGGATCTTTATGGTATTTTGTATCTGTATATTGTTATTGTATTTTGACATTTTTGCCCATCCCTGCGCGCGCGCACACACACACACACACACACACACACACACACACACACACACACACACACACACACACACACACACACACACACACACACACACACACACACACACACACACACACCACCTTACCGCCAATTCCAACCGATTAACCCCACCTACATTCACATACACACACTCCCACATGTTTCCTTATCCTTGAGCGAGATAGATCACACAGGTACCAGGGAAGTTATCAGTCAGATAATGAGAGTGGAATAAAGCACACCTAAACGCTATAAAGAGGGACAGGCATATAGGCAGATTCAGTTACCTCCCCTAGATAAGACAGGCTTGACTGTTGGCAGACAACCACATCACCTAACACGTATTACAAGACTTTCTCTCTCTCTCTCTCTCTCTCTCTCTCTCTCTCTCTCTCTCTCTCTCTCTCTCTCTCTCTCTCTCTCTCTCTCTCTCTCTCTCTCTCTCTCTCTCTCTCTCTCTCTCTCTCTCACACACACACACACAAACGCTCTATCTTTCACTCTCTCTCTCTCTCTCTCTCTCTCTCTCACACACACACACAAACGCTCTATCTTTCACTCTCTCTCTCTCTCTCTCTCTCTCTGTCTCTCTCTCTCTCTCTCTCTGTCTCTCACACAAACGCTCTATTTTTAACTCTCTCTCACACAAACGCTCTATCTTTCACTCTCTCTCTCTCTCTCTCTCTCTCTCTCACACACACACACAAACGCTCTATCTTTCACTCTTTTTCTCTCTCCCACTCACAAATACGCACACACGCACACACTCCCTCCCTCCCCTCTCTTTTTTATGTGCCAGTGCTGCTGAGGTGGGGTGATGTCGATTTGTGAGCGTATTAGAGCCGTTACCCTAACACGTGTTGTAAAGCACAAATTTACTACTGAGGTGGAGGGTCACATTTGACTGAGGATCGCACAGCTGCCGCACACACACGCACGCACACACACACACTGCTCTTGCAAAATAGAGGGAGATTTCAAATATGATTTGGTTTTCTTGAAATGGGGGCTTGGATTGTCTTTCTAAAAACAACAAACAAAAATCCCTGTTCGTGGACCTCGCTCTCCGAGGGTGTCTCAGGAGGAATGAGATATGCAAAAACACATTGCCATTTCACACCAAACACTTGTGTGAAACAGGACAGGTACAAGCACCCCCTATTTGACCTTTTTGAAACAGACAGCATGGCTCTATTGTAGTACTGTTGTATTTCAGAGTAATCCGTTTTAGACAATACTTTACCGTGTTACATTATAGTAACCATGGAGATTTAAATGTATACAAGTATAACACTGTAGCCACCCTACAATTCTTATTCTACCACCAAGTGTTTTTTAATAATTTTTTTTACAATGCTTCCAATACGCTGCACAAATATGCAACATACTTATGTTAATTTGCAGTTTATCGACCACATTTAAACAGAGCCCATCCAAAGTGATCACCTTGGCCTTGGCCCTGTGTCTCCGTACTAAACCAACGGCGGGGTGGATAGGGACCACCGTGCTGGTAATGACAGGAGGGCTACAGGGGTAGACGACCCTCTGTTTGTCCCCAGGCTAGGGAGGTTGTAGGGGGGGGGGGGGAGTCTCACATGCGTGGAGATGCATCGCTGGAATCATTTAATTCATAACCGTAAACGTGACAGGGTTAATGAGTGGCAAAGGGAGCCTGGGGACCATGGATGAGGAGGGGTGTGTGTGTATGTGTGTGTATATGTGTGTGTGTATGTGTGTAAGTGTGTGTGTGTGTGTGGAGGTGTGAGTACTGGAGGTGGACTGGGGGCAGGATGTTATACCATACAGTCGTAACTAATACTAATACTCTTAAATAGTGTTAGAGTGTGTTTGCGTGTGTGTCTGTGTGTGTATGTGGGCTCTGGCTTGCATATAAAGCCATTCGGAAAAGGCCTTACAGTTGTTTGGCTTGTGTTGTTTTGGTGTGTGTGTGTGTGTGTGTGTGTGTGTGTGTGTGTGTGTGTGTGTGTGTGTGTGTGTGTGTGTGTGTGTGTGTGTGTGTGTGTGTGTGTGTGTGTGGTGTGTGTGTGTGTGTGTGTGTGTGTGTGTGTGTGTGTGTGTGTGTGTGTATATCAGGTTTGGGGGGACAGATGGCACCAGGCTGGGTTCTGTATTTGTTTTTTTGTAGCTGTCAGTTCTTATTACCAGGGGTATACATGTCCACACACACGCACACACAGGTACGTACACATGCACAGGCGCACACCACAACCCAAACACACACACACACTCCATCACAACCACAGTTGCCAATCATTGTTATAAACACTCTCAGAATAAAGACGGGTAGAATACATGGTCAGATACAAAAAGAGAGAGCGAAAAGAGAGAGAGACAGAGAGAGAAAAGAGAGAGTGTGTGAGTGGGATGGAGGAGGACAAAAGCAAAATGGCAGTGGAGGAGGGGAAGGAGGAGGAGAGAAAAATGAGAGGACAGTAAATTGGCTAGGCGGAGATGGAAGATGGAGAGAGAGGAGAGCGAAGGGTGATAGTGATGGATGAGTAAATGGTGGGCGCGTGGTGGAGAGAAGAGGGGGCAGAGGAGGGGGGAAAGGCGATGAGATTTGCGGGCCGGAAGCGACAGAGTCACCGCTCCTCTCTCTATCTAGGTCTCTCTCGATCTCATCCCCTTTCTCTTTCCCTCTCTTTCCCCTCTCTCCCCCCCGCTCTCCATTAACACATTGTGCTGCCTGGTAACACTAGCAGTTATTGTCTGTGAGGCGTGCAGTTTACATTGCCCTTTGGCCCGGACAATTAAATATGCCATCAACACTGGTCTGCTTTCAGAGGGAGAAAATACACACAGTGTGTATGTGTAGGTGTGGGCATATGTGTGTGTGCCAGTGTGGCAAGTGCCTGTTTCTGTGAAATTGTATTGTTCTTATGAAAAGGTGAAGCTTTGTATAATGCGACTGTAATACTGAATTTTCACAAAATCAAATAAAATCCCCAAATAAGGTAACAATTTTATTTTATTTTATTTTATTTATTTCACCTTTATTTAACCAGGTAGGCTAGTTGAGAACAAGTTTTCATTTGCAACTGCGACCTGGCCAAGATAAAGCGTAGCAATTTGACACATACAACAACACAGAGTTACACATGGAATAAACAAAACAGACAGTCAATAATACAGTAGAACAAAAGAAAACAAAAAGTCTATATACAGTGAGTGAAAATGAGGTAAGTTAAGGCAATAAATAGGTCATGGTGGCGAAGTAATTACAATATAGCAATTAAATACTGGAATGATATATGTGCAGAAGATGAATGGGCAAGTAGAGATACTGGGGTGCAAAGGAGCAAGATAAATAAATAAATATAGTATGGGGATGAGGTAGGTAGATAGATGGGCTGTTTACAGATGGGCTATGTACAGGTGCAGTGATCTGTGAGCTGCTCTGACAGCTGGTGCTTAAAGCTAGTGGGGGAGATATGAGTCTCCAGCTTCAGAGATTTTTGATGATTTTTGATGTCACCGAACGACTCCGAAAGCCATAAAATGAACTGAATTTAGATCAATGTAAAAACAGAAAAACATTCAGTTTCGCTGCTGAGTCTATGACAATAGCACCTATCAAAATAGGGGCCATTTTGAAACAAAGGTGAAAAGCTTCTCCTTTCCCTCCCATCAAGCCTCTCTCTCAGCTGGTGAACTGGTGACATCTACTTCAGCTCCTGTAGAAAAACAAAGTCCCTCCTCCTCTACTCCCCCCGTCCCAGGGGAGGCTATCAGGACATGGAAAGGTCAGGGGTCCAGGAGCACCACGGTAACCGCAGACACACTTAATTACACACACACACACACACACACACACACACACACACACACACACACACACACACACACACACACACACACACACACACACACACACACACACACACACACACACACACACACACACACACACACACACACATTATGTGGGTATCCGCACATGCACACTCACGCACTAAGGAATGATCACAAGTGAGCACGCGCGCGCATACACACACACACACAAACAGCAACACGCACACACATACACACTCACACGGCCAAGTCACCTGGTGAGACAAAGATGTTGTGACCTGTTAGCGATTTGGTTCAATTTATCCATTAAAACAGATCAATACTCCCCCAACAAATGTGGTAACAGCCTGGCTCATCAATAAATCAATATGGCCTTTTTCACAACAGCCACTTTAACAGTTTGTTGGTGGAAACCAGCGCACCAAACCTATCACACAACGCGACCTAAAGATGAAAAAATGTGGCAATTGTGGATTTCACATAGATTTTGTAAATATAGACTGCATATACTTAGATTTTCATTTGCTTAATTACCTTATTTTCTTTTTTAAATACAGGCTGGTGGCATTGACTTATTTTTGGCTGTTTCACCAATAGGTACAACCCTGTGAAAAGGATCATACCTAAAAAAAAAATCTGTATGACAAAAAAAGGGGATAAGTGTTCAATTCTAAGATTTCAATTGTCCAATGAAAGAGTGGAACACTCTTTAAAGCTAGTCTGGGATTTGGGAAGCTGTTTAATGGTCATTTCAATTCTTGATGTGTTTTTTCACCTTCAAATCACAGAATGTAGATTTAATGGTGTAAATCCCTTTATCGGCCACACCTGACCTCTGAGTAGCAAGGATTTAGCATGGACGAATCAGAGCTGTCCTGGCCAGTGTGTAAGCTCCATGTCCATACGTATTATCCCAGCAGTGCCTCCATCAGTCAGGGGCCTGCTTTTCTCAACTCCCGATTTTAGACTCGTGGAGCATAGCAGAAGGGAAAAGGCCAGGCTGGCCATCGTCTGTGTGGCGTTAGTTTCCATCACCTAGGGATGGAAACTCTGGACCTTGAAGCCAGTTCCACTGTATTTTTGTATTGTTCCCCTCAAATTAGGGACTGGTTTAGACCAGGTGCGTGCAATTAATTATCAGGTAGAACAGGAAATCAGCAAGCTCCGGACCTTGTAGGGTCAGAGTTGAGTACCCCTGACATAGGGTGTTAAAGCGTAAATCATAGTCCATAGACGCTGATACACGATAGTGCGGGCGCACAGCCCTAACGCGCACCTCCCCACATTTCCCAACCGACGCAGCTCCGGTACGCGTCCTCTATTCATTCGAATGTGTTGCCAGTTGGAGAAACAGCTTGAGCTTCGCCAACGGGCCCAGTACTCCAGAACACTGCTGTGTGTAGACGTTTTGTACTTTGATAGAGGCTTTTCTGTACTGTGATGTAGCTAGCTATATTGCACTGCAGTTCATGCTTGACTTATACATGTGAAGATTTGTCTGCGAATGAAAAGCACTATAGGCCTATTCATCAGTTACTATAAATGAATCATTTTGAGTCATATTACATGTAAATAATCAGTCATATAGAACGTATTAGGGTGTGATAGAGGGAGTGACGAAGGCTTAAAATCTAATGCCGGATCACCGAGTTACACCACTTTATGGTCTTTTCTTATATTTCTGGAATGCCGTCTATGCATTTCTTTTCATCTGTGGACTTCAAGAACCCTCCCTCACCAAAACATCAGTGTCTGTTGCGTTTGTTTCCAACTGAGTCGCCCACGCACCCAGGAGAACAGGTCCACCCCCTCCCCAGCTGATACCTCTTTAAATACCACACCTCATTAAGCAGAGTGACTAATGATCTTATTAGGCCGACTGTGACATCAGAACCAATAAAAGATGGAGCGTTAGCTTAGCGCAGCATTCCCAGTCGGTTTCAATGGATCTGACACAAGGATTTAGATGGAGCAGCTAATTTCGCTAACACGGTTAACACGTAGTCCACATTAATTACCCAGTCTAGTGGCTGGTTCAGCTGAGATGTAGCCCACTTTACAGTTCATTTAGCTAATGCTTACATTGAATTCCACAATAGAAATGTTGGCATGAGGCTAGCACTAATTTGGTCTGGTGCTACAGTTGCTAGCCTACTAGGGATGGGCTGAGAAGAGTACTGCTGGGTATGGGTGTGTAGACTCAGAGGCAAACTGGTGGGCAGAGAGTGTGTGTGTGTGTGTGTGTATTTCAGTGGCTCAGTGGGAAGGGCAGGGTGCATTGGCAGCAGTGGAGTGTGCCAGAGCTATTTTTAGGCCCAGTTGATTGCAGATTTATTCTCTAGTGGGCCTGAGACTCAGGGGGTGGAGAGGTGTGTGTGTGTGTGTGTGTGTGTGTGTGTGTGTGTGTGTGTGTGTGTGTGTGTGTGTGTGTGTGTGTGATATAGGAAGACAGTGTTTGGGAGGAACAGCTGTCAGTCAGTGGGGAGTATAAACAGGCTAATTTATACTCCCACAGGCTTTGGGGAGGCTGACTGCAGTAAGTAATGCACTTCCTGCATGACTGCTTATGACACGGCTGGTGTGTGTACAGGAGAGATAGAGTGCGTCCCAAATGGCACCCTATTCCCTATAGAGTGCACTACTTTTGACCAGGGCCCATAGGGCTCTGTAAAGTGAAAAGGGTGCCATTTGAGACGAATCGATAGTCTTTAAAATTCCTGTTCTCCCTACTTTGTTGGTCGACTCTCTTCTAGTTAGTGAGAAAAAATGAATTGGTCATAGATTCAAAATAATATACGCAGGAATTATTCATTTATATTATTACTTTTTTTTCTCACTGAACCAGGGTAGCCTGTGTGTACGGTTTAGGAGAAAAAAACAACACAACTATATATATATTGAAGAAGAGAGAATGAATTTTGGCTATCCCTCCATTTTTGACACAAAGGTGGGAAATACCAGAGCTACAAAAAGAGATATCTATATATACAATACCGGTCAAAAGTTTTAGAACACCTACTCATTTAAGGGTTTTTCTTTATTGTTTTTTACTATTTTCTACATTGTAGAATAACAGTGAAAAGATCAAAACTATGAAATAACACATATGGAATCATGTAGTAGGGTGTTAAACAACTCAAAAAATATTTTAGATTTTAAATTAATCAAAGTAGCCACCCTTTGCCTTGATGACAGCTTTGCACAATCTTGGCATTCTCTCAACCAGCTTCACCTGGAATGCTTTTCCAACAGTCTTGAAGGAGTTCCCACATATGCTAGGCACTTGTTGGCTGCTTTCCTTCACTCTGCGGTCCAACTCATCCCAAACCATCTCAATTGGGTTGAGGTTGGGTGATTGTCGTGGCCAGGTCAACTGATGCAGCACTCCATCATTCTGCTTTTTGATCAAATATCCCTTACACGGCCTGGAGATGTGTTTTGGGTCATTGTCCTGTTGAAAAATAAATGATAGTCCCACCAAGCGCAAACCAGATGGGATGGTGTATCACTGAAGAATACTGTGGTAGCCATGCTGGTTAAGTGTACCTTGAATTCTAAATAAATCACAGACAGTTTCACCAGCAAAGCACCCCCACACCATCACACCTCCTCCTCCATGCTTCATTGTGGGAACCACACATGTGGAGATCATCCGTTCACCTACTTTGCGTCTCACAAAGACACCGTGGTTGGAACCAAATATCTCAAATTTGGATTCGTCAGACCAAAGGATAGATTTCCACAGGTCTAATGTCCATTGCTCGTGTTTCTTGGCCCAAGCAAGTCTCTTCTTATTGGTGTCCTTTAGTAGTGGTTTCTTTTTAGCAATTTTATCATGAAGGCCTGATTCACGCAGTCTCCTCTGAACAGTTGATGTTGAGATGAGTCTGTTACTTGAACTCTGTGAAGCATTTATTTGGGCTGCAATTTCTGAGATTGGTAACTTATCCTCTGCAGCAGAGGTAACTCTGGGTCTTCCTTTTCTGTGACGGTCCTCATGAGAGCCAGTTTCATCATAGTTCTTGACATTTTCCGCATTGACTGACCTCCATGTCTTAATGATGGACTGTCGATTCTCTTTGCTTATTTAATCTGTTCTTGCTATAATATGGACTTGGCCTTTTACCAAATAGGGCTATCTTCTGTATACCACCCCTACCTTGTCACAACACAATTGATTGGCTCAAACGCATTAAGAAGGAAAGAAATTCCACAAATTAACTTTTAACAAGGCACACCTGTTAATTTAAATGCATTCCAGGTGACTACCTCATGAAGCCGGTTGAGTGGCTACCAGAAGAATGTCAAATATAAAATATTTTGATTTTTTTTAACACTTTTTTGGTTACTTAATAAATATATATATTTCACCTTTATTGAACAAGGTAGGCCAGTTGAGAACAAGTTCTTATTTACAACTGCGACCTGGCCAAGATAAAGCAAAGCAGTGCCACACAAACAACACAGAGTTACACATGGGATTAACAAATGTACAGTCAATAACACAATAGAAAAATCGATGTACAGTGTGTGCAAATGTAGTAAGATTAGGGAGGTAAGGCAATAAATAGGACATATTGGCGAAATAATTACAATTTAGCATTTACACTGGAGTGATAGATGTGCAGATGATGAATGTGCAAGTAGAGATACTGGGGTGCAAAGGAGCAGAAAAATAAATAACAATATGGGGATGAGGTAATTGGGTAGGCTATTTACAGGTGGGCTGTGTACAGGTGCAATGATAGGTAAGCTGCTCTGACAGCTGATGCTTAAAGTTAGTGAGGGAGATATAAGACTCCAGCTTCAGTCATTTAAAAAAAATTCGTCCAGTCATTGGCAGCAGAGAACTGGAAGGAAAGGCGGCCAAAGGAGAAGTTGGCTTTGGGGATGACCAGTGAAATATACCTGCTGGAGCGCGTGCTACGTGTGGGTGCTGCTATGGTGACCAGTGAGCTGAGATAAGGCGGGGCTTTACCTAGCAAAGACTTATAGATGACCTGGAGCCAGTGGGTTTGGCGATGAATATGAAGCGAGGGCCAGGCAATGAGAGGATACAGGTTGCAGTGGTGGGTAGTATATGGGTCTTTGGTGACAAAACGGATGGCACTGTGATAGACTACATCCAATTTGCTGAGTAGTGTTGGAGGCTATTTTGTAAATGACATAGCCGAAGTCAAGGATCAGTAGGATTGTCAGTTTTACGAGGGTATGTTTGGCAGCATGAGTGAAGAATGCTTTGTTGCGAAATAGGAAGCCGATTCTAGATTTAATTTTGGATTGGAGATGCTTAATGTGAGTCTGGAAGGAGAGTTTACAGTCTAACCAGACAACAAGGTATTTGTAGTTGTCCACATATTCTAAGTCAGAACCGTCCAGAGTAGTGATGCTAGTCGGGCGGGCGGGTGCGGGCAGAGATCGGTTGAGGAGCATGCATTTAGTTTTACTTGCATTTAAGAGCAGTTGGAGGCCACGGAAGGAGTGTTGTATCTCATTGAAGCTCGTCTGGAGGTTTGTTAACAGTGTCCAAAGAAGGGCCAGAAGTATACAGAATGGTGTCGTCTGCAAAGAGGTGGATCAGAGAATCACCAGCAGCAAGAGCGACATCATTGTTGTATGCAGAGAAAAGAGTCAGCCTGAGAATTGAACCCTGTGGCACCCCCATAGAGACTGCCAGAGGTCCGGACAACAGGCCCTCTTATTTGACACACTGAACTCTATCTGAGAAGTAGTTGGTGAACCAGGCGAGGCAGTCATTAAAGAAACCAAGGCTGTTGAGTCTGCCGATAAGAATGCGGTGATTGACAGAGTCGAAAGCCTTGGGCTGGTCGATGAAGACGGCTGCACAGTACTGTCTTTTATCGATGGCGGTTATGATATCATTTAGGACCTTGAGCGTGGCTGAGGTGCACTCATGACCAGCTCGGAAACCAGATTGCATAGCGGAGAAGGTACGGTGGGATTCAAAATAGTCGGTGATCTGTTTGTACACTTGGCTTTCGAAGACTTTAGAAAGGCAGGGCAGGATAGATATAGGTCTGTAACAGTTTGGGTCTAGAGTGTCTTCCCCTTTGAAGAGGGGGATGACGCGGCAGCTTCCAATCGTTAGGTATCTCAGACAATACGAAAGAGAGGTTGAACAGGCTAGTAATAGGGTTTGCAACAATTGCGACGGATAATTTTAGAAAGAGAGGGCCCAGATTGTCTAGCCTGGCTGATTTGTAGGGGTCCAGATTTTGAAGCTCTTTCAGAACATCAGCTATCTGGATTTGGGTGAAGGAGAAGTGGGGGAGGCTTGGGCAAGTTGCTGTGGGGGGTGCAGAGCTGTTGGCTGTGGTAGGGGTAGCCAGGTGGAAAGCATGGCCAGCCGTAGAAAAATTGTTGTTGAAATTCTCCATTATCGTTGAATTATTGGTGGTGACAGTGTTTCCTAGCCTCTGTGCAGTGGGCAGCTGGGAGGAGGTGCTCTTATTCTCCATGGATTTTACATTGTCACAGAACTTTTTGGAGTTTGTGCTACAGGATGCAAATTTCTGTTTGAAAAAGCTAGCCTTTGCTTTCCAAACTGACTTTGTATCTTGGTTCCTAATTTCCCTGAAAAGTTGCATATCGTGGGGGCTATTTGATGCTAATGCTAACGCCACAGGATGTTTTTGTGCTGGTCAAGGGCAGTCAAATCTGGAGTGAACCAAAAGGCTATATCTGTTCTTAGTTCATTTTTTTTGAATGGGGCATGCTTATTTAAGATGGTGAGGAAAGCACTTTTAATTAAAGAATAACCAGGCATCCTCTACTGACGGAATGAGGTCAATATCCTTCCAGGATACCCGGGCCAGGTCGATTAGAAAGGCCTACTAGCAGAAGTGTTTCTGGGAGCATTTCACAGTGATGAGGGGTGGTTGTTTTACTGCGGACCCATTACGGACGCAGGCAATGAGGCAGTGATTGCTGAGATGCTGGTGGAAGACAGCAGAGGTGTATTTAGAGGGCAGGTGGGTCTGGATGATATCTATGAGGGTGCCTGTGTTTATGGATTTAGGGTTGTACCTGGCAGGTTCCTTGATCATTTGTATGAGATTAGATTGTAGGACGGCCAGGGTGTTAATCTTATCCCAGTTTAGGTCACCTAACAGTACAAACTCTGAAGATAAATGGGGAAAATCAATCAATATATGGTGTCCAGGGCACAGCTGGAGGCTGAGTGTGGTCTATAACAAGTGGCAACAGTGAGAGACTTATTTCTGTAAAGGTGGATTTTTAAAAGTAGAAGCTTCAACTGTTTGGGCACTTACCTGGATAGCATGACAGAAGTCTGCAGACTATCTCTGCAGTAGATTGCAACTCCACCCCCTTTGGCAGTTCTATCTTGGCAGAAAATGTTGTATTTGTTTGGTGGCCTTCCTAAGCCAGGATTCAGACACGGTTTGGATATCAGGGTTGGCGTAGTGAGCTATAGCATTGAATAAAACTAACTTAGGGAGGAGGCTTCTGATGTTAACATGCATAAAACCAAGGCTTTTACAGTTAGAGAAGTCAACAAATGATAGAGCCTGGGGAATAGGAGTGGAACTGGGGGCTACAGGGCCTGGGTTAACCTCTACATCACCAGAGGAACAGAGGAGGAGTAGGAAAGGGTACGGCTAAAGGCTATAAGAACTGGTCGCCTAGTACGTTGGGAACAGAAAATAATAGGAGCAGATTTCTGGGCGTAGTAGAATAGATTCAGGGCATAATGTACAGACAAGGGTATGGTAGGATGTGAGTACAGTGGAGGTAAACCTAGGCGTTGAGTGATGATGAGAGAGGTTTCGTCTCTGGAGGCACCAGTTAAGCAGGTGAGGTCTCCACATGTGTGTGGGGTGGGACAAAAGAGCCATCTAAGGCATGATGAGTGGGACTGTGGGCTCTACAGTGAAATAAAACAATTAGAACTAGCCAAGACAGCAGTAGACAAGGCATATTGACATTAGAGAAAGGCATAAAGCAATCACAAGTGTTGATCAGGAGAGCTAAGACAACAGGTAAATGGCGATGAATGGGCAGAGTGGGTCAGTTAGGTACATACAGGACCTGAGTTCGAGGCTGGGGCCGACAGGTAAACAAAATGAGGTACCGTGTTATTGAAACAGTCCAGGGGGCATCAGCTGTGTAGCCGAGTGATCATAGGGTCAAAAGAGAAGCAATAGGTGAGTCAGGGTGCCGTTCACTACTACGCTAGGCGAACAGGGGACACAGCATTCGGAAAAGCTAGCAGGCCGTGGCTAGTAGATGGTTCTTTGGCGACATCGTAACAGAATAGCCTGTTGAGACCACATCGGGCGATCACGTCGGCAGTCCATTCGTGATGGATAAGCGGGGCTCCGTTTCGTCAATAAAGGGTCCAGGCCAATTGGCAAAAGAGGTATTGTAGCCCTATAATTAGCTGGTAAATGGGCCTAGCTCGAGGCTAGCTCAAGGATAGCTGGTGCTTGCTTCGTGACAGAGGCGTTAGCTACCCTCGAGTCCCTCGACTTCTTGGCACTGACGGAAACATGGATTACCACAGAAAACACTGCTACTCCTACTGCTCTCTCCTCGTCTGACCACGTGTTCTCACATACCCCGAGAGCATCTGGTCAGCGGGGTGGTGGCACTGGAATCCTCATCTCTCCCAAGTGGACATTCTCTGTGATGTTAAGCTTGAATGGGCTAGTGACTGTGACAGCATGGAATTCAAAGGAGGAGATAGACAGATGGGTAATCTGTCTATCTCGTCCTTTGAATTCCATGCTGTCACAGTCACTAGCCCATTCAAGCTTAACATCCTTATCATTTATTGCCCTCCAGGTTCCCTTGGAGAGTTCATCAATGAGCTTGACACCTTGATAAGTTCCTTTCCTGAGGATGGCTCACCCCCCACAGTTCTGGGTGACTTTAACCTCCCTATGTCTACCTTTGACTAATTTCTCTCTGCCTCCTTCTTTCCACTCCTCTCCTCTTTTGACCTCACCCTCTCACCGTCACACCCTACACACAACGCAGGCAATACGCTTGACCTCATCTTTACTAGATGCTGTTCTTCTACTAATCTCACTGCAACTCCCCTCCAAGTCTCCGACCACTACCTTGTATCCTTTTCCCTTTCGCTCTCCTCCAACACTACTCACTCTGCCCCTACTCAGATGGTATTGCACCGTCGCAACCTTCGCTCTCTCTCTCCTGATACTCTCTCCTCTTCCATCCTATCATCTCTTCCCTCTGCTCAATCCTTCTCCAACCAATCTCCTGATTCTGCTTCCTCAACCCTCCTCTCCTCCCTTTCTGCATCCTTTGACTCTCTATGTCCCCTATCCTCCCAGCCGGCTCGGTCCTCCCCTCCTGCTCCGTGGCTTGACGACTCATTGAGAGCTCACAGAACAGGGCTCCGGGCAGCCGAGCGGAAATGGAGGAAAACTAGCCTCCCTGCGGACCTGGCATCTTTTCACTCCCTCCTCTCTACATTTTCTTCCTCTGTTTCTGCTGCTAAAGCCACTTTCTACCACTCTAAATTCCAAGCATCTGCCTCTAACCCTAGGAAGCTCTTTGCCACCTTCTCCTCCCTCCTGAATCCTCCTCCCCCTCCCCCCCTCCTCCCTCTCTGCGGATGACTTCGTCAACCATTTTGAAAAGAAGGTTGACGACATCCGATCCTCGTTTGTTAAGTCAAACGATACCGCTGGTCCTGCTCTCATTGTCCTACCCTATGCTTTGACCTCTTTCTCCCCTTTCTCTCCAGATGAAATCTTGCGACTTGTGACGGCCGGCCGCCCAACAACCTGCTCGCTTGACCCTATCCCCTCCTCTCTTCTCCAGACCATTTCCGGAGACCTTCTCCCCTACCTCACCTCGCTCATCAACTCATCCTTGACCGCTGGCTACTTCCCTTCTGTCTTCAAGAGAGCGAGAGTTGCACCCCTTCTCAAAAAACCTACACTCGATCCCTCCGATGTCAACAACTACAGACCAGTATCCCTTCTTTCTTTTCTCTCCAAAACTCTTGAGCGTGCCATCCTTGGCCAGCTCTCTTGCTATCTCTCTCAGAATGACCTTCTTGATCCAAAATCAGTCAGGTTTCAAGACTGGTCATTCAACTGAGACGGCTCTTCTCTGTGTCACGGAGGCTCTCCGCACTGCTAAAGCTAACTCTCTCTCCTCTGCTCTCATCCTTCTAGACCTATCTGCTGCCTTTGATACTGTGAACCATCAGATCCTCCTCTCCACCCTCTGCGAGTTGGGCATCTCCGGCGCGGCTCACTCTTGGATTGCGTCCTACCTGACAGGTCGCTCCTACCAGGTGGCGTGGCGAGAATCCGTCTCCGCACCACGTGCTCTCACCACTGGTGTCCCCCAGGGCTCAGTTCTAGGCCCTCTCCTATTCTCGCTATACACCAAGTCACTTGGCTCTGTCATATCCTCACCTGGTCTCTCCTATCATTGCTACGCAGACGACACACAATTAATCTTCTCCTTTCCCCCTTCTGATAACCAGGTGGCGAATCGCATCTCTGCATGTCTGGCAGACATATCAGTGTGGATGACGGATCACCACCTCAAGCTGAAACTCGGCAAGACGGAGCTGCTCTTTCTCCCGGGGAAGGACTGCCCGTTCCATGATCTCGCCATAACGGTTGACAACTCCATTGTGTCCTCCTCCCAGAGTGCTAAGAGCCTTGGCGTGACCCTGGACAACACCCTGTCGTTCTCCGCTAACATCAAGGCGGTGACCCGATCCTGTAGGTTCATGCTCTACAACATTCGCAGAGTACGACCCTGCCTTACACAGGAAGCGGCGCAAGTCCTAATCCAGGCACTTGTAATCTCCCGTCTGGATTACTGCAACTCGCTGCTGGCGGGGCTCCCTGCCTGTGCCATTAAACCCCTACAACTCATCCAGAACGCCGCAGCCCGTCTGGTGTTCAACCTTCCCAAGTTCTCTCACGTCACCCCGCTCCTCCGCACACTCCACTGGCTTCCAGTTGAAGCTCGCATCTGCTACAAGACCATGGTGCTTGCCTACGGAGCTGTGAGGGGAACGGCACCTCCGTACCTTCAGGCTCTGATCAGTCCCTACACCCAAAGAAGGGCACTGCGTTCATCCACCTCTGGCCTGCTCGCCTCCCTACCTCTGCGGAAGCACAGTTCCCGCTCAGCCCAGTCAAAACTGTTCGCTGCTCTGGCACCCCAATGGTGGAACAAGCTCCCTCACGACGCCAGGACAGCGGAGTCAATCACCACCTTCCGGAGACACCTGAAACCCCACCTCTTTAAGGAATACCTGGGATAGGATAAAGTAATCCTTCTACCCCCCCTACTATTGTAAAGTGGTTGTTCCACTGGATATCATAAGGTGAATGCACCAATTTGTAAGTCGCTCTGGATAAGAGCGTCTGCTAAATGACGTAAATGTCTAACAGTAACCACACGTTTGCAGCTAGCTAGCTGCGATGATCCGGTGTAATGATCCAGAGCGGCAGGAATCCGTTGATGTGGTAGAGAGAAGCAGTCCGATATGCTCTGGGTTGATATTGCGCTGTGCAGACTGGCAGGTATGGTCCGAGCTAAGGCTGGCTGGTGACCGAGAAAAAGGTGAAGACCGCTAGCTGGGGCTAACAAAGACTAGTTGCTAGTTAGCTGGCTGGCTCCTGATGGAAGTTCCAGTTATAAGGAATAAAAATAGCAGATCCGAACCACATTGGGTGAGGCGGGTTGCAGGAAAGTATATTTAGTTTGTAGATAGAAAGTGAGATTAAGATATATACGAAAAAGACCGGCTATTTATACGGGACAAGACAAAGACAAACACACACGTCCTACTGCTACGCCATCTTGGTGACATGGAACATACTACATGATTCCATGTGTTATTTCATAGTTTTGAATGTCTTCACTATTATTCTACAATATAGGAAATAGTGAAAATAAAGAAAAACCCTTGAATGAGTAGGTGTGTCCAAACTTTTGACTGGTGCTATATACAGTTGAAGTCGGAAGTTTACATACACTTAGGTTGGAGTCATTAAAACTCGTTTTTCAACCACTCCTGAAAATTTCTTGTTAACAAACTATAGTTTTGACAAGTCGGTTAGGACATCTACTTTGTGCATGACACAAGTAATTTTTCCAACAATTGTTTACAAACAGATTATTTCACTTATAATTCACTGTATCACAATTCCAGTGAGTCAGAAGTTACACTAAGTTGACTGCCTATAAACAGCTTGGAAAATTCCAGAAAATTATGTTATGGCTTTAGAAGCTTCTGATAGGCTAATTGACAACATTTGAGTCAATTGGAGGTGTTCCTGTGGATGTATTTCAAGGCCTACCTTCAAACTCAGTGCCTCTTTGCTTGACATCATGGGAAAATGAATAGAAATCAGCAAAGACCTCAGAAAAAAAATTGTAGACCTCCACAAGTCTGGTTCATCCTTGGGAGCAATTTCCAAATGCCTGAAGGTATCAGGTTCATCTGTACAAACAATATTACGCAAGTATAAACATCATGGGACCACGCAGTCGTCATACCGCTCAGGAAGGAGACGCGTTCTGTCTCCTAGAGATGAATGTACTTTAGTGCGTAAAGTGCAAATCAATCCCAGAACAACAGCAAAGGACCTTGTGAAGATGCTGGAGGAAACAGGTACAAAAGTATCTATATCCACAGTAAAACGAGTCCTATATCGACAATACCTGAAAGGCCGCTCAGCAAGGAAGAAGCCACTGCTCCAAAACCGCCATAAAAAAGCCAGACCACGGTTTGCATCTGCACATGGGGACAAAGATTGTACTTTTTGGAGAAATGTCTTCTGGTCTGATGAAACAAAAATAGAACATTTTGGTCATAATGACCATAGTTATATTTGGAAGAAAAAGGGGGAGGCTTGCAAGCCGAAGAACACCATCCCAACCGGGAAGCACGGGGGTGGAGGCATCATGTTGTGGGGGTCCTTTTCTGCAGGAGGGACTGGTGCACTTCACAAAATAGATGGCATCATTAGGGAGGAAAATTATGTGGATATATTGAAGCAATATCTCAAGACATCAGTCAGGAAGTTACAGCTTGGTAGCAAATGGGTGGACAATGGCCCAAGCATACTTCCAAAGTTGTGGCAAAATGGCTTAAGGACAACAAAGGCAAGGTATTGGAGTGGCCATCAGAAAACCCTGACCTCAATCCTTGTAACGCCTTGGCCATAGAGAGGGTTTTTTGTTCTCTATTTTTGGTTAGGCCAGGGTGTGACATGGGTGGGCGTTCTATGTTCCATTTTCTATGTTGGTGTATTACTTTGTTTCGGCCGTGTATGGCTCTCAATCAGGAACAGCTGTAGATCATTGTTGCTGATTGAGAGTCATACATAGGCAGCCTGTTTTTCCTTTGGGGTTTGTGGGTGAATTAATTTCTGTTTAGTGTTTGCACCTGACAGAACTGTTTGGCTGTCGGTTTCTTGTGTCTAACGTGTTCTTTCTTGAATAAATTCATGATGAGCACTAACCACGCTGCGCCTTGGTCTACTCTCTCCAAAGACAGCCGTTACAATCCTATAGAAAATTTGTGGGCAGAACTGAAAAAGCGTGTGCGTGCAAGGAGGCCTACAAACCTTACTCTGTCAGGAGGAATGGGCCAAAATTCACCCAACTTATTGTGGGAAGTTTGTGGAAGGCTACCCAAAACGTTTGACCCAAGTTAAACAATTTAAAGGCAATGCTATCAAATACTAATTGAGTGTATGTAAACTTCTGACCCACTGGGAATGTGATGAAAGAAATAAAAGCTGAAATAAATAAATCTCTCCACTGTTATTCTGACATTTCACATTCTTAAAATAAAGTGGTGATCCTAACTGACCTAAGACAGGGAATTTTTACTAGGATTAAACGTCAGGAATTGTGAAAAACTGAGTTTAAATGTATTTGGCTAAGGTGTTTGTAAACTTCCGACTTCAACTGTACTGTATATGAACATGGGAAATACTGAGGCCGGGCCACTACTGTATGAATTCCAGGCCGTTAGCATTCACTGTGTCGATGCCACCGCACGTATTTAAAGTCCAACACAAAACAAGCCAGTGTTGACATGATAAATAACACAAATGCACACGCAAGCACACAGACTCGCACGCACACACATGCACACACAAACACAGCTGTGTGATGGATCGGTGTGTGTGTATACTGTAGAAATGTGTGTGTGCTAAGTGGGTGTTTACTTGACGATGAGAGAGAGTGAAGGTCTCCCCTGGTCGTGACAACAGGTTTCCACATGGTTTCACCTCGTCCTCGCAGAGGCAAGCAGACAAAAGGCTAAAAGGCAGCTAGCGCTGATAGAAACAAAGCCCCAACAAACACGGGATTGTTTGGCTGCTGTCAACAGACACAGTGTTTCAGACGCTGAGCGCTTGGTTAACCCTGTCTCTGCCGTACAGGAGGATATAGGAGCATTCACTGTGTGTGTTGTAATCAACTCTGGATAAGAGCTTCTCCTAACTTACCAAAATGTAAATGTACAATTTTAAATGTGTGATGTGTGTGTGCCACAAGCTCCTTTACTCTGGCAGTGGACTGTGTGTGTGTGTGTGTGTGTGTGTGTGTGTGTGTGTGTGTTTTGGTCAAGGCTAGAGATTCACGTAGTAGCGTAGGGTGTGGGGTTTCCACATCACCAAGTTCCATAACAACACCTGCACCAGTAGCACAAATAGAAAGCAAATGGGAAGTTTATTAGGGGTTTTGGTACACTGGGGAAGAGGGGGGAATTCACCAATCACCTCACAGTCCACAAGCCATTCTCGTTGTCCGTTCCGTTTTCGGGGGTAATCCTCACACTCGGGGTCCTCAGCCAATCCGGTCCAGTACACAAGGTGGCCGACAGTCCAGGTCACACCGGGTAATCGCACAGATAGTAGTCTCTCTTCTCCCACTCTTCATAACGCTCTTGGTTCTCTCCTACTCTGCCCCTTTGGGCAGGCTGCTTCCTCCTTTATCCCCAAGCATTCCCTGGCTTAACGACCCACAGCCTTGACTCGTTGGGGCAGGAAGTCCACATAAGGCCCAGGGGTGGAGCCAACGGGCTGCCAGATATCTCCCCTCAATAACCACTCCCCTCACCTCCCCCTGTCAACTGCCACAATACAAAGACTAGTTTGTCTTTGTGACAAAGTGACAATGGGACAGACCATTAGACTGAGCTACAAATACACGCACACACACACACACACACACACACACACACACACACACACACACACACACACACACACACACACACACACACACACACACACACACACACACACACACACAGTCCTCCGCTAGACTAAAGGCGCTTGTGGCGTCTGGCAGGATAAAACCTCCCTTCAGAGTCAGAGTGATTGCGTGAGAGGCACATGTGCCCACGCCTGGCATCAGTCCTGGTGGGTAGTGGATTGCAGGTACAGGGCTGGCATGGCTGGCATCCCCCATCAGTGCTGTGGCATGCCATCCTGGCAGTGTCAACCAAAGCCGCTGTTACAAATACCTCACATTAGGGGAATTACGCCTTTATGTGTCTTGAAAACAGGCACCGGCGGCAAGGAACAATAGCACAACAGCACAACAGAAATGACACAATATTGTTTCCTTCACAATGAGAGGTAATCCTTCTTTCTCTCTCCGCCTTCAGGGTTCGTCACAACAGCACAAGTACACATTGTGCCGATTTAGAGGGGGACAGTTAGCGTACACAACCAAATGGAGGCCATTATCTGAAGAACACAATGGCTGTGTCCCAAATGTCTCCCTATGTTCAGTAGTGCACTACTTTTGACCAGAGCCCTATAAGCCCTGGTCAAAAGTCATGTATAGGGAGCCATTCGGGACGTAGACAATCTAACTGGAACAATCTGTCGTTCCAAAACATCCACGGGGCAGGATTAGAAGATACAGACAGTGACATCAGGAGAGGATATTTGCCAAGTGTGTGTGCTATCATGGATTGCAATACGTATCTAATAAGAGCCACTGGGTAGGAAGATGCAGATAAACAGAACAATTGACTTGTGAGGCTGTTTGTGCACGATCCACACACAAACCCACACATATGTACGTGTATCCGTGTACATGCACACGCACACGCCCACACACGCACTGCGAGAGGGATTCTCACCCCGTAGTTGAGCACAAAAAGGACCTGCTGCACTTTAAATGCAATTTCCTGAAACAAGACACATGGATCGAATTGGGGATGTTTTTTTCCCTTCCTCCGCTAGGCTATTACTGCATGGAGTGCTTTGTCAAAATCCCAGCCAATCTCACCAGGCTTTCTGGCAGACATTGCTCATCCGGCGTGTTTTTGGGGGGAAATGTTTTTGTCTGCTAGTGGAGAGGGGAAGGACGAGCGAGGGAGTGAGGGATTGAAGATAGAAAGGGGGATGAAGGTGAAGAGGAACTGTAGTGGGAGTGAGGAAGAAAAGATGGGACGAGAGAGAGAGCTAGAGCGAGAGAGAGCTAGAGCGAGAGAGTGAGAAAGAGAGAGTGAGAGAGAGAGAGAGAGAGAGAGAGAGAGAGAGAGAGAGAGACAGAGAGACATAAAAAGAGAGAATTAGGCTGGTGGGGGGTGGGTAGAGGGAGGGTACAGAGTCTCCTCTGCTCATCCCTAAACAGCTGGCCAGGGTTGGCAGTGGGGCTGCAGCCACATCTTTATATCCTGGTCTCTCTCTCTCCTTCTCTTACTCATTGTCTCTCTCTCTCTCTCCTATTTCTCTCCCTCTTTCTCGATTAAAATCAAAACACTTTATTGGTATGGATACTCCAACAGGCCTTGTAAAAGAAAATGATATTCTGCACTTAGCATAGCCGGATTTCCAATTCAAATCCAAAGTCTAATTCAATTGCCAAGTTAGAGTTCCTTGAACTGGAATTGCCATGAAATTCGCCAGACATTCAGGTGGGGCTGAGGGGGAGAGGAGAAGGCCTCATCTGGATGAGGGCAGTGTGGTGCACTGTATTGCATTGTGAGATCTGCTCTGTTGGATGTCTGTCTGTCTCAGGGTTAGATTAAGGCTTAATGAGTTGTTTCCACTCAGACAAGCCCAGCTGGCCCTCACCGTGTCTGGCTATGGGCTCACCAGAGTACCCCGCCCCTTCCTCCTCCACATCCTTGGAAGATCTGAGGTAGACGTCTGAGGTAGACGTCCTCTCTCTCTCTCTCTCTCTCTCTCTCTCTCTCTCTCTCTCTCTCTCTCTCTCTCTCTCTCTCTCTCTCTCTCTCTCTCTCATCACAGCTTCATTGTGTGGTGACCCTCTTAATGCTCAGGGAGTGTTCTTGATGACCCACCAAGTAAATGTGATCAATATCTAACTAACTATGACCCAGTAAGGAACTAGCGATGAGCAACCAGTGGGTCATGAATGTTGGGAAGCGAGGAAGAGATTTTAGTCACTCTCTTTCCACTGCAGAGTTGACTCACTTCAGCTCTGGTGTAATTAACACTTGACTTTACTTCCATGCCCTCAGGAACTGGCAGGAGTTTGTAAATCTATGTGGAAATGTCACAGAGAATCACCTCACAGTTCATAATATGGACAGAAAATGTTATGGGTTCGAAAAATGGCCAATGTTGTTAATAATTTGTTTAGAAATGGACAGTCTAACATTTTGACGTCTAAATATCATGATAGCTGATTTTAAAATATATGCTACAGCCTAGGCATAAGGATTTCGTTTTAAGCAGATGAACACTGGAATATCATTTTTCATCATGAAGGTTAAACATGTAAAGAATTATTTACACAAAGGGCAAAGGCAGGTTAGTTTGAATGCTTTGAATACTGTTGTTGAGAGGAAACAATTTCCCCTGGAATGTAAAGCAGGCTGAATCACCTGTTCCCTCAAGCACTCCTCTGCTCCCGCCAAGGACAAGCGCGAGCACTTTTGTTTGCCTGTTGGTGCTCTAGATACCAATCGCTTCGAACACACCGAGAGCGTCATTGCATTTTGGTATGCAGAATTACATTCATGTTCAATGAAACGCTGCGGTCGATAGGCCTGCACTTGCGTCACCAGTTTCTTTGGAACGGAGGCTATACAAAACAACCCGGGAATCTCTTACAACAGCCTACTTATCAGTTCCAGTAACTAAAGCTTTAATTGCAAAAGTTGACCAACTCCAACCCTAGACTGATATGTCCTCTTTTTAAAGCTTAAAGATAGCCTACATGAGTCACCTCTTTCATTGGAACACACACACACACACACACACACACACACACACACACACACACACACACACACACACACACACACACACACACACACACACACACACACACACACACACACACACACACACACACACACACACACACACACACACACACACACACACACACACACACACACAGGAATATGTTAAGCCACAACACTGCACAATTCCATTGAAACTGATAAAGCGTTGCTAATGTTGATCAACTCCAATGGTGGGCTAATTAGTTCCTAACCCAATCAATGAACATTTCAGGACAGGAAACCTCACTGTTACTTTATTTATTTGTATCTATCCTATCATAAACCAAGAGAGGCGTTTTTCAGCATGTTGCCCTAACTTATAGATTCCAAATCAAATCCAATGTTATTGGTCGCATACACATATTTAGCAGATGTTATTGCGGTTGTAGGGAAATGCTTGTAGAAATGCTTAGGAGCTAAAAGCAGAGCTGCCATATCTGTCGGCGCCATTTTAGATAGACCACGGAATGATCATTAAATCAAATGTAGGCCTACAGTATAATGCTAATATTTATTTTGGATTCTACTGCTTGAAATGAAATAGCTCCCAGTTCAGTTCAAAGGAAGGTTCAATTCAAATGAAGATGCAGTCAGCCACATGCCATAATTACATATGCTAAATGATTAAATCCTTAACAAAAAATTAAGTGAAACATTTCTGGAAAATGTGTGAATAAGCCTAGGCTAATAAATCCTGAATAATGCCTATATTTTTTTAACTAGGCAAGTCAGTTAAGAACAAATTCTTATTTACAATCACGGCCAGTTGTGATACAGCCTGGATTCGAACCAGGTTGTCAGTAGTGACGCCTCTAGCACCGAGATGCAATGCCTTAGACGGCTGCGCCACTCGGGTCTTCATCAAGCCAAACTGAGCCAAATCCAAATTATTTTCCAGATACTTAAAAAAAAGTCTGCCTACATTTTGACACAATTTTGTCTATTGGTTTAAAATGGGACATTCTGTACTGTAAGATTGTGTGATCGTCATTTGGTGGACAGACTGGACAGGGTAGTAATTGGTAATAACCCGAGATCACCTAGACTGAGTCCGGGTTAGCAATGCGTCAGGTTGACAGCATAAGACAAAGCGTGCCATCTCAGCCAGTTACGGCAGGTGTGATAAATCGGGAGAGGACTCAGAGACACGTTTGTTGTTTGGCTTTCCCAATAAACGTGACATGACTTAGCTATGATGTAAAATATATATTAATTCACCCAATAGGCCTATGGGGGCTATTGAAATATAACACATTCACAATAAACTACATTTTATGATTAGGTTGCATTGGCTATTTTTACGCAAAGCGGCGCTAAGAGAAACACGTGAATGAATAGGCTATTTAGATGGGTAGCCTCCACAAATTCATGAATAAGTCATTTGACGGTATCATGTGACATGCATTGCCTTTTTAGGTCGTGTGTAATTTATTCATTTGGGTGGGTGTGTAACGAGGCAGAAAAACGGTTGCTTATAAATCAATTTCCTTCCGTCTTCTTTCCAACTCTTGACATGGAGGGTGCAGGCTATTCTTTTTTCACCATTTAAACGAACAGAAATAATACGTGTGAAACAGACCAGCAAAGCCGTTGATGTTAACATTTGTAACCGAAAACACTGAAAAGACAAAGGACCGTCGCACAATCCATCACTCTCCCGTTTTATTCCTGCATACTGTCAGGTTACAACCGCTGTTATGAGAGGTGACGTTTGCTGCCTTGTTGCATCATCTAAATGAAACATGCGATTTCCATGTGAGCACTGTTTCCATAATATCATTGGTAGAACTCTCTGTAAACGTCTACCAGAATGAAGTGGAAACATTTAGCCTGCGGAGTTTTATGAAACGCTTGTTGTTTTAAGGCGCGCACGTGTGCAGAATTGAATGGCACATGAAGGTTTGAAACATTTCAAACACCAAACAAGCTCATTGATGTTGATTTGCCATGATGGTTTTGTAGATACATTTTTTAAATTTATTTTGTGTGTCTTGCAGCACTTCATCAATAGTGTACTGGCCCAACATCTACATAGCATACCATATATATAGGAAGGCTCATTGTATACAATCAGCGTAAACATTCTCAACCTAATTTAAAACCATCACAAGCCCTTTCCCTAAAATCTAAATGAATCATGTTTCTCCAGACAGTCCATGATACTATGATTATGAGTGACAGGGTTGACTGACTGCAGCAGCTCCTGTAATTAACGTTATACCTCTGGTCCCCCAAGGAAAGAGCAAGAAAAGAGAGGGGCATCAGGGTGTGTGTGTGTGTGTGTGTGTGTGTGTGTGAGAGTGTGTGTGTATGTGTGTGTGTGTACACACACTCACTTGAGATAAGACCTGAACCGAAACGATGGTATTTACAATAGTACACATATGATTTTTTCCCCCATGGTAAGCCAGAGAATGTCAGAGAAGCCAGAGGCTTTTTGGTATGGGAAAAAACAAGGCCATCTTTCCTCAGACACAACAGCTTGTAAACAAAGACACTGGATAAACATTTCAATGGCTGGTTTGATTGAATTCCAGCTTCAATGGATCTCATCATATATATAGAGGTAGATAGGGACTCATACCAACTGCATAATGGTTGCCAGGAAGAACATTATACAATATGACATGAGGGAATATTTACACATTAAAGCGATGCTATGCTGCAGCGGGTGAGGCATCACGCTTTCAAACAAACCCACTGACAGCTTCAACGATGACCCCGTTGGTGTATGTGTGTGTCTGTGTGGGCAGTAATGGTGGCTCGGTGTGTGTTTTAGAGAGAGAGAGAGAGATGAGAGAACTAGATGTGGTGGGCTTCTTTTGTCTAAGCTGCTGCGGACTATTTCATTAGCACACCAGCCAATCAACCCCCTCTCCACCTTCCCTTCCCCCAACAACCCCACCCACCCTCTCCCTCATCTCGTCCCGCTCCCAGCCCCCACCTCCCCCCCAGGCCCAGGCGGAGAGCCCGGTCTCCATCCTAATGGCTGCTCTGTATTCATTATCACCTCCCTGGTTCCCCTTGCCAGAGATGGGCCAACGTAATTGATAATTAAAGTGCAATAACACAGCGGTCAATGCAATCTCACTGCAGGAGCGGAGCGGCAGGGCCGAGCCCCCACAAACACTATCGCTTTAATGCTGAGAAATAACAAGAGGGATGTGTGGCTCTGCAACACTTCACCCAGGGAATACCTGTAGTGTACACACACAAACACACAGACGGTACTTACAGTGGAAGTCGGAAGTTTACACACTTAGGTTGGAGTCATTAAAACTCGTTTTTTAACCACTCTACAAATGTCTTGTTAACAAACAATAGTTTTGGCAAGTCTGTTAGGACATCTACTTTGTGCATGACACAAGTAATTTTTCCAACAATTGTTTACAGACAGGTTATTTCACTTATAATTCACTGTATCACAATTCCAGTGGATCAGAAGTTTACATACACTAAGTTGACTGTGCCTTTAAACAGCTTGGAAAATTCCAGAAAATGATGTCATGGCTTTAGAAGCTTCTGATAGGCTAATTGACAACATTTGAGTCAATTGGAGGTGTACCTGTGGATGTATTTCAAGGCCTACCTCCAAACTCAGTGCCT